>NC_142807.1:8916628-9223905 GCF_049724085.1 Artemia sp. Qi Xiang Cuo
TACTGAATACGTAACCTAACTGAGGTTTTCACAGCTTCCCCCTGAAACTAGAAAATGAATGGATTAAGTTTTTTTTTCTTTGACGAAATTCATAATAAATTAGAAATTTTTGCTTATAGCATTATTTACAAACAATGTATAATAAATTAGAAATTTTGTTAATAAAACACACACACACACACACACACACACACACACACACAAACACAAACACACGCACACCAAAACACAAACACACACAAACACAAACACACGCACACACACACACATACACATACACGCACACACACACACACACACACAAACACACTCACACACGCACACTGACACACACGCACACATGCGCACACATACACACACACACACACTTACACACACACACACCCACACGCACACACACACGCACACACACACACACACACACACACACACTCTGAAATATTCTTACAGGTTGAAATTGAGTTTCTAACCCCTTAGTCTATAACGTGCTGCGAAAACAGCGTCAGATAAAAATGCGCTGTGGAAACAATTTATGCGATGTTTGAATTTCTACTTCAAAAATTCTTAATTTTATAATAATTTTTGACGGGTTAAAATACAATTCAGTTGATATTTAGTAAAGCATTGGAATTATCGGATATACGGGAAAAAAAAGCGGCACATTGACCACTCACACCGGGAGGGGGGGGATCTTGGAAGTCGGGGAGCTTCCTTTGGAGTAGAAGGATTGGAGATCTTTTGAGTTAGGGTAGAGGATTTCACAATACCATTCAAATAGAACTTGTGTATTATATCGACCCTAGAGTTTCATTCTCAAATTCTTTTGAAAACAACTTTTAAGAATCCTTTTTTCTCATGTTAATATCTTTTCGAAGATAAACGCACTTTTGTAGTGATTGATTAGCATTCCAATTTATACCTGTAAGATTAAAAGTTCACCCTTCTCGATGGGGACATTTGATAAACGGATTAAATATGCACACAAAAGCTAGCCTAGTTTGATAATGACTGTTCAACTGTCAAAAATGAAAAATCTCGACGGACTTGCTCGCAACGGTGGGAAATATACAGAAGTTGTTTAATGAAATAATCGAATTTTTTGCATTAGAAAAACATCTTGTTTAAAAGAGAAATTACAGGTAAAGTTTTATGAGCTATTTGGTACTTCTGTGTTACAACCATTCTTTTATATACTGCTAATTTGGTTAATGAAAGAATATAGAATAGTTTAGAAACAAATTTAAGTTAAGCGGTTGAGAAAATTTGTCTGATTTTTGAAAAATACGGGAAAAAAATATATACATTTACAAATTCTGGCTGCATTTGAACATCAGAAGTCCCTGGCAATGCATGAAGAGGAGTGTTCCCTCCATCTTGATCAGATGAGGCTGACTCGAATTTCTTGTCAGGTTGCATAGAGACTCCTGGCCGGTCCAACGAACGTGCATTGGAATTAGCAAATCTGATGACTGATCGTCTTGGTCTCTTTCCAGAGGGAGATGAATCCATCTCAACATCCTTAAAAAAAGAAGAAAAATTTAGTAATAAGCCCTCTTTTACAGATAAATTACCCTCTAAAGTTTATTCTGGTGTTTGTAGCACTTTATAAATATCTAAAAAGAAAAGCTTTTAAAGTAAAATTTTTGAAAATTTTGAGTTTGGAGGGAAGGTTGATTTCAAAAACATCTCCCCGTAATATAATTTGACCTATAAAGTCAATTCTGATCTTTGTAGTGCTCTATGTCTTAAAGCTTTACAAATATTTAAAAAAGCTTCTGAAGTAGAATTTTGGAAAATTTTGAGTTTGGAGGGAAGGTGGATTTCAAAAACATCTCCGCATAATATAATTTGACCCATAAAGTCAATTCTGATGTTTGTAGTGCTATAACTATTAGCACTTTAGAAATATTTAAAAAGCTTTTAAAATAAAATTTTTGAAAATTTTGAGTTTGGAGGGAAGGGGGATTTTAAAACCCCTCTTCCCGTGATATAATTTGACCTATAAAGTCGATTCTGAAACTTGTAGCGCTCAATCTATTAGTGCTTTAGAATGCCTGCTACTTTTTACAAATCAATATTTTTCTGCTCAAATGTTCCTTCGCGTACATACATTCATCATACTGAACAGCCTTGGGTGTCCTAGTATGCTACCTAGACTTGAATATGCTTTAAACAATTAATAGCTTAATAAATACGTCTTTCAAAATTTCACTTTGAAGGACAAAGATCGCAGAAACAGGTTTTCAATTCATGACAATGAACCAAGATATTACCTGCTAAGCTTTGGAAATTTGTTAAGAGGATTACGTGAAAAGTCACAGTTTTAACGAAATAACTAAAACTACAGAATTATGGCCGTAACACAAAATTTGAGGGGGTGGGTTTTTGTTTTACGTAATAAAAAAAACATACTTAGCGTTTTCTATCAAATATAATCAGTATATTTTAAGATTTTGTATTGTTGGAGGGGAGGGGGGGGGGGCTAAGTCCTTCCTGAAATTTGAATTTACGAGTAAAACGATTTTTTTTTTATTTATTTTTTTTTTTTTTAGCATTTTCAAAAGAGATATCTTAACCAACCTTTGTGATTTGAACGAAATTCAAACTTTAGTGTAAAGAGCAAGATATTGAGGAGGGAGGCAACCTTTCATATCTGCCGAAACTAATATGCAAATTCTATTTTAATTTTTCATATACAATGAACCAAAATCAAAGTGAACATGCCTCTCTTTTTTGAATATTTACTAAAATTGAAATACATGGACTGTTTAATATTCAAAAGAAGGAAGCTTTTTAAAAGAGGTAAAAACATGGTGAAAAAAAAAGTGTAAGGAAGGAATTTCTTCCTTAACATAATGACGAGACAATTTCTTTTTATTATAGTAACGAGAAAATTTTACTCACCAGAAGCTGCTTAGAATATTCCATATCTATGTAAATGATCGAGAAAATATCGATACTGATAGGTTGAATGAACTATTCAAACTGTTGAAAATCCTAATCTGAAAGCTGAATATATACAAAAAATATTTGAATATATTAACAGCTAAACAAGACGCGTTGATTTTCTAACACGGATTTTACCCTAAAAAGACATGTATATACCTTGAATTAGAAATATGGTAAATTGCGTCAGAACAACTTGTCCTTCATAACACGTTATGCAAGGTCCAGAATAATGCTGAAATTGCTATGGCAGTACGCAAATAACATAGAAATTGCTATATGTCTACGCAAATAACATGGAAATTGCTATATAGGCAAGCAAATAGCACGGTCCTATACAAGCAAGCAAATAACATGGTCCTATACAGGCAAGCAAATAACATAGAAATCGCTATACAGGCAAGCAAATAGCATGGTCCTATGGCAGTACGCAAATAACATAGAAATTGCTAGGGCGGTACGCAAATAACATAGAAATTGCTAGGGCGGTACGCAAATAACATAGTCCTATGGCGGTACGCAAATAACATAGAAATTGCTATATGGCTGCTAGAAATAGTACCTTGGTTACTACTTGTGGTTCGCTCTTTGCTACGTTGCAGCTAATGCTTCAACCATGAAAAAGAGTTCATTGCAAATTCTCATCAGAAACTAGTCAATATTAAAATTTGTGTAATCTAAATAGATGGTAGAATTTTTAAAAACCTACTAAATATAAGCAATAGCTTATAATTGAGTCATTAAACATCTACCTACGACGGTGTGGTAGCCTGCTAATGTTTCAGTAGCTTACTGATGAGCAGACAATTTATGAAACTTACTAAGGGGGCTGGGAGGGGAGTATACGGGAGGGGTTCTTGTGAACTTCCAGTTATGGGTTCTGGAACATAAACTATTACAATCATACATGTTTTGTGCTTCAGAACTTTGAAACTTGTGCTGCCACAGGAGTGGCACCAGAAGTTTTTTTAGTGCTATATCGCACTTACTAATGTAAAATTGAAAATAAACACGTATATAGGAGCAATAGCTTTCAAATGAGTCATTAAACATCACTTTTATAAGTTCTGCTAGCCCTATAGCCCCACACTATAAAAAAAATTTGTTTGAGATTCAACAAAAATTGTTTGTAATGTTTATCAACAACAAAATTGGAATTTCGACAGCTGAAATTGAATATTGGAGACCATTTTGGAATTCCATGGTCATTACGGAATTTCCAATTTGTCGAGAAAAAAATGTTGAATTCCCATACTCGAATTGAATTTTCAATTTGTTGACAAAACATTATGTTGGATTTTAAGATCCTTATTGGATTTCCATCTTGTTTGCTGGATTTCCCGTTCTCTTATTGAATTTCCATCACTAGCTTTGTTCAATTTCCTAGGTCTAAGGTCTAATATCTAGTTCTCAGGATTCAGTTTCCCTTTCTTCTTTCTGAAGCATCAATAAATATCAAAAAAAATATCTCATTTATTTTACAAGAACAGAAAATTACAACGAAAAATTTTTCCCAGATAAAATGACACCTCTTAACGCCTGCATTTTTTCCTGGTGGAAATCAGTAAATCAATGGCGTAGTAGCAGGCTGCAGAAGTTACTTGAGAAATAAATATCTTCCAGTCAGGAAAACTGTAACAAACGGACCTGAAATGAAGATAAAATCAAATCGAAGCGCAAATAAAAGAAAGATTTCCCCCCTTTCTTCCACATCCAGAACTGAACGGTTGCAATAATAATGCCACGAATCCTGTCTTTTCTAAATAGCTTTGACTTACTCATCAGATCTCATCAAATCTCTTGTTCACCACCTATTAAATCTGTGTGTTATAAAATTGGAACCTTGCAAAATAAATCTACTGCTTAAATGAAGTACAACAAATATTTTTTCAGCTTCACAACTTTGCTCAATTCTAATTTATAAGGTTTTAAAGATACAAATACATTTCCTAAATTTTGAAGAAAAAAAAACATTGACATGGCTTAAAATTCTACTCAAATAACAGGAATTGCATTTTCGGAACTAAACCTTGAGAAAAAGAAACTACAGGCGTCTTCTTTTCTTCGATATATTTGCTTACTTTGTTATTCAGCGTAAACAGCAAATTTTTGGCAAATCCAGGGAAGAATTTTTTTTTGAAACACTTTTTGGGTCTCATTAAAAAAATTACGTTCATCGCAAAAACTTAAGTTTTTCCCATAAAAGAATTTTCGTTCTTAATTAGAAAAAATTGAATTCAGAAAGCAATATATTTTCACCGTTAGTATTGTTAAAACTAGGGTAGTATCTTAGCGATTGTAAAAGTTAAAAGATAATTTTTGTTCATACATTTCTACGTGTTCATTTTGCAGACAAGAAAGCTCAACGTGTTACAAAGTTAAAGTATATTTCCTTATTGTTTTATTTATCTTTTAATGCTCAAAATTAAATTTGCATTCACCCTTTTCCGATATAATTCAAATATTTGAATTGAACTTATACTGAACATATTACTTTCAATGCTCCTATAGTCAAATTTAAAATAATATTCAAGAAACTTCGTACTACTCTTGAAGTTCAAACCGTGTTGATTGGTATAACCTATTTGCGATGAAACCCCTTGAGAAATAGCACAAAAAGTTCCATTTTAGTACCATATGGCACTTGCATATGGAATAATTTATAAGAAGCACCTAGATATGAGAAATAGCTTTTGAATGTGCCATTAGGAATCTCTCTATGATGTTGTGGTAGACCGCTTGACCTGTTGAAAAAAAAACAAACGAGAAAACGGGAGACAGATCAGTGTTACCGATGGAAAAAAAGTGATTATCCTTTTTGTGAGGGACTGTAACTTCCCTGTACAAGGTTTTGACCATTTTGATTCTAATGGTACACTTTTCATTTTGATCTGCCGCCATTTTCGAGGGGTTTGAGGCTTTTTTCAAAATCACCATAAATTTCTTTTCGCAATAAACTTTTACTTTTAAGACGAACCAAAATAATAATTAACGTTCCTGAGTCAGTGTCAGATGGAAATTTTTTCACTAGGCAGTTTTTTCCTAAACATATTTCTTGACTTTTGGTTCTGACCGTCTTAAAGCGTTCATAGTGAATTCTTCCGACGGACTAATGAGACTTACTAAGGGGGCTGGGAGGGGGAGTATACGGTGAAGGTCCCTTGTAAATCTGAAATGAAGGGTTTTGGATCATAATTATTACAATGGTACCGTTTAATACCTCGAAGCTTTTCAACTTAAGAAGTGGCACAAAAGGTGCCATTTTTGTGCTATTTAGCACTTACGGATGGCAAAACTGATTAAAATCACCTAGATGTGAGCAATAGCTTTCAAATCAACCATTAAACATCTCTCTAAGAAGTTTTGGCAGCCCACTAGACTCTAGCTTTTCCACTTAAGACATGGCATCAATTGTGTCATTGTTAGTGCCTTTTGGCAGTTGCAGGTGGTGGAATTCATAAATAAAACGTAGATATGAAAAATAGCTTTAATGTGAGTTTTTAAACATCTGTCTACGATGTTTTTTTGTAGCCCGCTAGCCCCACCCCCTTGAGAAATGGCACATAATGTGCTATTTTTGTGCCATATGGCACTTGCAGATGACGGAATTTATATAAATCACGTAGACATGAGAAACAGCTTTCTAGTAAGTCATTAAGTATCTCTCTATGATGTTCTGGTAAACCGCTAGCCCTGGAAAAAAGGAGAAAAAAAAGGAGACATATCAGTGCTAACGATGCAAAAAAGCGATTTTCTTTGTTGTTCAAGGAGGGGGACTGTAATTTCCCTATATATAGTTTTCTAGCATGCTGATTCCAATGGTGCACTTTTTATTTCGATCTGACACCATTTTCGAGGGGTTTCAGGCTCTTTTTCGAAATCACCATAAATTTCTTTTCGCAGCAAACTTTTACTTCTAAGATCAACCGAAACAATAGTTACGATTCCTTATTCAGTGTCAGATGGAAATTGTTTCTCACTAGACAGTTTTTTCGAAAACTCGTTTTTCAACTTTTGATTACTATGGGCTGTGGTTCGCTCTTTACTAGGTTGCAGCTACCGCTGCAACCATGATTAAATAGGACTTCATTTAACCTTCTCTAGAAAATTTGCCTGACAATCTGGCAATTACCATACTGACAAAAAGCGAATATTCGGCGTTCGGACCTTGTCAGAACTTGAGCTGAAATAGTAAAATCAACTATGATCACAACCGCAGTCTAGGGCCCGACAAAAGCTATCTCCATTGTATGTGTGATATATTGTATCAAAATATGTCATCCACTCCTAACCTAATCGACCAAACATTATGATTTTATTTTAATATACTGTAACTAACACCATACGAATCCCCTTATAAGATTTTCGCGAAAAAAAGTAAAAAGAAAATTAAGTTATAAAAAAGAAATGGACTAATCATCAAGTTGCTAAACAACAAACTCTGACATTTATAGTGCCTATATCAAAATTTGACTCTAGTACTTTTAAATACTGTCAAATACTAACAAACAATTTCGAATCTTGACAGCAAATGTGCTACAAAAAAAAGACGGAAAGTGTGCACTGTGCGTTAGAGGCGAAAACCTTATATTTTCACTTCGCTGTTCACCCATTCTATCCGCAGTTGCCCGGGAAAAGACCAATAAATAATGTATGGAAGCTTCATTGTTCTTTATGTCATAATCGAAATCAATGGGCTATAACAGCTGATCACACTATCGGAATGGTCTATTTCTTTTCTTTACACAAACAACGTTTGAACCTTTTTATCGGGAATCGGGTCATTATATCAAAGCAGGTGATAGGCCTTATTTACATTAGGTTACCATGTACATTATACAACACTTATCAGCATTTGTAAAGCATCTAATAAACAATACAAAATAAACAGGACCCTGTTTGTTGTTTTGTGGTTGCCAAAATTGTTGTTGGTGACGAATGATGGTACCTAGCTGCGGCTTTATCTCTTTCGTAACTTAAAAGGGGCTCAAGAAATTTTAATAGTCTTGGAATCCTAACTTAATATTCCAATTTTACTTTGATACTTCTGATAGTGGTTCGATGCAATCACCCCTAACAAAAAAAAAAAAAAAAAAAAAAAAACACTTCCGTTGCTTTGGATCTTGAAAAATATACGAAATTTCATTTCTCCTGAAAATCGCTGGAAACTCCCTACCAACGATAAATTTTTCCCGTCGACCCCCTCCCCCCACACACACAAAAGCACACAGAAATCCCTCCCCCTGCCTTCGGAAACTGTATAAATCCTAATAATAAATACTATACGTAAAATAATAAAAAAATAATAAGTAAACCAATAGTCAAATAAAAGAAAAGTGATACAACTACTATCTTGTAAATTGTCTTTTAAATAAGCCAGCCCAAAAAGAATTGAATACCTCCCACGTTCTTTCTAGCCTTTCTTCCTCACATGCAGAATTTAAGCTCTATCTAACATCCCCATTATTTAGCATTACTAGTTTAGTATCCTAATTGTAAAAATACTGATCGAAGTTTATCAGTTAAAGTTTATCACCTAACCTGCCCTTGAATTAGATATTGCTTCCCAAATGAATTTTGTTCTTTATTTTCTGGAAAATAGAAAAAGGCTAACTTTTTTCTTATTAAAGCAAATCAGGTTGGTTCAATTGCATTCATATTGCATATTAAAACATAATAAATCAACAAATAACAAACATTATTTATCCCTTAAACTCTTTTATCAAGGAAAAAGCAGTGTTTTTTTTTGTTTTTTTTAGTAAATAGGGCATTAAAACCAACAACACCAAAATACATAGATGAAATAAGCATAATACATTAGAAATTTGGCTAATAAGGATCAAGAGATAAAAGGAGTGTCATCAAGGAGGCATGGCGAATTCAGCCCCAAGGGCCACATTTATTTTATTGGACTGTTCTTCGAAGATATATTATAGTTGAGAATATTGCGCAAGTCGAATATTGGCTTGAATCATCGAATAATTTTCAGTTCAGTGCTCACTTCGGCACAAAAAATAAGTCAAGTCCTGACTCAATGGAAAAAAAGAGGCAAGTCTTAGCTCAGCAGTAAAAACAAGCTAAACCCTTATATGAGGTAGAATACGCTGGTGTTTGTCTCGATGTAAAAATGGCTTAACTTCTAAATCTGTGTAAAAGCGAGCTAAGTCCTTACTTAGTAGAAAAACAATGAAGTCGAAGCTCTGGGCTGACTCGGGCAAAAACGAACTAAGTTCTGACTTGGAGCAAAAACGAGCTAAATCATGATTTGGTGCAAAAGCGAACTAAGTCCAAGTTCCATGCAAAAAGGAGTAAAGTGCTTTGTACAAAAACAAGTTTTAAGTGTAATTTGTTCGTTGCAAACATGAGGTAAGTCTGCTTGATTGCAAAAACAGCTAAATCCTGAGTGGAAACACGAGTTAATTGTCGACTCAGTGAAAATAAACGAAGTGGCCAGCCTAGTTGGCAACTAAAAGGAACTGAGTTTAAGAAAAAAAGGTGTTATATACCGACACGCTTTATCTACGGCTCTTTGTCGCTTGTAGTAGAGGATTTACTAAATGGGCACTAAATGGGCATTAAAAGGGTACTAAATGGGCACTAAAATGAAACTAAATGGGCTTAAAAGCATGAGCATTTTTTTCCATCCGATCAGCTTGAAACTTAAACGCAAGAAACTTGTAGCCCAGCCATAAAGGTGACGTCGGACCTGAAATATTTTCCATCAGGGTACCCCAGGGTATAAAAAGGCCCCAGGTCAAAATTGTTTTAGTCCATGAAATTGGGGAAAACCGTTAAATTGGCCCTCCTTCATAAAGCTATATCTAGACATTGGCTTATAATGATGTAAGCATCAATTTGTAGAGAATTAATAGAAAATTACAGCTCTGACAATTGGAAAGTGCTAGCTCTTTTAACTGTTCAGCTATAGGCTATGTCTTCGAAGCTGAAAAAAGGTAATTTTGATCATACTTTATTCAAAAAACTAACCTTTGGCTTCCAACCCCACTTTAACCCGACGTAGATTCATACTCCAGAATCGGGGGAGTGAGGTACAAAAACGATATAGTTTCCGTCTAAGTGCAAAAAAGAGCTAATTCTAAGCTATGCACTGATTCGGTGGACCACAGATAAGCATGTTTTACCTTCTTCGAAGTGGAATCGCGCAAAGAATCTTATTTCATATGTTTGGAAAATCCAAATCATCCATTATTCGTAACACAGACACCCCATCACGCTACCAGCTCCGTTACAGAAAATTAGACGTTGTTTGTTGGAACTGGAATCATGCAGGGATTTCTAATTGGAAAGATTGGAGGCACAAAGTCAGCTTCTGGAACCGCTCACTTTTTAGGAGAAGAGTAGGCAGGTGTTATTCTCCAATCTCCTTGAAGCCAATGGGGCAGGTTCCTTGGGCTTGTGTATGTAAGAATGACGATTTGTAGTTGAGTTGTCCAGTCCTTTGACTTTCTTACGAAAGTCCTCTGATCCACTTCAATTCTTGAAACTTATGGTACATGAAGACAGAAGGGACGGACTGTCGGGTAATTAAGCCACCTTTGAGATCTACCTACTTTCCGCAGGATGTTATCTGTCTCAGACTGTATTTTAAATTTGATAGGGAAATAACTAGGGCCAAGAAGGCTTTCCCCAAGAAATTTATAATCAGTTTTTTTTCGGTGCAGGAACTAGCAGGCTTCATAGTTAAAGAGCATGGGATTTTCCAAATTTTGAAACTTTTTAACCTGCTGGCATCGGGACAGTAATGGTCTGTGTTCTATTATTACTTGGGGCTCATGTACTTATCTACGAAATTTCCAATGTGACTTAGCACTGTTTTACTTTTCGTTTACTTCACTGGCAAGCTACCACAGAGGCTATCAGATGCATGCGGTCAATCACAGTTAAATCAATTAAAAAAAAAATCTTCAATTCACAACTTTGTCTTACATGCTTTAGCCAGCCACCCTTTGGCTTACCATCTTTGCTGCCTTGCAAATCAGCCCAAAACTATCCCCTAAAAGCCCATGTTTATTCTTGTGATTGTATCTCCTTACTATTAGACCATATGCTTGAAGGTACAAATAGGGTCAGTGATTTCTCCAAACCCCCCTCCCATAAAGCTAACAATGCTGTTTCTTCACAGATATTTTTACATTGACTAAATTTTTATTTTTACGCACAAACTTGTTTCTGCTGAAGATGGGTAAAAATTCCTTTTGTATCTTACAATAAAATTAGCCAAGGACCTGCCAGACGACAGGTATAAAAAAGGAAAGAAATACAATATACACCCATCTGTGAGGATAGGGGAAACGAATTTTGCCCCTTCCCCTAAACACAAAATTCTAAGTCACCTTGCCTTCCGTCTAAAAAAAAATAATTTCAAAAGTTTTTCACTTAATCCCCAAGCGATAAAATTTCTTAGCTTTTAATAAAACCTACTGACAATATTTTCGTAGTGAAAAATGCCCGCTTGCCTTCAGGTATAAAAAGGTAAAAAAGTATTCTTTCTTCAGAAAATTTGACATCTACTGACTAATTATATAATGGAGAAAAACATGACTTAGGTACCTGTTGCATAACATCACACGACTGCTTACATATTTTTGATTGTCTGAGAGTTACTGACATATACCAGTTATAGAAAGTAAGACTATCACACATAAAATTTTCTGAAAAAATAATTCTCTGTCTTAAATTTCTTCAAGATTTAATTCATAGAAAAGATCCTAAAAAGCCATAAAATATTTTATAAAAGAAATAAGTTTAAACTTACTTTACGACCAGATAACAGGGCTCTTTTCGCAGATGACCTTAACACACATTTATATAAAACAGGCTTATCAAACAGTTCGTGATAACGAACTGTAAGTAAGGAGCGACCCGGCTCAATAGTAACCAAAACTCTAAAAAACAATAGATACGTCAAAAGAATCAGATTTTAAAGCTGATTTCAAATATATAAGTTTCATCAAGTTTCGACCTAACCATCAAAAGTTATTCTGAGAAAATTTGCCTGATTTTTGAAAAAAGGCTGAAACACCCCCTAAACGTTATAAAACCTTAATAAAAATCACACCATCAGATTCAGCGCATCAGAAAACCCTACTGTAGAGGTTTCAAGCTCCTATTTTCAGAAATGTGGAATTTTGTATTTTTTGCCAGAAGAAAAATCACGGATGCATGTGTATTTATTTTTTTTCCGGGGGTGATCGTATTGACCCAGTGGTCCTCGAATATCCTGGGGGGCTCATTCGAACGGAAATTGAAATTTCTAGTGCTATGTTTAAGTGACCAAAAATGTGGGGGGCAACTAGGCCCCCTCCCAGCAGTGTTACCAACACCTCAAAACAAAAGGTTCCACAAATTGCATTTAATATGTACGGCGGTCAAAAAAATTGTACCATATCCCAAATTTTTTTCCGCGTGTTACGCTTCGCGTAACACATGGATCGTCGGTGACATAAAGTACTATCGATTAAAATTTTGCATAAGAAATTTTAATAAAGTTGATTTCTTAAACCACATTTGCCTGACATAACATATAGAAAGAAAAAAGAGCAAAATTGGGGTTTTTAAAGGCCAAATGAAAATAGTAAAAACACAGAACAAATCGAATAATTTTTTGGATTTTGTGCAAATCACGGATATTGGCGAATAACTCACTTTTATGGTTGTTAGGTATTTGGTTTTAATTCTTATAACTTTTAGCTTTTTTGAATTTTATTCTTCTTTTAAGTTTTTGGTTTTTTCTTTGGTTTTTTGGTTCTTTTTACATTGATTTTCCACGCTTGTTTTTTGTTGGTTTTTTCTTCGGCACTTTCCTCGGATACATTATTTAATTTTGCGCTGAAGAAGAGAGGCATTTGTCCTCTCAAAATATTCGCTTGATTGTGTTATTTTTTGTTTTTTTATTCGCTTTGGTTGTGTTCCCAGGTTTCCTGGCATTATTTAAAAACGATCAGAATTAAAAAAAAAACAAGTTATTTCAACTTAAAGTGAGGAGCAACATCAAAACTTAAAAAAGAAAGAAATTATTACGTATATAAATAGGGTTACTCCCTCCTCAACACCTCGCTCGTTACGCTAAAGTTTGAATTTTGTTCCAATTCTGTTAGAATGACTCCTGAAACACAAAGGGCCGTTTAATTAGAACAATAGGCTAAGATGCATTTTTAAAAGTATTTAAAAAACTTGAGCGTAAAGAGCAAGGTGTTGAGTGGTGGTAAAGAATAGAATATATTAAAAACCTGACCTAACCCAACCTAGCCTAAGCACCTTCTCCCCCCCTAAACCCCAAAAACCCTCGTTTAAATCGCGGACCTGCAATTAAACCACGTTTTACATTATATTTGACTATCTCGGTCTATGGCAGTTAACCCGTATGTCGGGTTTTTCGTGACTGGTCTTCTAGCACAATATATTATATTACATATAGTAATATAGTTACTACTTCGTTATACCTACTCTTTTATATATGTCAAACTGTAGACGCGACGAAAAACCCGTTATATATATATATATATATATATATATATATATATATATATATATATATATATATATATATATATATATATATATAGGATCTTTCCATGGAGGATATTTTCTTGCGGAAGGGACATTGCTATAAATGGACGCCGAATTTCCCAGCATTATTTAAAAAAACGATCAAAAATTAAATTTAAAAAAAACAGGTTTTTCAACTGAGAGTAAGGAGCAACATCAAAACTTAAAACGAACAGAAATTATTACGTATATCAATCGTTTCGCCCCCTAGTCAATACCTCACTCTTTAAGCCAAAGATTTTTTAGCATTTTAATAAGAGCTATTTATCATAGGCAGTGCGCTAGCGCTGCCTAAGTAAAGAACGATGTGGGCACAATGTGTTTTTTTTTTGTTCTCCATACCCGGGCACTTCGTATCGAAGGAGTTGTCGTAGAAACTTCGAAAGGGGCTCACTCGACTTGAGCTTGGAATGGCTAGTGCCCTTTTTAATGGTCAAAAGAAATTGGAGGGCAACTAGCCCCCCCACGCCCATCATTCCCCCAAACACATCCAATCAAAATTTTGACATAGGCATTTTGTTCAGCGTAGTTGATTTCCTGATAGAAAATAAATGTTTGAGGAGGACACTCCCCCACAATCCTCAGGGCAAGGGTTTTAAGTTATGCCCTTGGGGCATATAAGGTTTTTATACAAGACGTTGTCGTAAAAATTTCAAAAAATGCTCATTCGATTGGAAATTCAAAGAGCTAATGCCCTTTTAATAGTCGAAAGTGATTTGAGGGCAACTAGTCCCCCCCCACGCCCATCATTTCCCCAAAAGTAGTAAGGGTGTGCACAGTTTCACGAGTGATTGCAAACAAAAGCGAGCAATCCTTTTATATTATATACCTATAAAGTGAACAAACACGTTTTGAGAGAATAATTGAGATTGTATAACGCTAGTGAGAGTGTATAAGGTTTCAGATCCACATGGAATTACACAAGAATATACAGTGCAGTTTGACGTGCACATTGTAAAATGCAACCAAACCTTTTATATTATATATCTATAAAGTGAACAAACACGTTTTGGAACGATGGTTGAGATTATATGACGCAGCCAGATGGGTTTTTGAAGCACTTTCATCATAACATGTTTCAGTTTTTTTTTTTTTTTTGGCAGTTGACATTTTTTTCTGATAACAAGTACCATTCATTGCGATCGGAGCTCTATGTTGGCTCGTTTTATATACTTCAGCTTGTCTATTCATTTGTGTTAAATAAAAATCTTGAATCTGGAAAATGAAAAAATAAGTATTTAAACAATATGTACGATGCTGCTAATTAAAGAATAGTAGACTACACTCAGAATTGTTTGATTGCCATATGCTGTTAAATCACTTTCCGTAAAAAGCAAACTATATTTGCAAAAAGGGATAAGGGATTCGCAAATTGGACTGTACAAACGATCTTATTTGAATAATAGGGAAAAAACAGAGCTAGGTTAGGTTGGAGTTGCATGGGGGTTGAGTTACATGAGGGTTCGGTTAAAGAGGGCTCAGTTGCACGAAGGTTCAGATGCATGGAAGGTCAGATACTTGGGGGTCAGTTACACGGGGATTAAGTTACAATGGATACCACAAAAAAACATTAGGACACCCACAAAAGCTAAATTAGGCCAGTGGCCTATGAGAAATCGTAAAATACCCAAGACAATGAACAAGTCCCCATGGGGCAAGTATGCTATTTTCCTAAATAATCCAATGGGGCATGTATTAAATTTCCTACCCCCCTAGCAATATATTGGCTTACACTGAAAATAATTGAACAGACAAAATAAAAGCCAGATAAATATTCACTAGTTGGTGTGACAAACACAACGCAACGTTTGGCTAATAGCTATAAAATACAATAAAAAAAATATCTGTCGAGGAGGTATCATTAGCAATAACCTATTTCTAATGAAGTATTTCAAGTCACAAGTTTACCGGGTACTAAAAAAAAACCATTTTTACCCCTCTCAAAACTTAATTTCCCCCCTAGCATTATATTGGCTTACACTAAAAATAATTGAACAGAAACAATAAAATCCCGATAAATATTTACTAGTTAGTGTGGCAAACACAACGCAATTTTTGGCCAATAGCTATAAAATACAATAAAAAAATATCTGTCGAGGAGGTATCATTAGCAATAACATATTTTTAATCCGGCATTTAATGTCACATGTTTACCGGGTACTAAATACGAACCATTGTTACCCCCCCCCTCAAAACTTAATTTCCCCCCTAGCACTATATTGCCTTTCACTGAAAATAATTGAACAGAAAAATTAAAAGGCCGATAAATATGTACTAGTTGGTTTGACAAACACAACGCAAAGTTTGGCTAATAGCTATAAAATACAATAACAAAATATCTGTCGAGGCGGTATCATTAGCAATAACCTATTTCTAATGAAGCATTTAAAGTCACATGTTTAACGGGTACTAAATAAGTGCCATTTTTACCCCCCTCAAAACTTAATTTCCTTGGGGACAGTTGATCAAGCCAGCCTGTATTGTCCTGTGACGGAATTTCTTTATGAGGACCCGGTTCAGATGCACTAGTACTACAAACATCACCTAAATGCTAAGCATTTCAAGTCAGATGTTTACCGGGGTATTAAATAAGTAGCATTTTTACACCCGCCTCCAAACTTACTTTCCCCCTTCCTAGCATTATTTTAACTGAATACTTGCCCCCACCCCCATCACGTCATATAAAGTAGTCAAAATAGAGCTTAGCCAGTTCTAATTTCATCATTTTTTTATGTTATTAATTACACTGAAATAAAAAATTGAACACCTAAAAAGCCATGATAAATATTCGCTAGTTTGGTGTGGCATAGACAATGCAATGTTTTGACTAATAGCAATAAAGTAAAAATAGAAAAATATTTGTCAAGGAATTGGGATTAGTTCAGAAAGAAACAATAGTCTATTTCTCCTGAAGCATTCCTAGTCGTATGTTTACCGGGATATTAAATAAGTACCATTTTATACCCCCCTCAAAACTTAATTTCCCTTCCAAGCATTATATCAACTAAATACTTGTCCCATGGGGACTTGTTCATTGTCTTGGGTATTTTACGATTTTTCATAGGCCACTGGCCTAATTTGGCTTTTGTGTGTGCCCCATTGTTTTTGTGTGGGTTCCATTGTAACTGAATCCCCGTGTAACTGAACCCCAAGCAACTGAACCCCCGTGCATCTGAACCCTCGTGCAACTGAGCCCTCTTTAACTGAACCCTCATGCAACTCAACCCCCGTGCAACTCCAACCTAACCTAGCTCTGTTTTTCCCTATCATTCAAATAAGATCGTTCGTACAGTCCAATTCGCGAATCCCTTATAGGTACCACTTTATAGGTCACTTTATAGAGACACTTTATAGGTATATAATATAAAAGGATGGCTCGCTTTTTTTTTGCAATCACTCGTGAAACTGTGCACACCCTTACTACTCTCAAACACATCCAATCAAAATTTTGAGATAGCCATTTTGTTCAGCGTAGTTGATTTCCAGATAGAAAATATGTTTTTGAGGAGGACACTCCCACACAGCCCTCAGGGTAAGGGTTTTAAGTTATGCCCTGGAGGAATTTAAGGTTTTTAAAGAAGGCATTGTCGTAGAAACTTCAAAAACAGCTCATTCGATTGGAAATTCAAAGGGCTAGTGCCCTTTTTAATAGTCGAAAGTGATTGGAGGGCAACTAGCCCCCCCACACACACCTATCGTTGTGATGTCAGGCCAATGTGGTTTAAGGAATTATCTACACCTATCATTCCCCCAAACACATCCAATAAAAATTTTGAGATAGACATTTTGTTCAGCGTAGTTGATTTCTGGATAGAAAACATATTTTTGAGGAGGACACTCCCCCACAACCCTCAGGGCAAGGATTATATGTTATGCCCTGGGGGCATATAAGGTTTTTATTGAAATCTTTGTCGTAGAAACTTGAAAAAGGGCTCATTCGATTTGAAATTCTAAGGGCTAGTACCCTTTTTCATAGTTGAAAGTGATCTGAGGGCAACTAACCCCTCTCTCATGCCCACCTTTTCCCAAAACACATCCAATCAACATTTTTAGATAGTCCTTTTATTCAACGTAGTTGAAAGTTTTTGAAATTAGATCTTTAAGGATGGAAACCACTCTCCCCACAGCCCTCAGGGCAAGGGTTGTAAGTTATGCCCTGGGGGCATATGAAATTTTTATTGAAAGCCTTGTCGTACAAACTTCAAATGGGCTCGTTTAATTGGAAATTAAAAGGGCTAGGGCCTTTTTTAATAGTTGAAAGTGATTGGATAGCGAATAACGCCCCTCTCATGCCCACCATTTTCCCAAACACACCGAATTAAAATTTTGAGATATGTTCAACGTAGTTGAAAGTTCTGGAAATTAGGTCTTTTAGGATAATGACCCCCTCAGAGCCCTCAGTGCAAGGGTTGTAAGTTATGCCCTGGGGCATATAAAGTTTTTATTGAAAGCGTTGTCGTAGAAACTTCAAAAGGGCTCATTCAACTGGAAATTGAAAGGTCTAGGGCCTTTTTTAATAGTTGAAAGTGATTGGATATCGACTAACACCCCTCTCACGCCAACCATTTTCCCAAACACATCCAATCAAAATTTTGAGATATCCATTTTGTTCAACGTGGTTAAAAGTTTTGGAAATTAGGTCTTTTAGGATGATAACCCCCTCAGAACCCTCAGTACAAGGGTTGTAAGTTATGTCCTGGAGGCATATAAGGTTTATATAGACAGTTGTTGGCTCATTCGATTGGAAATTGGGGTGGCTAGTGCCCTTTTTAATAGTCGAAAGTGATTGGATGGCAACTAGCCAAATTTCCCCCACGCTCATCATTCCCCCAAACACATCCAATCAAAATTTTGAGATAGCCATTTTGTTCAACGTAGGTGATTTCCAGATAGAAAATATGGTTTTGAGGAGGACACTCCCCCACAACCCTAGGGGCAAGGGTTTTAAGTTATGCGCTTAGGGCATATACGAACGATGTTGGCACAATGTACCATATATTATTTTTTTACTTTAGAGCAGGGCACTTCATATGGAAGGGGTCGTCGCAGAGACTTCAAAAAAGGCTCATTCGATTGGAAATCAAGAGTTTTAGGGCCCATTTTAATAGTGGAAAGTGATTGGAGGGCAGCTAGCCCCCCCCCCCCCCCGCCCATCATTCCCACAAACACATCCAATCAAAATTTTGAGATAGCTATTTTGTTCAGCCTAGTTGATTACCAGATAGAAAACATGTTTTTGAGGAGGACACTCCCCCACAGCCCTTAGGGCAAGGGTTTTAAGTTATGCCCTGGGGTCATACAAGGTTTTTAAAGAAGGCGTTGTCGTAAAAACTTCAAAAAAAGCTCATTTGATTGAAAATTCCAAGGACTAGTGCCCTTTTCAATAGTCGAAAGTGATTGGAGGGCAACTAGCCCCCCCACGCCCATGATTTCCCCAAACCCATCCAATCAAAATTTTGAGATAGCCATTTTGTCCAGCGTAGTTGAATTCCAAATAGAAAATATATTTTTGAGGAGGACACTCCCCCACAACCCTCGGCGCAAGGGTTTTAAGTTATGCCCTGAGGGCATATAAGAACGATGTTGGCAAAATGTACTATTTATTTATTTTTTGTTCCTTTAGGGCTGGGCATTTCATATGGAACTGGTCGTCATAGAAACTTCAAAAGGGGCTCATTCGATTACAAATTGAGAGTTCTAGTGCCCTTTTAATAGTTGAAAGTGATTGGAGGGCAACTAACCCTCCCCCCCACGCCCTTCATTTCTCCAAACACATCCAATCAAAACTTTGAGACATCCATTTTGTTCGGCTTATTTGATTACCAGATATAAAATATGTTTTTGAGGAGAAAACTCTCCCAAAGCTTTCAGGGTAAGGGTTTTAAGTAATGCCTTGGGGTCATATAAGGTTATTAAAGAAGGCATTTTCATTGAAACTTCAAAAAAAAGCTCATTCGATTGATAATTCAAAGGACTAGTGCCCTTTTTAATAGTCGAAAGTGATTAGAGGGCAACTCGCCCCCCCGTCCCCCCGCCCATCATTCCCCCAAACACATCCAATACAAATTTTTGAGATTGCCATTTTTTTAGCGTAGTTGATTTCCTGATAAAAAATATGTTTTTGAGGAGGACACTCCCCCACGACCCTCGGGGCAAGGGTTTTAAGTTATGCCCTGAGGGCATATAAGAACAATGTTGGCAAGGGCACGTCATATGGAAGGGTTCATCTTAGAAACTTCAAAAGGGGCTCATTCGATTGGAAATTGAGAGTTCTATTGCTCTCTTTAACAGTCGAAAGTGATTGGAGGGCAACTAGCCCCCCCCCCCCCCTAAGCCAATCATTCCCCCAAACACATCCAATCAAAATTTTGAGATAGCCATTTTGTTCAGCGTAGTTGATTTCCAGATAGAAAATATGTTTTTCAGGAGGACACTCCCCCATAACCCTCAGGGCAAGGGTTTTAAGTTATGCTCTGGGGGCATATAAGGTTTTTATAGAAGGCGTTGTTGTAGAAACTTCAAAAAGGACTCAATTGATTTGAAATTAGAGTGGCTAGTGCCATTTTTAAGTCGAAAATGATTGGAGGGCAACTAGCCCTCCCCCTCACCCATCTTTCCCCAAAACATATCCAATCAAAATTTTGAGATAGTCATTTTGTTCAGCGTAGTTGATTTCCGGATAAAAAATATGTTTTTGAGGGAAACACTCTCCCACAACCCTCAGGGCAAGGGGTTTAAGTTATGCCCTGGGGACATATAAGGATTTTATAGAAGGTGTTGTCGTAGAAACTTCAAAAAAGTTTTCGTGAATGGTATCAAGTTTTTCATTTAACGTCAACTAGAGGAGGTATTAAACTAAATTAAACACTACTATTTGTGTCCAGATTTTTAAAAGGGTGTATGTTGTTAAAAATTACCGAAAATTTTTCTCCAGCATACAAATAGCATTCCAAACTATAAAGTCTTGACAAAAAAATAGATTTAAACTGGTATTTTCTTTTTACCCGAAAAGACCATGTCAATACAAAACGGGCAGAAATTAATTTAAAAAAAATATTTTTCACAAAATAAGTTTTTCAAAGATAATTAAACAACTTCATTAAACCAAAAATGAGAAAACATAGAATCAAAAAATCTGCCAAGCGTGAAACTACCACAAATAAACATCGATAAATAAATGAAACCCAAAACGAACAGAAATTACAATAAATAACCGAGTCAAACTCAAAACGACCAGAAATTAACATAAGTTGGGCTCAAAACCCCTATGCCTTCCCAAGGCCACAACATAATTTGCACTTTACTGAGAATAATACAAATGAATGTGCATTGTCAGTTTAATATGCATATACTGATATTTAGTAATCAAAATGTTAATATTATTTGATTTATTAAAGTTATAAAAGTAAAAACATTTATATTGTACCATTTATACCAGCAATTAATCAGAATCAGATGACATAGTTCTTCAACTTATTTAATTGCTGGTTCGTTTTGTCTTTGAGTAAATGAATTGTTTTCTTTTCTTTCTCAGTTGTTCGCTAGTATCCGTCGATAGTAGTTCGTAATTTTTTGGATTTTGTGCAAATTGCGGATGTTGGCGAATAGCTCACTTTTATGGTTGTTAGGTATTTGGTTTTAATTCTTTTAATTTTTGGCTTTTATTGAATTTTATTCATCTTTTAAATTTTTGGTTTTTTCTTTTTTTTGGTTCTTTTCACATTGACTTTTCGTGTTTGTTTTTTGTTGTTTTTTTCTTCGGCACTTTCCTTGGATACATTATTTCGTTTCGCGCTGAAGAAGAGAGGCGTTTGTCCTCTCGAAATATTATCTTTGTTGTGTTTTGTCAGTATTTTCATTAAATCAGATGACATATTTCTCCAACTTATTTAATTGCTGGTTCGTTTTGTTTTTGAGTGAATGAATTGTTTTGTTTTCTTTCTCAGTTGTTCGCTAGTATCCGTCGATGGCAGTTCATAATTTTTTAGATTTTGAATTTTATTCATCTTTTAAGTGTTTGTTTTTTTCTTTGGTTTTTTGGTTCTTTTCACATTGACTTTCCGCGTTTGTTTTTTGTTGTTTTTTTCTTTGGCACTTTACTTGGTTACATTGTTTCGTTTCACGCTGAAGAATAGAGGCGTTTGTAATCTCGAAATATTCCTTTTGTTGTGTTTTTTCACTACTTTGATTAAATCAGATTACATAGTTCTCCAACTTATTTAATAGCTGGTTCGTTTTGTTTTTGAGTGAATGAATTGCTTTCTTTTCTTTCTCAGTTGTTCGCTAGTATCCGTCGATGGCAGTTCATAATTTTTTGGATTTTGAATTTTCTTCATCTTTTAAGTTTTTGGTTTTTTCTTTGGTTTTTTGGTTCTTTTCACATTGACTTTCCGCGTTTGGTTTTTGTTGTTTTTTTCTTTGGCACTTTCCTTGGATACATTATTTCGTTTCGCGCTGAAGAAGAGAGGCGTTTGTACTCTCGAAACATTCTCTTTGTTATGTTTTGTCAGTATTTTCATTAAATCAGATGACACATTTCTCCAACTTGTTTAATTGCTGGTCCGTTTTGTTTTTGAGTGAATGAATTGCTTTGTTTTCTTTCTCAGTTGTTCGCTAGTATCCGTCGATGGCAGTTCATAATTTTTTGGATTTTGAATTTTCTTCATCTTTTAAGTTTTTGGTTTTTTCTTTGGTTTTTTGGTTCTTTTCACATTGACTTTCCGCGTTTGGTTTTTGTTGTTTTTTTCTTTGTCACTCTCCTTGGATACATTATTTAGTTTCGCGCTGAATAAGAGAGGTGTTTGTTCTCTCGAAATATTCCTTTTGTTGTGTTTTTTCACTACTTTGATTAAATCAGATTACATAGTTCTCCAACTTATTTAATAGCTGGTTCGTTTTGTTTTTGAGTGAATGAATTGCTTTCTTTTCTTTCTCAGTTGTTCGCTAGTATCCGTCGATGGCAGTTCATAATTTTTTGGATTTTGAATTTTCTTCATCTTTTAAGTTTTTGGTTTTTTGACTTTCCGCGTTTGGTTTTTGTTGTTTTTTTCTTTGGCACTTTCCTTGGATACATTATTTCGTTTCGCGCTGAATAAGAGAGGTGTTTGTCCTTTCGAAATATTCCTTTTGTTGTATTTTTTCAGTATTTTCATTTGGCCTTTAAAACCCCATTTTTGCTCGTTTTTCTTTCTTTATGTGGTTTTCTGTGCATTTTTAAAGAGGATGCTTAAAAGAAAAAAAGTTTTGCTGAAAATCCATTGTATTTTAAGCTAATTAAATTTGATGGTTTGCTTTTAAAAAAGATATTGCAGAAGGTTTCAGGAAATTGGAGCTGTTTTCAAGATAAATTTATAAATATTCAGACAATATTTTTAGCTAGAGGATGAACAAATAACTCAATATACCGTTTAACGTTACTCTAAATAAACTAATTGCTATCCTCGTAAATGCGCCCAAGCCACCCCCTAATGATATACAAAATTTTGCTGATTTTGTGGATTGCATTGTTTTTTCTGCTTATTTCTTATCAACAGCTGGTTCATAACGCCTAAAGAACCTAAATTGAAAAAAAGTATTATCAACAAATGTTTATATAGCCTAGGGCTATATCTAGCCCCATTTGGGGGTATGGGATGCAATTGTTAGGGTATTAATTAGAACATTTGCAATCAGCGTTAAAAGCCCTATCGAGTGATATGTTCAACTTTTAGCTTGCGAAATTATAATAAACGTCGATTGTTTTACCATTTCTGAATTTATAATGTCATAATGAAATAAAGACAGATTTCATTAAGGAAAACAAACTTTTCCAAATCAGTTAATGTAAAAAATGACTTTAAAATAAAATAAAGATAGATTTGTAATTGTATGCCAAGTGCTTTTTTTTAAGAAAATTTAATTCTGAGAGTTGGCCAAATACTAACTCATAAACAAGGTTGCCACCCGTGTCACCAAAGTTCTGAATATAGCACTATTTCATCATAAGTAGCACTATAGAAATGCTATATGGAACGTAACCTTTTTTCTTTCTCATGACCATATCATTGCACTTTCGTGCTCTATTTTTTCTTTTTCTCTTGGACAAAAAATTAAGGAGTTTGAAAAATGTAGAGTTATTTAAAAAAAAAGCTTGTGTGCCGTTATCGCGCTTCAAGGCTTGGAATTCCAAGAGGAAGTCACGACTGGCTCAAAGTAACGCCTCTGGAGAGAAATTTTGAGTATTTTAAACTATTTATCTATGAGTTTTAATATAAAAGAATTTTTTTTTCTTGGAGCTACAGGAGATCAAAGTAGCCCTGCACAAGTATGTACATTGTTACACATTTGTAGGCCTAGGCTAGTTTTCCAAAATTTCTGGATTGTAAAAGAGATGAAATTGATGTTGTAAGGAAGCAACTTGGATCTCAGGCAGTTAGGAATACAGCCACTATTGTATCTTCAGAAAGATCTCAGAGTTTCATTTAACATGGAGATAATTTATAATGAATTGTGACTAAGACACGCAAGATTATTATTCTGACCTCTATCCTTTAAAAGATGTTATTCGGTTAAAGCAAAGCTTTAAGTTGAAACTTTACTTGGGAAGGGGTATTGAACTAATCAAAATGCACTATCAACTTCACGTATTTAAAAGATCTGCTTTTTAGGCATTATGAAAACAGAGGTATTTTTTGCCCAAAAATTTGAGAAACAAGAAGCAAGCAAAACCGCAGCTAATCCTTGTTATTGCATTTGGATGATTCTCCAGAAACTATAAAAATGAATTTCTTTTAACGCGTGCAGTCTATCAGCTTTCTGGGAAAATGGGACAGAAGTCTGAAAGTTGAGACTACTACTTCCGTGCCATCTCTCGTTTTCGGGCCCGGAAGATAAGAGGCTTAGAAAAAAAAAACGTTAGTATGGGCCATTTTTCTAAAGAAATTGGCAAAAGAAGGAGACGATAAGAAACAAAGTAAAACACTTTTTTATTTTAGGTTTGGGCTCAGAAGAACACTTATTTTATGAGGATAGCTTAGGGGCGCATCCAGGAGGGTAGGGGTTTGAATACTTCCCCCGAAATTTTGTCTGACTCGTAAAAATTTAACAAAAATACATATAAAAAATACATATAAATACACACACACACACACAAATACCCCCTCCCCTTAAAAAAATCCCGGCTACGGCCTTGGAGTAGCTGATAAACTTGTTCCGACATTTTCTTGAAAAACAGTAAGTCTAGACTACGTTTCGTGCTCATATTTTTTCGTCCCATTTTTCTGGAGGATGGATCATCTGGAAGCACTACAGAAATATAAAGTGCAATTGAACGATGTGTCTCAGATCGAGATAAATGCTTCAATATTTTTCATGCATGACATTTATTTTCCCATTCAGCACTCCGACCAGCTCAGGATACATTTCTTATTCTTTTATATTCAAAAAGATTAAAAATTGGTATGAAAAAATATCTAAGCACATTAAACAGACTGTGCAAAAACATTTTTTTTACTGTAGCACCGAGAATCCTGTGTAGCACGGAAATTTGGACAATTGTTGAGTTCTAGCAAGTATGTATGGCCTGTTCGAAAGAGGCAAAATCTTTGATTTTAGAAAACATGCAGCTGGAGCAAACAACCTGTGAAGGTGGGACTTTTAAATAGTTTTGTTGATTGATGGTTTCAGGTTTTTTCATGTTACTTGAAACTTAACCAGTATCTCAAAATAATGGGTTAAATAGCAAATTTAATTAGTTTTGCGGGGCTTTTTTAGGCTAGGTTGTACTTGGGATACCACCAGATGGCTATTTTGACAGTAGCCTATATATATATATATATATATATATATATATATATATATATATATATATATATATATATATATATATATATTTATATATATACAAGTCTTTAAATTAGCCAACCAGTATTATAAGATTAGGAGCCCAGTTGAACATAAAGAAACATGCTAAGAAAACTTCTTACTCCATAATATGCAGAATAATCATAGTTAACACATTTTGTAGGGGGAGAACCTTTATTGGTAAATATCTACCAAATCATATTATTGACTTACGCATAAAGTGAATATACCACTTGATGCCTTTTTTTTTTATCCTGATTACAATTACAAACATAATAGGGTAAGACACCCAGTAGTTGGCCACCTGCCTATTCTCAGACAGAATGTAACTAACAGGGAACCTAGCTCTAGGCTAATGTGCTTAGAAAGTTTTTGTACAAAGACAAAGCTGGTTTCCCTGGTCACTATTAGATATCCATATGGATTTATTGATTATTGGATTCTATTGACCATATAGATTTTATGACTATTAGATATCCATATGGATATCTAATAGTGACCAGGGAAACCAGCTTTGTCTTTGTATAAAAAATTTCTAAGCACATTAGCCTAGAGCTAGGTTCCCTGTTAGTTACATTCTGTCCGAGAATAGGCAGGTGGCCAACTACTGGGTGTCTTACCCTAATCATTTCTATCGGAAATGAATTTCAGCCCCCCCTATATATGCCAATTCAGGGTATATATCTCTACATTAGGGGGGGGGGGTAAAGTTTAAAGTTACCTCCCATTTACATCAGAAACAAAATTTGCCCCCCCCCCTAATGTAGAAATATATACCCTGAATTGGCATATATAGGGGGGGGGGGCTGAAATTCATTTCGATAGAAATGATTATTATATTTGTAATCAGCATAAAAAGCATCGAGTGGTATATTCACTTTATGTGTAAGTCAGTAATATGATTCGGTAGATATTTACCCCTTTATCTTCACTTATTTCCTTGTTTTTGCAGTTTTTTTATAAGAAATTCCTGAATTTCCTAGAACCTACATATTTACAGAGTATATAGGCATACCCCCACCCCCCTAAATTGCAAATATATACCCAGAATTGCATCCTGAATCTATATGTAACATTTATTTGCATTGCAAATGAGTTTTACACCCATATTAGCCATATTGTGTATGTCTGTTGTACTTTAGGCCTATATTTTTGAATTTCTGCCATTTATTTGAGCTATAGACCTATGCCATTTATGAGTTGATGTATTCACCATATTAAGTTAAAATTGGTCAATTGTAGATGAGATCTTTTTGCTATCTTGGAAAGTAATTGAATAAGGTGAATCAGATTTTCAGGGAGGGACCCAATTCCAGAGCCTCAGCAATGCCCTGGGAAGCTCTTGTTGTAACTGGACCTAGGAGCAGTAAGAGCCCCAGGTGGTCTATCCAAGGAAGTCAATACATAATATTTTGCCTCTTTTTATGCTCTCTTTTTGGTTCAATAATTGCTTCTAGAGGACATTACACTTTGAGCCCTTGAAGAGCTCAAAACATCCCATACTAGCCAAAAATTTGTAAAATTCCATTGTAAATGATTCAGGAATATTAATTAATGTTTTAATAGGCTAGTAAAATATTATTTTAAAAACAAGTTTGCAAAAGTTTTTAAAAACAGCTCAAAAACCTTGAAACTCTTGTCAGTATTTTAATGTGATGTGATTTTTGAAGGGTTTCAGGCTCTTTTTAAAACTTCCTAAAAGTTTTTTCTTTAACTATTAAAACTAATTAATATTATAATTAGGCTACAATGTTAGAATCAGCTACAAATTGCATTTTTTTCTCACTAGACAGTTCTTTTAGAGACATTTTTTTTTAAACTTTTGGTTATTATGGGCTGTTTGGAACCTTTTGGTCCTCTAAGGGATCAAAATGTAATTTCCTGTGGAAATGGCTGTTGAATTTGGAAAGAAAATTGAAAAAGGAATTAAGGGATGTATTCACTTTTGTCCTAGCTATAAAAATTCAAGAATGTTCATATTTAATGGTAGGTCTGCCTATTGAAAAGATGAAGAGTTTCTGAATTCATGAAAATATAGAGAAGCCAAGATTTGTTTGTTTGTTTTTTATTATTATGAAGAAACAAAAAAGGTATTTTTCAAAATCTAGGGACAGGTTGTTTCTTTTTTCCCAATGACAGTATTTTTATAATCTAGCCCAATTGGTGCCCCTGTGAGTTTACCCACCCTCCTCTATCCTTTGTCTGATTAAAAGGATCTTAACCTACCATCACTACCTGAAATAGGTTACACCATGGGCTCTTCTAATGATCTTATGCATGAATTAAGACAGGATCTGTGCTCTGTAATTTGTATATATGCTTCTTAAGATATAGATGCCTTATGACTGCCTTATTGGGTCCGACTTTATTTAATATATATATAAATGACGTGCCAAAAATCCTAAACAACAAAGTAAGCCTCTACACTGATGACTCAAAACTTATCGGTCATGCAGACACAGCAGAGAATATTAAGTCTATCCAACTGGACCTCAATACATTCACTCACTGGACTAATATTTGGAGGCTTGAATTCAACACATCAAAATGCAAGACTCTCCACCTTGGGAAGAAAAACCCACACACTCAGTACCATATGGATTCTAGGGATGGGTTCCATTTCCAGCAGCCACGCAGAGAGAGATCTTGGTGTCCTGGTAGATGACGAATTGAAATTTCATGTTCATGCACAAGCAACTATTGCGAAGGCTAATCAGACTCTTGGCTTAATCAAAAGAACATTCACTAGCAGATCTCCAACTGTTATGACCAAGCTATACAAGAGTCTAGTTTGACCAAGGCTAGAGTTTGGAATGTGTATTGCATGCCCAATCAATAAGACAGGCCAAGCAGCTCTAGAGTCAGTCCAGAGGAGGGCAACGAAATGTATTAGAGACCTCTATGATGTCCCTTATCCATCCCCTCTCCATAAGCTTAGAATACCATCTCTAACATATCATCGCAAACAAGGCGATGTGATAACAGCATACAAGCTTCTAAATGCTGAGGATACCATTCCTGGCCTTTTCCAACTGGACAATTCAAATAGAACTCATGGTCATTCTCAAAAGCTTTTCCAGAAATGAGCCAACACCAGACCAAGGAACAAGTTCTTCTCAAATAGAGTTGTCAGCTTGTGGAACTCCCTTAGTGAAAAAACAGTAACCTCTACCAGCGTGGATGTGTTCAAGTCATCAGTGGATAGGGAGTGGCTCAACAAACCATGGTGCACCAGTTGGGATGCCACAGATGATGATTAACTATCATCACTGAAGCTGGCCGACACAGGATTCGTCCTATCGCAATCAAGTGCGATTTAAGGTAATGACCCTTTTTATACCATTTATGGCAAGGCTCAACCTGACACTAAAATTTGTTCAATAAAATTAAGATAAAAATTTTAGGCAAATTGGTGAAAAAAGACTGGCAGCATAAACTATAATGCTTGCAGAAATGTAAGCCTGTACCCACTTTGCTTACCTCTGGAAGGCTTATGTGTGTAGCCTACTAAGTTTTTCCTTGCACTTTTGAAATAAAAAAGGTATCAGATTTCTGAAAAAATAGCTAGAAAAGTATTACTTTGAAAAAAAATTAAAGCATTTCAAATAAAATCTTTGTATCCTTATTCATATCTGAAAAGATCATTGAAATTGTAAAGAAACAGAAAATGTGTTTCAGATTTTGATACTTCTCATTATGCAGTAAGTGGGTCTACATTGTTGTATTTTCTATTACAATTTTACTATGTAAATATATATTTCATAAATGCTATGTTTCACAATCTATTAACCTAACCCACTACCATTTTGCTAGGGTTACGCTTTAAGCTATATTTGAGAGAGTAAAGTCCTTTCTAAACAAATAATATGATGCATTTTTCAAAAGTAGTGGAAATAAACTGCTAGTTGATAAAACCAGAAATTTTAATAAATAGCATAAGCTATATGTAATAAAAAGATACCATTATTTTTCTGAAAAATAAATTCAACTTGCTTTTTAAACAAAAATTGTAATATTCACAGTATTGACAGTGTGGCAGGGGATAGCAAGAATGTAAATTTGCTACCCTGTGAGAAAAACATAATCTCAGCATTGTGTCTTTTGAAGTATCTACTTCCACTGCTTCCCCCTCCAAAAGAGCAATGACCTTTGATGACCTTGGACAATCTTTGTGTTATAAAAGTGAAATCTTCAAAAATAGAGCTAGAACTCAAATAAGGGTAATTTTTTATGTGTTTGCCCTCCCAACAAAGGTCAGCAAACGGTTTGCCTGTCAATAAAGATGACTCGTACAACCAGCAAGTCTCTGAGTCTGCCCAGTGACATGCCACAAAGTGTGTGCATTGTCTTGGTACCTTGAATTACCCTGCAATGCTGAAATACTTCAATCTTCAAGCCCTCTCCTAAAGACAAAAGTTAGGGAATGGTATTTTAGGCCTAGCACAAAAATGACCAGAGCTTCACTGAATAAAACAGTTTTTGGCAACAACTATTGAAAGATTAAAATTAAATGAAAATATTGAACAAATGTTTTTGACTAAGGCCTGGTGTTTTTAATGGGAGGCATCAGATTTCATACTTCATCATAATTAATAAACTGACATTTTCTTATTGGAGGAGGGGGGTGTAAAGAGGGAGGCTTTGAATAGATCAGGACAGAGGAGGAACATGTATAGCTCTGCTTGCCTCTGGTGGCTTGGTGCTGTAGTGAGTTGTTAATAGTAGTAATAAACTGGCAATTGACAAGGGTACCTTGGGCACAGATTTTCTATTAGGTTTCACAAGATATCTCACTACTAGAAAAATTAATGGATCAACATGCTCCTCAAATATGCTGGCTATCTAACAAAACTACCCCTCCCACACAATTTCATTGGAAATGATTGGATAACACTCTGCCTGTGCTTGGATTGGATAATACTCTGTCTCCTAAATGCAGGGCAGTCCCGAGGGTGGGGGGAGGGGTGGGAAGGGGCGTGCCGCCCCCTAAATTTTTGGAATTTTTTTGCTGGAGGTAAAAAAATTTCACCTGAGGTGAAAATTTTGGCAGAAAGTTTGCAAAATCGGGGGAAATTTAGCAAAATTCTTGATTTCTGTAGCAAATTGAAATTAAATCAGGTAGCAATTTGGTAAAATTTACGAAGATCTCCCCCCTATGAAATGAGCCTTGGGACACTCCTGCCTAAATCTCATTGGGTATTGTCAACCTTTAGGAAGTCAAATCATCTGATTGAGTGTTTTTTATGTTTGCAAAAATATTGAAGTGATAAATCTGTGTAAGCATCAATAATCTGTGCTTTGGGACTAACAAGCATTGTTTAAGGCAATTTAAAGTGATATTTTTAATGTTTATCTTTCCACTCCTTGGCTTGATGGTTTTTTAATGTATTTCTTCTTGAAGCTTATTTTAGTCATTGAGCCTGGTTTTAAATATTTTTAGCTATGGCATTAAGAAATATTAACCCACTACCTATCAAGTGGCAAAATATTTTTTTTAACATCACTTGAGAACTTGGCCATTAGTAGTCATGCATTATGGTTTTCAGTCATATATTCTTAGATCTGTCATTAAAAAATAAATCCTATACAGCCAATCTCCTTATTCATAAGCTTTTTTCAGATTTGAAAGCATTTGAAAGACGGCTTACTGAAATCATTGGATGCTCCCAGCAACCAGCCAGGAAGTGGAGATGTAAGCAATTTTTGTTTCTTTACCAAAATGCAAAAGTTCATTGTATTCTCTATTGATTTAAATGTACAATTGCGGTTTAATTCCCAAGCTGCAGTTCCTGGATTCACAGGAGGTTCTTAGAGGTTATATAAGAATAGTGAGATAAACTAACTTTGAACTCCAATGAAAGTTGTATACTGTGAAAGGTTTTGAGATATATAATTTATTTTGAAACTTGCTGATAAAGGGGCTGATAAGCACTGGACTATGATGCAACACACATTTTGAAAGAAGGAACAGTCAACATTGATGACTAATTGGAATTTTCTGTTGTTGCCTTAAGCTATGAATAAGGTACACTTAAATGAGGGTATGCCTTTATATGATTGTCCAGCACTAAGGAATCATATTCAAAACCAAAGCTGGCCTTTAAGGGATGAGTACATGGTCCTATACCCAGAGGTTGCCTCTAGGTTTACCAATTCACGACAGTTTATGGAAGATAAGGTTTTTTTATTTTTTTTTTATTTTTAATTAAAATGAAAAAAAACATATTTTTCAAAATATGAGGGGGGGGGGCAGTGTTATTTTTTTGGTGAAAATACCAAAAAAACAGTTGTTTTTCTAAAACTAGTTGGTTAATTACCCCCCCCCCCATTCACCAAATTGACGCCCCTGCTTGCTTCCAAAAGAGATCAAAAGAAACTGTTTGATCCTACAATTTACCACAACTCCTTTGCCTGGGCAAACACAGAAGCTCTTATTTAAAGCACATCAAAGAAGAGGCCCCAAAACGACCTGCAAGGACAAATGAGACACAAGTCAAGGTCATAACTGATAAGTGTAAATTCTGCCTTCACTCATGCTTTGAGTATATTACCTGGGTGTGTGAAAAATGTTCACAGTCTATGTGCTTTCAAGTCATAGGTGAATAAGTTCATCTCAGGAGTGAATTTTGTAAGTAACCCCAATTTTAAGCTTTATTGCCTTTTTTGGCAGGTGAAATGTGAATAGCCTTGAATTCAATATAGATTATATGAATATAAGTATATCTTTCTAAAATTTTGAGCAAAAGGAATATAGGCTATAGCACCTATTACAGGGGTGCCAATTCACAAAATGTCGGGGAAAGGCAATGATATATGAAGAATGTATTTTTGAAAATGTTGGGGGGGGGGAATATGGTTCTTTTTCAATTTTTTATATGAAAATGCCAGAAAATGCATTTTTAAAATCCCCTGCCTTGCGCCCCTCAATTGATGCCCCTGGCCTATAGAAAAGAATATTCTTTTGAAAAATCTATATACAACACCATGTCAAGTTGAATCAGATGATTCTCTTGATTTCTATTACCATGAAGTCAAGTTGAACTAAAATTTACCAGCAGTGCTTTGAAAGTTCCATTAGAGTGATTTTTGCTGTTTCTTGTGCCCAAAAAGTAAATTTCTCATCATGATATTGACAAGAAAAAGAGTTATGTTCTCAAAAGTTGATATCAATTTGGATTTGAAATTAACCAGTAGCAGATGCTAAAACTGCCAAGAAACTTAGATTAGAGCAGGGGTTCCTAACCTTTTTTTACTCTAAGGGCACATTCTAAAATCTCGGTAGGGTGGCGGGCATCACCTATTTTAAATTGACAAACTCCTTCTGTAACTTGTCATTTTCCCATAATTTATTTTCTTATAGTTATAATGTATTAATAAATAATAAACAAAAATGTTTCAAAATAATAAAATTATTTGACATTTTTTCAAATTGCTTACACACAGAGTAAGCATTTAGTGAAAGCATATTGTGACCAAAAATGATCAAACAGTTTCGTGGTAACGTCAAAAAACATCAAACAGTTTCGTGGTAACGAACTGTAAGTAAGGTAAGTAAGTAATCCTACTGTAGTTTTCAAGCTTCTATCTGCAAAAATGTGGAATTTTGTATTTTTTGCCAGAAGAAAGATCACGGATGTGTGTTAATTTGTTTGTTGGTTTCTTTTTTTCCCAGGGGTAACCATATCGACCCAGTGGTCCTAGAATGTCGTGAGAGGACTCATTCGAACGGAAATTAAAAGTTCTAGTGCCCTTTCTAAGTGATTTAAAAGATTGGAAGGCAACCTGGCCCCCTCCCCTGCTCCTTTTCCCCAAAGTCGTCCGATCAAAATTTTGAGATAGCCATTTTGCTCATAATAGTTGAAAGGCCCAATAGCTATGCCTTTCGATATGACATGACCCCCTTCCCCCGTAGCGCCAGGGGAAAGGTCTTTAAGTAATAAAATTTGCCCACTTTTTACAAATAGTATCTGTTATTGTGAAGTATGTTCAAAGTTTCTGGTGGGGGGCCAAATTTTTGCTGGGGATTCTTCCACGGAGAAATTTTCTATGGAGAAGAAAGTTTCCAGGGGGTGAACTTGTCAGGGGAAGTTGTACACTTGGGGAATTTGCCAAAATTCCTATACATTTTTTTTTCTTTTTTCATTTTTTTTTCTTTTTAATTAAAATGAAAAAAAAAATGTATTTTTCAAAATATGAGAGGGGGGGAAGGCAGTGTTGTTTTTTTTTGGTGAAAATACTGAAAAAAACAGTTGTTTTTCTAAAACTAGTTGGGTAATTACTAAAAAAATTACAAAATGTAACAAAATTTTTTCACTTGTATTTTTGTTACTTTTGTACAAGTCGGACAAAAATTTCAGGGGGGGGATTCTAATCGGGTACACAACGTAAAGAAAGTAAACAAAACACACAAATACAAAGAAAACATTTAATCAAAAAAAATCATAATCAATGTGATCTTTGGCATTGCATTTCATTGGCCAGAGCTTCATAATTAGGAGCGTATGACGATAATCCTGTTAGCAGGCACTCATAAAGATGCTCATTGGTGAGTCGAAATCTATATCTCGATTTTATTAAATTCATGTTTGAAAACAGATTCGCATCAATATGTTGAACCGAAAAATGATTCAATTTTATATGCCGCTTTTTTCAACAATGGGAACTTTTCTCTATCCACTGCAATCCAAAAGTTCTCTGACATTAAAGATTTTAGCAAAATATCATTCTTAAGGTCCAAAATTTCTAACAGTAGTTCTTCTGTCTTACCTTGAACAAAATCTGCAATACATGCAGCTATTTCCATAACATTTATTTGGCAAGTAAAAGGATTGATACAGAAAACAAACTATTGGCTCAATATGTTTAAACTGCAAAAATCTCTCTTCAAACTGTTTTTTTTTAACTCTTGAAGATGCTTAATAAATAATGTCCCATTTAATTCATTGTCACCAAGCATTTTCTTCATATGTGGGAAATAAACGAGAGAATTGATCTGCAGATGTGATATCAACAAATCCAATTTAGCTTTAAGTGACTTTACATCGCTTGTCAATGACTTTATCATTTCAGCTATGCTTTTGTCTTTACCCTGCAACTCCAAATTTAAAAAATTCAATTTTTCCATGATGTCTGTGAGAAATCCCAAAGCAATCAGCCAGCCAGAGTCAGCTAGCTCATCATAATTTTCCTTTCTACAGTTTATAAATGTTTTTATTTCTTCAATTAAAGTCACATATCTTGTAAGAACCTTTCCTTTACTGAGCCAACGTACTTCAGTATGCAGAATAAGATCATGTTTTTTATCTTCAGTATCTTCTAACAGGGGCTTGAAAAGTCAGTGTTGCAAAGGAGCTTTTAGAATAGAATTGATTATTCTTAGGGCCGTTCTTGTACTCATCTTTGTGCTAAGATCTTAAATCTTTTGACAAAGAACGCTTAAAAGTGAAATCTTAGCACTAAGACCTTACATCTTATAGTGTTGTTTTGCAAACGTCTTTCATTATTCTGCTCTGATCAGCGGTCTAAGAACAATGATGAGTATATCATCAAAGTTCTCCCACCATTGTTCTATATGATAGAAAAATGGTGTCTCACACTTTTTGTTAACAACAGTAAGCTGTAAGATCTTAGAACAAAGATGAGTTAAAAGAACGGAAATCTTTGCAGAATGATGTGAGATCTTAGACGTAAGATCTTTGTGCACAAGAACGAGCCTTTTGTAACTATTTTCATGACGTGTTCAAATGGCAAAATTCTACAACACAGAGCTTCCTGGTGGATAATACAGTGGTAGGACATGAAGTTCGAAAATAAATCATCCATCATGCAGAGGGCAATAAATCTTTTGTTTTTGCCCATCATTGCTGGCGCTCCCATCAGTGGTTATTGCAGACAGCTTGTGCAAAGGCATACTTATTGACTTGGCGTATGTTTTGAATAAATATCCTCACCCCTTGTCTGTCCTTTCATAGGTAATATCTGTAACATATCCTCTTTTACTGTGAAGCTACTAAACACCATTCTCACTTTAACTGCTAACTGTGTGGTGTCTGATATATCTGTTGACTCGTCAAATTGTACCGAGAACCAGTCACATATTTCCAAATCAGTTTTTAACTGAATTTGTATGTCTGTCGAAATTGCATGTATTCTTCTTGTGACAGTTGTTGTTTGACAACTGTATTGCTCTCGTATTGTATGTAAGTCTTGTATTGCTGAGACAAGCTCACGAGTGTCAGAAAATCATACGAATCGTTCCGCGGGCGCCATAGTGCCCACGGGCATAGGGTTGGGAACCTCTGGATTAGAGTGACATTTGTTATTTTTCATATTAAGGAAGTAAATTTATTATCATAGCAATGATACAAAAACGATACTATCTCTAAAGTTGAGAAAGAGAAAGCTTAAAATAAGTTCAATTAACAAATCAAAAACAAAAATGATGAGCTAAAAAACAAAAGTGTCATATAAATATACTATAATGCTATAAGTTTAATGTGATACTACTATAATTCATATTTGTATATTAGTATAACAATGCTATAAGCACTGTATTAAATGTTTCTGGATTTGCAATCGTTTAAACAATTTTATGGGTTTGTTGACTTTTTTGTTTCACGGCTGCTAATTTCGTCAAAAGCACAATGCTGAACTGATCACTTCTATTAGGATTTAATTCTAATTTGAACCTGCAAGTCTCTTGATAAAGCAACACTTATTGCATAAGCTGGAAAATTTAGTTTTAATAGCAACTAATATAAACTACTTCACTTTAATTGCTTACCTCCCCTTAATTAATTCTTTTACAATAGACATTGAAGTTCATTTTTGTAGAAACGTGCATGTGAGGCCAGACCTTTGAAAAATAAATTATCTACTTCATTTCTATTAGTTCATCAAAACCCAAGAAAATAAGTCAAGTCAACAGGAAATATGAGGAAATTGAAAGGATCATTTTTTTAATTTTCTGGTCTTGAAAAAATCCTCTGCTCACATTTCGAAAATATGTTAGATTAAAAATTTATTAGCATACTCAATTAGAATTTTTTTTTGTAATTTTTACTATAATTTTTTAAGAACAGCTTTCTGTCATAATTTTTGTGACTTTTTAAGGGACCTGAATCCTGCTTTTCACTGTGTGGTTTTAGTCTGAGCATCTGCTTCTAAAACTAGGTATAATGACCAACATGATGTATTCATAGGATTGCTAACCCATTAATTGTCAGTAACAATGCTGTGTCCCTGTTTACGTTGCTATTTAAGCGGTTTGATTGCTTTCAGTTTGGAATTTTATCATGGCCAGTGCTAATCCAACTGATTTTTATGATTTCGGAGACCACACTGTCTTTCCATGATGATAAAATAAAAGTTCAAAATAGGTATAAAATCATTTTTAATAGACAGTGTATAGAAATTCCCAAAAAATACCAGATTCACAAAAAAAAGTTTTACTACTGATGACGGTCACTGTACATGTGACCGAAATATCTGGTATTATTTGTGAATTTCTATACACTGTCTATTAAAAAGGATTTTATCCCTATTTTGAACTTTTATTTTATCGTCAAGTGACTTTTTTATTATTTCCGTAAACTACCTAGGGCAGTGAAAATCCAATGTGATTGATTGAATTCGTCAAAGGGAAACCTACGCGACAATATCTGTCGTAAAAATTTATATGTTTTTAAGTAGTAGTAATTCCAGTTATGGCAGCAGTAGGTGCCAAGTTAAGACAAAAATGAGGGTCAAAATTGACAAAAAATAAGCTAAAAAACACATGTTACAAAACAGCTTAAAAAATTGTAGCTTTCCTTTGAAGGTGTAATTGTTTTTTGGAATCAACATATTTTTAACGTTTAAATTTACGATTGAAAAGCATTCTCAAATTTAACTAATTAATTTTGCAATATTTATTTTAACGTTTCAACGTGGAAACACTGGCGAAAATGTGATACTGCCCCAAGAATGTTGTAATTTTGTAGCACCCATAAGAAATATCTGGTAAAATTGGGGTTTTCAGGTATGAATAGACCTAACATAGGTCCAAGGGGCAAAAATGTTTTCATTTTGATGTCCTGAGTACTTTAAGCCGTTTTACCTTTCCTTTGAAGGTGTTATATTTGGGAATCAACATATTTTCCATGTTTGAATTTTTACAGTCAAAGAGCGTTTTCAAATTTAACTAATTAGTTCTTCAGTATTTAATTGAACGCTTTAACGTGTCAACGCTGACGAAAATGTGATACTGCCCTAAGAAGCTTATAATTTTGAAACGACCATAAGAAATATCTTAGAAAATTGTGGTTTTCAGATATGAATAAACCTAACATAGGTCCAAGGGGCAAAGAATATTTTTATTTTGATCCCTTAGTGCTTTAAGCCTTTTTTAGCTTTCGTTTCAGTTTTCCTTTAAAGTTGTAGTTGTGTTTGGGAATCGTCATATTTTCAGTGTTTGAATTTTTGCGGTCGAAGAGTGTTTTCAAATTTAACTAATTAGTTTTTCAGTATTTATTTTAACGGTTTAACGTGTCAACCTGACGAAAATGTGATACTGCCCTAAGAACCTTATAATTTGAAACGACCATAAGAAATATCTTAGAAAACTGAGGTTTTCAGGGGCAAAAAATGTTTTCATTTTGATGTCCTGAGTACTTTAAGCCTTTTTAGCTTTCCTTTGAGGGTGTTGTGTATGGGAATCAACATATTCTCAATGTTTGAATTTTTACTGACGAAAATGTGATACTGCCCTAAGAACCTTATAATTTGAAACGACCATAAGAAATATCTTAGAAAACTGAGGTTTTCAGGGGCAAAAAATGTTTTCATTTTGATGTCCTGAGTACTTTAAGCCTTTTTAGCTTTCCTTTGAAGGTGTTGTGTTTGGGAATCAACATATTCTCAATGTTTGAATTTTTACTGACGAAAATGTGATACTGCCCTAAGAACCAAATAATTTTGAAACGACCATAAGAAATATCTTAGAAAATTGTGGTTTTCAGATATGAATAGACCTAACATAGGTCCAAGGGGCAAAAAATATTTTTATTTTGATGCCCTTAGTGGTTTAAGCCTTTTTTAGCTTTCGTTTCAGTTTTCCTTTGAAGGTGCAGTTGTGTTTGGGAATCAACATATTTTTAATGTTTGAATTTTTACGGTCGAAGAGTGTTTTCAAATTTAACTAGTTAGTTTTTTAGCATTTATTTTAATGGTTTGACATGTCAACGCTGACGAAAATATGATACTGCCCTAAGAACCGACCATAGTTTTGAAACGACCATAAGAAATGTCTTAGAAAGTCGTGGTTTTCAGGTATTAATAGACATAACATGGGTCCAAGGGGTTAAAAAATGTTTTATTTTTATGTCCTGAGTACTTTAAGCCCTTTTCCACATATTTTTTTTCTTTTGAACTACAATGTTGTTGCTGTCACTTGCCAGTTTGGATTTTTGTTTTTTTTTCATTCAAATTCTTTTTTATTGTTGTTCGTCTCTCTCCTCTGCAATTTCTCTTCCCTTCCATTATTTTTCTCCTGCTTTAATTTTTCCTTTGATGGGATGGATAGCTTCCGTATTTTGGCCTCCATAGTTTTGGCCGGGGATTGATATAATTTTAAGATGCTCTTAGGCATGTTAGTATTTAAACTGATAATATTTACTGATAAAATACTGATAAGTATTTTAACTGATAGTATTTAAACAGAAATTCATTGATCAAATATAGGGAGAAATTGCAAAATTTGGGTATGATTTTTTCCTGATGCTGAAATAAAAGAAACAAATAGAAATGCAACTAAAATCCAGACTTGTATAGATTAAAAAATAATGCCTTTGAGAAAATTTTCTGTGTGTTCAATATTCCGATTATCATTAACCTGATGGGAAGTAGCGATTTCCCGTCAAAAGACGAATATAGAGAAATATCTCCTAATGTGATGCCTTTTGGGGTCTCCATAGTCGCCGTTTTGAGGATTCGTGAAATCTACCAGGTGACCAAGAAAACTAAAATGTTAGCATTTATTGAAGAAGTACATGAAAAGAGCAAATTTAATGTTAGAACTCGGAAAATATTCTAGTCTTTGACCATTATTTTTCAATGTATTAAGAGGGTGCCATGAATTCGTGATACTTGAGAAAAGCAAATTTGTTGTCGTCAGGATACAGAATAAGCGCTGACTAATAATGGTTTAATTAGCAATTGCCAACATATCACCAAGATAACAGCTATTTCTGATAAACTGTTAAGGGACCAGCAGAGAAAGTAAATAATAATAACTCCAATGTTGGAATAATAACTGTAAAAATATTAATAATTGAACTTGTAACTTTTTTTCAGTGGTACTTCTAGCTGCGTCTTTATGTGTGGCACTAGGTGCATGGCAGTGGTTATCAGATCCAGCTACGTCTCAGCTGTCACTGGCCAAATCCCTAGCTAACCATATATTTTTCACTGTTTCTTCTGTTGCTCTTGGTAAGGTGCTGCTTCGATCATTCTTCTCCAAAACGTTGGTGTCAACTTTTACAATTTTTTTCCAGGCTATGGTAGCCTCTTTTTTTTTCAGGGGGGGCCATATTTGAAAATGTCTTATATAACAATCATCATCCAAAAATTGCGCTTTCACTTATTTTTTTTTGGGGGGGGTTGCCCAAATTGGGCCCATTCCCTGGGCATGGCCTTACATTTAGGTTTTGCTGTTCAAGTGATTAGCGATTACGGAATTAATATCAGCTGCTCCTAATGATATTTGGTTTAATTTTTTCCCCTTTTCTTGACTATGGAAACCATATTATCCAGGTGTATTATGTGCAGCTGTTTGATAAGCCAATAGCTCGAAAAGGAGTTGAGGTGGAGTTACTGAAAAGCTAGAATTACCTATATTTAAGGGAAAATATTCTGAAATTTTTCATAACGGATGAATGACTATTAGAACAGGACATAGAATTGGTAGCCGAAATTAGATATATATTTAGAATTGCACAAATGAAACACGAGCGTCCTTTTTTTTTTTTTTTATCTCTGTAGACTTTATATTTAAAATGTAAAATATGAATTGTAAAATTTAAAATCGTATTTATATTTGAAGTTTCATATTTGCACTCAGCAATCAGCACAACTATTAGAGCTAGAAACATGACATTTTAGAGGATAATTTTGGAACCGTGAGCACTGTTGGCCTTTGAGCATGAACTTTTACTGATTCCTCGGATGATTAGGCGATGGTGCTTATAACTGGTATTTTATTAGTGTTGATCTTTGCCTTAGATTCTCTAAAGGATGCCTAATTACTTTAGTAACTAAAAAAGTGATAAATTGCCTAGTGATTGGTCTTGCTGTTTTTCTTAAAGCAAATATAGGCTGTGTTTCCATAATGTCTTTTTTAGGCGAAGCTAGCCAAGTGCTTTTGACTTTTCTGGCAGCTCTTTAGGGCATTTTTTTTTAAGTCAGGTCTGGTGACTGAACAGATGTTTTCACTGATACGCCAATCGGTCGACTTCAATAAAAAATATATAATAAAAACACAACCGACCAATGTAGTCTTCAACGAGACTTTTCGTGTGCTTTTGGAATGGATAAGCATTTGATTTTTCCACCGAAAAAAGAGACTTGTTTTATGAACTGACAACCATTGCCAAATTTTGGGCGCAACTTTTGCGGCTCACAAGAAGGAGAACTTCTAAATGACAACTTTGTTTTGAATTTTCACTTTGAAGTTGTTTGAAGGGAAATATGCCCTCCAGAAAGGTTCGGGTTCTTTTTATTTACAAACTATATACAACTACACTATGGATATGCCCGGCTGAGAGTCTATTTCCTATTGCCGAGGATTATACTTTATACCCTTACCAGAAAATTACCCTTTCCATGAAGGATTAAAGAAGCTAAGAGCCGCAGGCCCTGGTATGGGTGTTGTCAGCACTGGTGAGTGTATTTAGACCCTAAGCCACAGTAGAAGACATCCATCGATCTTCAAAAGGTTTCTAACGTCCTTAATTATGACTAGTGAGTTCCGAAAAGTCCGCTAAAGCAGTAACAGAGTTCCAGGAGAAGTGTTCTTAGTATCCGAATGTTGCTACAGATGATGAACGGTAAAAATCTTCGAGTCACGTTGAGTCCCCACGTCTAACTACAGTTGAAGGTTAGAACATTAATTGACAGGCCGGTTAGACAAATGACAGGATTTTGGCTCCATATCTGACAGGTACCAAAAACAATTTTGGTAGACCAAAAATATTTGGCAACCCTGCTTACAGCGTAGTATGCATGCTGGGAGGATGCGCCCGAGCCTTTGTCCCTTACCCTATATTCTTAGGATTTTGTTAAAGATCTTAAATTTTCAGAAAATAATACACTGTTTTAGTTTGCTATTTTTACCGAGCAACGCCCCCCGCCCGCCAAAGCTCCTGTGGCATCCCAGCCAATATTTATTATATCAAAAGAGCACGTCTAAAGTTTGTTTAAGAGAATTAGAAAAGAAACGGAAAATCTCTATTTAAACTGACTATCCAGCACTAAACTCGGATAAATAAATGAAGCGACGACAACCTGGGACTTAAGGCCAGTAAAATCCAAAGAAGAATAATATATTCTCAGTGCAAGTAAACAACTAAACAAAGAAAAACAAGAGAAAAACTAAAATCCAGACGGACTTTGAAAGAAAAAAAAGAAAAAAGTTATAAACCAAAGAAAACCCCAAAAAGCAAAAAAAAAACAACAGTAAAACAAACGAAATAAATAAAATATTCAATCAGGCCTCAGATATCATATTTCATTTGAACGCGAGGTATTTAATTGTATATTTGGATTATTTAGCTCTGCTCCTATTCTATAATTTCTTTTAGTTCTTTAGTGTTAATTTCTTTTTTTTAATCTTAAAATTTGCTTTGTTTTCAATTTTTCATTCTCTTTTGTCCCCTTCTTTGCTTCCGCTGAGTGCATCTTGTTTGTTTTATCTCAGTCGTTAAATTTTTTATTTTGCGAATTCTACAGAAGAGATAACGAGTTCAAACCTTGATGTATCATATATTGAAAGTAAAGATATTGATAATTCGATGTGCCCAAAAATCCAGATACCACCCTGTACTACCTACAGCAGGGGCGTCCCAAGACTCATTTCATTGGGGGGAGGGGGGACAATCTTCGTAGATTTTACCGAATCGATACCTGATTTATGCCGAATTTTCTACAGAAATCAAGAATTTTGCTAAATTTCGGGCAATTTTACAAAATTTTAGCCTTCGGCGAAAATTTACCGAATACAAACACCGTTGAAGGAGTGGTGTACCCCTCCCCCCACCCCCACCTCGGGACGCCCCTACTTATCAGTGCATGTTCAAGGTCTTGTCGACTTTGGAAAATTACAACGATCAAATTCCATCCATTACCCATTCTCAATAGTTATCAATAGTTATCTAACAACATTCTCAATAGTTATCTCGAGTCTGGCAAAACTTGTCGGCGGCTAAAACGGTGCATTTAAAAGCCTACCTCTGCGTTTCATCACAATAGGTCATCACACTTTGCAGCTATTGTTTTTGGCATCTCAATATTTAATAATGATGTATCAATAGATTAAAATCTAAGATTGTTTTGAACTAATTAAGACAGTTTAAATTAGGGATCTTTGAAGAGACAATCAGAACATTTAAATGATTGTTTTTTACAACGAAAGGAATGGATTTTGGGAAGTTTTGTGAGTTCAAGGTGCAAAAATGGTTTAGAAAAACCATTATAGGTTATAGGTATAGTGTAGTATAAGTTTAGTGCTATTGGACACTATTGAGTGAAACAAAATGATTTTTTTTTAGTTTTTCTGTTTCTACTGGGAATTCATAAGCGAGTAGTGGCATCGTCGATATTAGCGTCAAGAGCAAGAATTGTTTTGGCGGATTTTAACATGTCTTGCGACGATACTGGAAAAATAATCTTGAAAGCTAGGCACCCGACACTGTGATATCTCATCCTAGTTCTATTATGTTGGAATAAATCTCTATCTTTGTTAAGCGTACGATATATGGAGTTTTTCGTTCAGACTTGGACTATCAAAAACCTTACTTCTACACTAAACACAAAAGCTGATCTAAATTTTTGTGAACAACCAATTTGACCATATTCCAGTTCAGCGGTGCGCTACTCATTAACTTATATTAGCCCCCTTCCTTTCTTATTATTGTGACTACGTAAATTTCGTTATTGATTAATATTTTTTATGAATAGAGAAAAATTCATCAAGTCTTTGTCATTTTTTCCATAGAAAGTAAAATTGTATTCACAAATGCATAAAAGGCACTGATCTTGTCCAGTCCAGGATCAATCGAAATTTGCCATGAATAAAAAAGCTATACTGCGGGTTCAAACTATTAAATATTATTATATATTATTAAATTATATTAAATATTATTAAATAATATTATAAAAAGCTAAGTGGAAATTGTGCTAAGTGAATGAAGCAAATGGCTCAGTTAAATACAACAATTTATGTTAACCTCACCAACATATTTGGTACAATTAAGTAAAATAAGTCAATCCACCATATTAATTAATAGGAAAGCGATTCTCATTTAGAAATTATTCAGATTAATAAAATGCGAAATTAAATGTGTATTAAGCAGGTAAGGCAGATAATTCCTCTGAAACTCTCGTTAATAAAAAATCGGGTTTCTCGAGATGCCTCTTTTACGCTTGGGGAACAATGCATTGGAGGAGTTATTTTCCATACCCCCCTTAGATCCCAATGAAATGTTTTAGAGGAGCTATCCGCCTTATCAACCTAAGATCTGGCCTTATTCACCTTATATCCTAAGAAAATGTTTTAGAAGAGTTATCTGCCTTACCGACCGTAGATCCACCTTAAATCCTAAGAAAACACTTTGGAAGAGCTACCTACCTTACCCACCTAAAATCCTGACTTCCACGATAGATCCGGCCTTATTCGCCTTAGAGTCTAAAAAAGTTTGTAGGGGAGCTATCTGCCTTACCGACCGAAGACCCACCTTAAATCCTAAGAAAACACTATGGAAGAGCTACCTACCTTACCCACCTAAAATCCTGACTTCCACATTAGATCCGGCCTTATTCGCCTTAGATCCTAAAAAAGTTTTTAGGGGAGCTATCTTCCTTACCGACCTAAGACCCACCTGAAATCCTAAGAAAACACTTTGGAAGAGCTACCTACCTTACCCACCTAAGATCCTGACGTCCACCTTAGAGCCGGCCTTATTCGCCTTAGATTCTAAGAAAGTGTTTTAAAGGAGCTATCTGGCTTGCTGACCTTATATCCCGAGGATCCACCTTAGATACTAAGAAAATACTTTAAAAGAGCTATCTGCCTTACTTACCTAAGATCATAAGGATCCACGTTAGATTCTGCCTAACCCACCTTAGATCTATTAGAAATGCTATCTGCCATACCCAGATTTGTTCTCTAAGGCTAAAAGAGGTACCTACCGAATCATTTTAGAGGAATTATCTACCTAAACAACTCAAGGTACGTTTTATATTTTTTGTTAGGAATGTGGGTAATTTCTAAACAAAAATCGCTTTTCTATTAATGGATATATTAATCGACTTATCAAACAGTTCGTGGTAACGAACTGTAAGTAAGGATCGACCCGGCTCAATGGTAACCGAAACTCTAAAAAACGGAATTTTGATATCAATAGATACATCAAAAGAATCAGTTGTTTATTCTGATTTCAGATGTATAAGTTTCATCAACTTTAATCTTGCCCGTCAAAAGCTACGCGCCTGAGAAAATTTGCCTTATTTTCGAAAAAAGGGAGAAACACCCCCTAAAACTCATAGAACCCAAATTAAAATCACACCATCAGATTCAGCGTATCAGGGGACCCTACTGTAGAGGTTTCAAGCTGCTATCTACAAAAATGTGGAATTTTCCATGTTTTGCCAGAAGAAAGATCACGGATGCGTGTTTATTTGTTGTTTTTTCTTGTCCCCAGGGGTAATCGTATTGACCCAGTGGTCCTAGAATATCGTAGAAGGGCTCATTGGAACGGAAATTAAAAGTTCTAGTGCCCTTTTTAAGTGACAAAAAAAAAATGGAGGGCAACTAGTCCCCCTCCCATGCTCATTTTTTCCCCAGTCACCCGATAAAATTTTTGAGATAGCCATTTTGTTCAGCATAGTCGAAAATCTAATAAATATATATTTGAGGATGACTTAATCCCCCACAGTCCCCAGGGGAAGGGCTGCAAGTTATGAACTTTACCCATTGTTTAAATATAGTATTGGTTATTGGGAAGTACACAGACATTTTCAGGAAGGATTTTTTTCTGGTGGTGGTGGGGGGGGGTGGGGTGGAGGAGGGGGTTACTTGGGAGAATCTTTCCGTGGAGGATGTTTCTTTGGGGTAAGGGACATTTCTATGAAGGGGGTTCCGGATTTCCAAGCATTATTTAAAAAACGATCAGAAATTAAATTAAAAAAAAACAAGTTTTTTCAACTGAAAGTAAGAACATTAGAACTTAAAACGAACAGAAATAATTACGTATATGAGGGTGCTCCCCAAGTCAATACCTCGTTCTTTACGCTACAGTTTTTTTTAGTGCTTTCAAAAGAGCTATCTATTCTAATTAAACAGCCTTTGTGATTCAGGGGTTTGTGAATTAAATTTTTTTTCAACTTTTAACGTAAAGAGCGTGGTATTGACCAAGGGGAGAACCCCCTCATATACGTAATAAAAAAAAAAAAAGCGATACGGCTCAATAGTAATCGTAACTTTTAAAAACGGAATTTTGATGTCAATAAATGCATCAAAAGAATGGGCTTATAATGCTGATTCTGAATATATAAATTTTATTAAGTTTAGTATTGCTCATCAAAGGCTACGAGCCTGAGAAAATTTACCTGATTTTTTAAAGAGGGGGGAAACATCCTCTACAAGTGAAAGAATTTTCACTTTGCCTCCATCACTCAGTCATTTGCCTCCATCACTTAGCATAATTAAATAAAAAAAAAACAATTTTTTTAAACTGAAAGTAAGGAGCGACATTAAAACTCAAAACGAACAGAAATTATTCCGTATATGAAAGGGGATGTCCCCTCCTCAACGCCTCGCTCTTTACGCTAAAGTTTGACTCTGTCTCACAACTTTATTTTTTAAAACAATAAAAAAGTTTAGCGTAAAGAGCGAGGCGTTGAGGAGGGGAGAGCCCTTTTCATATACGGAATAATTTCTGTTCGTTTTAAGTTTTAATGTCGCTCCTTACTTTCAGTTTAAAAAACTTGTTTTTTTTATTTAATTACGCTAAGTGATGGAGGCAAATGACTTCGTTACCCACAATAATTTAGAAGAGCTATCACCCTTACCCACCTTAAGGTAAATAAGTAAATAAAGATATTCGTAATTGTAAAATAATTCGCATTTAAAAATTAACCAAAATACTAACATAAAAGCTAAAACAAACCTTAAGTAGTTCACCTTACCTTAGATCCTCCACAGGCATTGATGGTGCGTAAGCAATCGACGAAGCCTATCCACTCATCCCGAAGGTATGTCGCAGCATTGTTGTCTTCCCATTCTGGTAATTAGGCAGAGCATATAATAATTTTCTTGCCACTTACAGTAACTTCATTTTGGAAGATCTATTGGGGAATTTCTCACTTTTTAATGATATTTCCTATGCCAATTACATAATAAAGAATGGCACTAATATTTTCTTTATAAATCCCCCCCCCCCCAACTACCCAAAATAAATAAAACGCAAATGTCTATACAAATTAAAACGTACCTAAGTAGATAAGTCTTTTAAATCGTTCTTAACTCAAAACTCGAGTTTTTCGAGAGGCCTCTTTTACCCACAATGCTATGCGCATTACGTGCCAATTACCCGTTAAACGCTGATAAAAGCTATAAGAAATACGTGAAGTTTGGAGAATATGCAATTCTGTTTTTTTCATTTAAGCGTATTAGACATGGAGTACAAGTTACTGCAGAAATGATCTTAGTAAAGCTGTTATTCATAGAGCAAAATTTGTGCAATTAACACAGTTGGGTTTTTGTTCAAACAACAAAAGTTATATCCAAGTTTTTGGAGAATTTGAACTTTTCCTTCCGAAGTAATTTCAAATATAGTTTTTTGACTTTTTAAACCAAAACAATACATGCTAAGACCACAAAATAAAGAAAAAAATAGCAGCCTACAGAAGATTTGTTTTTGTAAATCGTATGGGAATATCAGAAAACTATTAGCAAAGAAATCACTAAGGCTAGTGGCAAATCACTAGGGGATGGAAACTCTGGTTGTAAGTTTCAGATCCAAATCAATTTTGAGTTTTCAAAACTAAAATCTCAAAGGCTTCTAATAAAAGCTTAAAGAATACGCACTTCGGGTTTTTCATTTAAGCATATAGGTCGTTGAGAACACGCTATTGTAGACATGTAGTATCTTAGTAAAGTTGTTATTCATAGAAAGAAATTGCATAATCAACACAATTAAACTCATTACCTGATTTCATATAAAAAATAACTTGATTCCATCAACTTACAAGAAGGAAGAGGAAGAATCCAACTTATGATCCCTACAAATCAAGGAACATGCATAAAAAAGGGTATAAACATCACTATTGGCCAAGGCCATACACAGGACTTTTTTCGGGAGGTGTTTTACTCGAGGATTTTTTTTTCGGGGGGGGGGGAGGGCGGTCGAGGGGGTGGGGGTGGGGGCAAATCATAGCATATGCTAAATACATAACCTAACCTAGGTACCTTTTCCCCCCTAAACCCCGAAAAATAAAGTGTTCCCCACTCCCCGATCAGGGGGTGGGGCAAAGCATAGCATATATTAAATACATAACCTAACCTATGTACCTTTTTCCCCCTAAACCCCCAAAAATAAAGTTTTAGAATTTTGGATGTTGAGACGGTTGGTGGTTCTGACGGATTTTGTGGATGTTATGACGTTAGATGTCCTGACGGTTGGATTTTATGACGCCTTCCTAAATATTAAATAGGTGCATGTTGTTTTCTCAGTTAGTTGAGTGTTTGCTGGGCAACAAATGTCGGGCACAGGCTAAATGTAAGTTATGCTAACAATCGAAGATAAAAGATAATAATAAAAACTAAAGAGAGAAAAGAAGCAGGATCCACTCAGTTTCTGAATTTGAGCTTTTTCATGATCATCTTTCAAAATAATTTAAAATGATATGAATAGACCTCTTCACAAATAATATCTTTAAAATTTATGCTTACCTTTCAGAAGAACCATAATTCACAGTACTAAAAATTTTAAATTAATATTGAGCTAATCAGCATTTATCGTAATTATAAAATTTGACTGCTATTCTTCACGAAACAGTTAAATATAACATTCAATTCAATTCAAATATCAGTAAAAAATTTATAATATTTCGTGGTTTAAATTCAAAAGGATTTGTAATTCTTCTTGAAAACGAAGGCCAAATCAAAAATGATTTGGCCTTGAATTAATAGGTAGAATTCTAAATGGATTTTGTATTTTCTAAATGGACATAATTTACTTAAGCTGATACTAAATGATTTCTACAAGATAAGAGGACACAATCAGAATTAAAATTTAAAAAAAGGTAATTGCTGACTAATTTAATTTTGATTATCATAAAATCTGGGAAAAACGAGAATTGGCTGCAAGTACCCCAACCGATGGCCTCTCAGACCATTCCTAGTAAGCATTAATACAAAATCTAATATATTACTTTGCTTATTTTAACAATTTAAGAAAATATCAATTTAAAAAGGAAAGTTGGCAAAATTTGCGAAGAAGCTCATAACGTTTGGAATAAAGTTGCATTGCATTGCTTGTGAACCAGCAAAAAGTGTTGACGTGTGAGACAAAACAGCTGAATAGCGCTTTAGAAACGGGAATTTTGTTCGAAGTATATGTAAGCTAAGTGAATCCTAAAATAAAATAATTTTTAATTCACAAGATTTGCATCTTGATCTATAATTTAATCGGACACAAATCGCATCAATGAACAAATATCAACATTTTCGGAACACTTTTATAGATCCGAGGTCAGAATGTGTGTCTGGAACTATCACTAGACTACCAGGTGGTATATTTTCTAGTCGCAATGATTTCCCACTTTGAAATTGACCATTTGTACTTTCAACACGTGTTGCATTGGGATCACCTGAAGTTTTTTGGTCAACTTGTCTGGCCTCTATTTGACGACAAAGCTCATTAAATGCATTTGAGTCTATACAAGACTGAACAAATGCATCACTATTGGATTTCGATACATGATTTTCCGACTTCACTTTTGTCAAATCTAAACTGCACAAATTATTCAACGGTGATTCAACAGGATACTCAGATTTCACTGATGCACCACTTGGCACACTATCAGAATTACGTTTTGCTGTGTGATCTGATGTCTGAAAAGAGCATTGGTTTTTCTTCAAATTGTTTAGACTGTGCTGTGTTCTGTTCAAACTTCCGGGTTTCAGCGAACTAAGTACACGCTCTGACAAAGACAAAGAATCACTTGTTGAATCACGCTGTTGACTATTACAAACTGAGTTGTTTTTCGCAAAGCGAGTTTCGTTCGCCATCAAGTTACGGAAACTAGCAAGCTTTTTGGGCTTTGTTGCAGAACGCGTAAATTCACTTGGTCTTTGGCATGAATCACTAAGTGGCGGAGGAATCGCCAGCACTTCGCGGAACTGTTGAGTGTTTTGCATAACTTCATTCGATTGAACTACAGTCAAACTTGCACAAGAGCTAACCTCAGCATTTACTGAATTAGAAGACCTTTCAGGGCTCCCCTTCACTTTATTTAGACAAGAATCACTAGTACTGAGTTTCTGCACTACGCTTGGACACCTTACCTTTTGTTTTTCAGAAAAAGAGCAGCGCTGGCTGTCTTCACCACTCTTTTCCGAATTGCTGTTTAGTCTGCACAAGGGATCGTCTTTATTGCCTATTTTGCTTGGACTTAATGAGGAATCACACCTGCTCCTTACATTAGAGGAAGAAGTTGCAGTATTTGAGTTAAGTTTCTTCTTCACCGTCGGCTTCATGGACAATGATCGTAATAAGGAGCCACCAGTTGATTTCTTAATTGGCTGTGGTTTTGGAGGTCTATCAGTAGTTAGAATTACTTGTTTTAAACTTGATGATCTATTCGGAGTATCATTTAAACTATTTTCTGGGGAGAGGTCTTGATGAATGATTTCATTTGATGAAACATGGTAGGGTGATTTGTTTGGAGACTCATCAAAAGTATTTTCAAAAACCGATTTCTGACTAGATAACTTTTCCGCCAGTTTTGGCAAGGTTTCAACATTATTTAATGAAAAATGCACCTCAACTCCATTTCGCTTAACCTCATTACTACTGCACAATTTAGAGTTATCAACATAAGCATTTATCTCCGGAGTTTCAGGAAATTTTGACACAGTGAACTTAATATCACTATCGTCACATATATTACCAAGAAATTCCTTCTCCTTTTCAGTAACAACAAGATCATTAGAAACCACAAGTTTAAGAAGTGGAGGCATACTCTCGGCTGATAATTTTTTTTCTGGCTGGGCTGAAGCGAGTACATTATTAGGAGGTGTAGATAAATTTGCAATTGGAACAGATAATTCAGTATGGGAGATATTATAATCTTTGAAAATATCGAATCCACCAGGCAATTCTGCAGAACATCTTCCAGAGAGATCAATAGGTGTTTCAGAAAACGTCTCTGTGTTTTCCTCGTAATTACTATGTTTCTGGAGTGGATGCTTAAATAAATCAGTTTCTGGTAGGGCTGAAGGGAGTGCATTATTATTCTGTGTACCTGCAATTGCAATAGAATGTTGATCATTGGGGACATTACAGTCTTTCGTGACATCAAGGCCACTAACAGATTTAACAGATAAACTTCTTGAAAGATCAATAGGTGTTTCAGAGAATGATTCTGCGTTCTCATCATAAACGCTATGTCGATCTAGAGTCTCCTCATTGAAGTCTTGTAAATCACTAATATCAATCCGATCTTGACCAGTGTTGTCGTTTTTCACAATTTCATCTATAATTTCATCTAGACCCATATCGACGTCTACACTATAGTCGAACAAAGTGCTTGAGCTTACAGTTGTATTTACTGATGTGTGACGAGCCCTTGGTTTTTTGACCGACTTCTTTGCATCTTCAGTAGCCTTCCTCTTCTTAGGCGCTTTATTTTTGTCTAAAAAAATAATTATTTAAACAATAAAATAAAAATTTTTTTGTCTAAAAATAGAAAAGAAATTTTTGTCTAAATTTTGTCTAAGAAAATTTCTATGCATTTCTATGAAAATTTCTATATATATATATATATATATACATATATATATACATATATATATATATATATATATATATATATATATATATATATATATATATATATATATATATATATATATATATGTATATATTTCAGAGGTATCTACAAAATGAAATAAAACATTTGATGGAAAAGTCATATCCTACACGCCACGAAGCCTTTTCAAATAAAATTACCTATGGCTACAATATGTATCTAGGAGAAGTTGATCTAAGAGTCCGTATCTATTTGGAAAATAAATTTCGTTTTTTCTAAGGCGTAGACAGTTGCCACGCACGTGAAGCCAAACTCTAATTAATTAAATTCTCATTTATAATTTTAATCCAAGAAATTTCTAAATTATAATTTAAGAATTTAAGTAATTAGACCAACAATAATGAAATGATAATTAATCTAATTAGAACAATTCTAATACTAAACTGTGATTTTAATTAAAATAACATTCTTCATCAAAACTCTTTTTGACACTTCTGTGGATGAATGTCTTATATCTCAAACAAATATATTAGGTAGCGATAAATAAAATTCAAATAATAAATTATAGAAGTCAATTTCCTTCGGCAATCGAATTAAATGACGATTGCTTAAACATTCACTAAATTTTTGAGACTTCTTAAAAAAAAAACAAAAAAACATTCCATTAAAATTTTATCCCGTCAAAATCGAGTGATGTAATTTTTGAAACTTGTTATTTAAACAACAGGCATGCTTAATCAATCTTTTCGATACGAGAAAAGACAACCATTGTTTCTTGAAGTGGTTACCAGGTTTTCCTAAATAAAATTTGGAGAAGAAGCGATAGAATACGATAAAACTGGGTAAAAATTTAGAATTGTGGCCCCTGATAAGGAGACATGTTAAGAAAACAATTCTTACTTTAAAATATGTATAATGATCCTAGTTAACATATTATCCAAGGGGAGAACCTTTATCATCAAGTCTTTCCTCTAAAAATCCTTTTTTTTTCCAGCTTAAAAGAAAAAGTTTCCAAAAATCACCATGCTGAGATTCAATTCTTAGCTCTTTTGAAATTGCCGCTATGAGCTGCCAAATAAATTGTTTTATAGATAGCGTTCATGCCGATCTTTAGCGTTCATATTTTGATTTTCGCCACTGCTATTAATATTTTGTATTTGCACCACTGTTAATTAAAAAAAAAAGTATTAAAAAGACCAGCATGAAGGCTATCTATAAAACAACTTATTTGGCGGCAATTTCAAAAGACTTAAGCATTGAATCTCAGCATGGTGTTTTTAGGAAGCTTTTCACTTGCGTGTACATGATGTATTAGATACATATGCAATTTTCCTATACTTTCAATATTAATGAATTAATCATAGTTGGGGTTGCTTCTAACTATTCCGTTGTAACTTTGAATCTAAAAATGAACTATGGACCTTTTGCTGGGACCGCCTCTTGATTCTCGAGCTCGTGTTTTGCAAGCTTAAAAGGTTTTGTAAATTCGGGCAAATGAGCAGCTTCTGATGAAATAAGGTTGACCTATTAGATGTCCACAAAAAGACCAATCAATTTTGTTCAGTCTAGTATTCAACTGCTGCATCTGTTTTCCGGTCGCCTGACACAGTATGTGTTAAAAACAAAGTGTTATGTGTTATAACTGGTTTGTATTTATGACACTGAACACGCGCCAATACAATAAACTAATTTTCTGGAATAGTGCCAGTTAGTTGTCAGCTGCTATGTGTAACTCGTCGGAAGAATGAATTGCCCTTGCTCTCTGTTCTCTGTGAAGTTTAGTTTTCAGTTGTCATGTAGCTATTGCTCGAAGAATAAAGCTATTTAGATAAAGGTAAAGAATACGGCATCGGACTTTACAGTCCTTACCGGCAGTGCTGTTTCTCCGTTTCTTGGCCCTTCAGCCAGAAAGTGCAATGGGGGGTTGAGGGCCAACCACTGGTGAAATTATTCGTAAGGAGAAAAAGGTAAATAATACAGCATTAGACTATACAGTCCCTACCGGCGGTGCTGATCTCCGTTTCTTGGCCCTTCAGCCAGGAAGTGCAATGGGGGTTGGGGGCCAACCATCCTGTGCTTTCGCACACCCTTCTGTTTACCTTCCCAAGATTTCTCTAGGTACCCATTTACAATTGGGTCGACTCTGGCTGAGCTTACAGAGTCACGCCACTGACTCCATTTCAAACAAAATAACCAGCGACACCAGGATTCGAACCCCTGTCTTCATGCAGAAAGGATTTTAAGTCTAGAATGCGTAGTGTCTAATTCAGTTTAACGTAAATTGTATTATTTAATTTAACAACCTTCAATTAAAAACAAAATTAAATAATCAAGTTAATCTCAAAACAAGCAGAATTTTTATAGAAAATGCAATTTGGGGTAGGGGGATGTATTTCCCCTGGTACCCATTTAGAGTTGGGTCGACTCTGGCTGAGCTTAGGGAGTCACGCCACTGACTCCATACCAAACAAAATAACCAGCAACACCAGGATTCGAACCCCTGTCCTCACGGACAAAGGATTGTTTAGATAAACATAAGTATATATTGACTAGTTATCTATAAAAGTCGTAACAGAATACCTTTAGTTGATTTCCGCTTCTGTGATCCTTTTTTCTCCTTCGTCTCTTTACTATCACCCATCTTGGATTCATCCTTGACTTTTTGTCCTTTTGCTTTTGTCCTGTTTTCTTTGGACTCGTCGTCATCCTCATCTTCTTCTAAAATAAGGATAGTACATAATAATATATATAATAATACATAATAATAAGTGTGACAAATAACTTAGAGTGCGTTTGACCATTCCTTAACCGACTTATCCGCTCAATATTAGCTTCCCGGATGGTATTCGTAAAAGATAACAACAAATACAACAAATAACGACAAAAACTTGTCAACTGAAACTCTATAAGCAACTAGGCGAATAACAACATTAATCGCATGCACTCCACTTTAAACCTAGCTTATTCTCAAACCCTTGGAGGTGTGCCACTGTTCTTTTGTCTCTCTGCATATAATATTTCTAAAGATGGAGTTGTTTACTTATATATGAGGTCACTTACCCGACAATCAAACTAGGCCTTTTTGAGTAGTAACCTTACTAAACCTCTGACGTCATTTACGCCTCATGAAACGCTAAGAATAAGTAATCTTGGAATGTTCGAAGGCACTATTATATATAGCCAAGAAAAAACACAAGGAGCTTTGTCAAAAGTATACTATAGATGTCAGTAGTATACTATAGTAGTGAGTTGTAAATAGTATACTATAAATCAATCCGTCAATGGAAAAAAGACTCAAACTTCCGGAGCGGAGAAACCCACGAGATCCCCATGAATTTTCAGCTGTGTAAAAACAAATTTAGTCACTAAATGCTGATAATGCATAAAAGAGCTAACACTGTAGTCAGGTCTGCATTTATAGTAACGCCTACAATTTATTTTGTTATCCGTTTTCTTAAAAGATAAATAATAGCAAATAATTAATTATCAATAATCATAATTAATTATGGGAAATCATAAAATTAAGTTAGTAGCAAATTATTAAGTAACACATTTTAGCAGGTAATTAACTATCATTAACGATAATTGAATTTCGGCAAATACCCAATGAAAATTTGATTTTTTTTTCTATCAGGACGAATATGAACCTACCATATGCCTCTTTAGACCTCACAAATATAAAGCAAAATTGCCTAATTTTTCAATGACAATCACCAATGCTTTAGATGGAAGACACTTTTTTTTCGTAAAACAAAGTTTGTTTTATTCATTAATCTAAATAATCTGATGGACCAGTCCTTAGTGATAGGTATAGTAAATGCTAAATATGTATTTGAAATAAGTGCTTAATTGCTTCTGTACGTTTCAAATAAAAAATACGATTAAATACACTTTGAAGAGCCCCCTCCTGCACTTGTAGCTTTTTCACTGTGAAAATTTGAAAAACCTTCAGCAAAATACTATAGTAATCCAACTACAAGTCATTCAACTTTTGAGCTGAGACCAGCCCAAGAAAATGAGAAAGTTAATCTAAATGATGTACAACTGGTAGAGATGCGTCTAAAATAAATATTATCGTACGAAAAAAGAACTAAAGAGACGACCACAAGTTGAGCATCGTCAATAAAAAAAAAAAAAAAAAAAAACTGACGACTGATATTATCATTATTTATTGAGAGTAGCATAAAATACAAGGTTTTCGAACCAATTACAGACTCTAAATTAAGAGAAAATATGGAGTAATATTTTAAAGACAAAAAGTAGCCAAGGGATTCTATCGAATGTGAGAGTAAATGTGCTTAAGGAATCTTCGTCCAGCTTTCTTTTACTTGAAGCCCTGTTATAAATGGTAGCAATTGACAAATATCGATAAGAATAACTTCGAGAAGAAAGGAAACTAGCTGAGATTGCAGAGATTGAGATTTACGCCACGTTTATTTTTAAATACATAGAACAAAGGTACCATAAAACAGTTTCGGTCAATGTAATCAATTTGATAGTGAACCCACCCTAAATTTCATATGTTCCGAGACAGACACCTTTTAACATTTCAATCCAGACTTCAATATCAGAACACAAAATTCACTTCGGTCGAATATCTAGAAAAACTGTAGAAGTACAGTTTGAGAGAGATTGAAATTTACTATAACAAATGAACAACAATTACAGTTTAACGGTCATCCCAAGACGTAAAAACCTTGCCCGAGGGAGTGGCAATAAATACACTACAAAGAACAAAACTAACAACCATTTACAACATAATATCTAATCAGCATCACAGACCATATAATAAACAATTTATCATGTATTAATAATTTATTGATTTATTTCTTTACAACTACCCCCCCCCCCCAAAAAAAAACAACAACTAAGAGACATGCTTTCTAAAATGCATTTCTTTGATTCTACTCTTAAACAAAGAAATATCACTAACAAATATAAGTTCAATAGGGACAAATCCTTTTATGTGACAGTGAAACAACAAAAAAATCTGTGGATTTTTTCGGTCGCATATGCAGTGGCTGTCTTCAGAAGATAAACTATCTGCTTAAGACGGCCACTACATACGTGATCGAAATATTAAGATATTTTTTTTTCCTGCTTCAATGTCAAACAAAAGAATTTGTTCCTATTGAACTGTTATTTGTACGTCATGGAAAGGCAGTGTAGTATTCGAAAATACCTAAGAAATAAAACTAATATTTGTTATATTAAGATCAAGATATTTCCAACTCCTAATCCCATTATGAAGCACAGAAAACGTCACACAATGACAAAAAGTGCCTAGTATTATAAATTCACCACGTTTTTTGAAGTATCTTATCCATCATTGCCCGCACTTGTATCTTTAGACAGATATACACCTATGACAGTTACCCAGATTTTGCTGCTGTCTCGCGTAAAGGTCGGATGTTTCCACACTTATAGGATAATTGTTAAAACTTTTTACTACGCTCTTCTCAAGCGAGGATGGGCAATTTAGGTAGGGCTATGGAGTTGGTTACAAGTTATAACCAACTATGACTCCAAACATTTTCAGTATACTAACTCCATTCAGCAAAACTTTACTAAAACTTCCACGGCACAGCCCTGTTTTAAAGTTTCATTTAAATAGATTTTACAAGTTATAACCAACTTCAACTCCAAACATTTTCAATATACCAACTCCAGCTCCGACTTCTTTCAGCATAACTTTACTAAAACATCGACTCCACAGCCCTGTTCTAAAGCTTTATTTAACTAAATTCTATAAATAATAACCTACTCCAATTCCAGACATCAATAAACCGACACATATTCCGACTCCAACTCCATTCAGCAAAATTTACTAAAACTCCGACTCCACAGTTCTGAATGTAGGGCAAGGGAGCAGAGCAATGTAGACCACTAGGATTGAACATTATTAGTCTGCAGATCCTCACAGTGAGAGAGGCTTAGCAAACAATTCTAGGCAGTAACCTCAGAACAACAAAAGTGTGAGATACGGCTTAAGCATGGCAAATGAAATTACAATTTTTATAGATTTTTTTTCATAGTATTTTTCGGGTGTTTCGTCACTGTCAAGCGTAAAGCCCCACTTCCCCACTAATGGGACAATTGCCCAAATCGTTTGCAAAGTTGCTCTCAAAGAGAAAATCAGCAGGAAAATATACATTAAGAGACTGAAAACATGATTGAATATACATTGTTCTGCTGATTCACTCTTTAAGAGCAGCCTGGCAAACAGTTTATGGCAATTTTTTGTCAGTCTTTAGGCTTGAAAGCAGCGATAATAACAATAAGTTTTACTATAAGCCAAATGAGAGCATACAAAGCATTATTCTGAAGCACATATCACAATATCATAGCCTCTCCACAACCCCCCCTCCCCTCCATTCCTCCCAAAAAATAAAAACAAAGAAAAAATAAAAAATTTAATTAATCTACTTTTTTTTATCACTTTATTGATATATATATTTGCCAATCTGAAAGATTATCCTTTTTAAGTCGTCTACAGGATCCCTGGGACCTCAAGGGTACCACCCTAAAAAAAGAAAAAAAAAATTACTTCTTAAATGAGAAACACAGCATCCACTCCCAGATTACATCTGGGGCAAGAATAATCTGCGTCTGAGGCCAGCCTTTTACTATCCAACACTTTATTTTTTATTTTTCAAGGGTAGACATTTCGTTCGAATACGAAACGACATTCCTAATATTTCGGACGCTAAACCTAATTTACAATAATTCTTAAAACCAACAACTTCTTGAATGTGGACACAAAACCTCAGTGTCTCGGACCTCCCAACTGAAGGGCTCCAAACCTGGATTTCATGGTCTTCCATTCTGCTCCTAAGCAGAGTCATAAGCGATTCATCCTTCTCTAGTGGTCCTAGTCACTCATTCCAAATATAAGATAGTTTAGCTCCATCTACTACAGATTTTATTTGGTACGGCTATGACATATTTCAGAGAAATTGATAAGAATTAAAATAAAAGTATTAATTAAAATATTAATTAAAATAAATTAAATAATAATAATTAATAATAATAAAATAAATAAATAATAATAAATAATAATAAAAAATAAAAAATAATAATAATAATAATAAATAATAAAAATAATAAAAAAAATAATTATAATAAATAATAATAATAATTAATAATAATAAAAAAATAATAATTAAAATAAGTTAAAATAATAAATAAAATATTAATTTTAAATAAAAGACAGTGTAAATAAAAAAGAAATAAACTTACCAGAGCTATCAAGAAGTTGGCTATAGACTTCTATATCAAATTTAACCTTCTTAAGTAGATTTGTGATTAATTCTGGATTTTTCTTATCCTCGCTTTTGAACTTATTCAACAGGTCGTTTCGGGTATAATGCGGAAAAAATTGAGTCATCTTGTCAAAGTTGGTTCCAATTAAAGTCAAAGCGGTGTAAAATTTTGCAGTTTCTGGAATAATACACCAGTAAGTTTAAGTTTCCATTTATAATAATAAGTTTCAATTCAAAATCAACGGGCTCCAAATATAGAAATTCCAAATATAGAACTAAATAAGAAAATATTACTTAAGCAAGCTATGGTATTCAAGAGAAATGAAAATGTCCTACTCCACTTTATTCCACTTAATATTGTGTTAGAAATTCCGTTAGCTATTTTATTAGTTTGGGCTGTCTCATTATCCATCAAATCATTGATGGAAAAAATAACTACATAAAAGGAAATTTCGTCACTGACTTTAGAATGGCTTTTTTGATTTCTGACAAATAAAAACGTTAAAAATTGTAAGTTTGTAACTTTAAAATAATTACATAAAAGGAAATTTCATCACTGACTTGCTCTGGCGAAAAATAACTTTAGAAATGCTTCAATGGCTCCCTTCAATAAAATAAAAAGCCATTTGCATCCTTTAGTGGGCTTTTTTGATTTCTGACCAAAAAATGATAAAAATTGTAAGTTTGTAACTTTAAAATAATGACATAAAAGGAAATTTCATCACTGACTTGCTCTGGCGAAAAATAACTTTAGAAATGCTTCAATGGCTCCCTTCAATAAAATAAAAAGCCATTTGCATCCTTTAGTGGGCTTTTTTTATTTCTGGCAAAAAAATGATAAAAATTGTAAGTTTGTAACTTTAATATAATTACATAAAAGGAAATTTCATCACTGACTTGCTCTGGCGAAAAATAACTTTAGAAATGCTTCAATGGCTCCCTTCAATAAAATAAAAAGCCATTTGCATCCTTTAGTGGGCTTTTTTGATTTCTGACCAAAAAAATGATAAAAATTGTAAGTTTGTAACTTTAAAATAATTAAATAAAAGGAAATTTCATCACTGACTTGCTCTGGCGAAAAAGAACTTTTAGAAATGTTCCAATGGCGCCCTTCAATAAAATAAAAAGCCATTTGCATCCTTTAGTGATCTTTTTTGATTTCTGACCAAAAAATGATAAAAATTGTAAGCTTGTAACTTTAAAATAATTACATAAAAGGAAATTTCATCACTGACTTGCTCTGGCGAAAAATAACTTTAGAAATGCTTCAATGGCTCCCTTCAATAAAATAAAAAGCCATTTGCATCCTTTAGTGATCTTTTTTGATTTCTGACCAAAAAATGATAAAAATTGTAAGTTTGTAACTTTAAAATAATAACATAAAAGGAAATTTCATCACTGACTTGCTCTGGCGAAAAATAACTTTAGAAATGCTTCAATGGCTCCCTTCAATAAAATAAAAAGCCATTTGCATCCTTTAGTGATCTTTTTTGATTTCTGACAAAAAAAATGATAAAAATTGTAAGTTTGTAACTTTAAAATAATTATATAAAAGGAAATTTCATCACTGACTTGCTCTGGCGAAAAAGAACTTTTAGAAATGTTCCAATGGCTCCCTTCAATAAAATAAAAAGCCATTTGCATCCTTTAGTGGGCTTTTTTGATTTCTGACAAAAAAAATGATAAAAATTGTAAGTTTGTAACTTTAAAATAATTAAATAAAAGGAAATTTCATCAATGACTTGCTCTGGCGAAAAAGAACTTTTAGAAATGTTCCAATGGCGCCCTTCAATAAAATAAAAAGTCATTTGCATCCTTTAGTAATCTTTTTTGATTTCTGACCAAAAAATGATAAAAATTGTAAGTTTGTAACTTTAAAATAATTACATAAAAGAGAATTTCATCACTGACTTGCTCTGGCGAAAAAGAACTTTTAGAAATGTTCCAAAGGCTCCCTTCAATAAAATAAAAAGCCATTTGCGTCCTTTAGTGGTATTTTTTGATTTCTGACCAAAAAAATGATAAAAATTGTAAGTTTGTAACTTTAAAATAATTACATCAAAGGAAACTTTATCACTGACTTGCTCTGGCGAAAAAGAACTTTTAGAAATGTTCCAAAGGCTCCCTTCAATAAAATAAAAAGCCATTTGCGTCCTTTAGTGATCTTTTTTGATTTCTGACCAAAAAAATGATAAAAATTGTAAGTTTGTAACTTTAATATAATTACATAAAAGAAAATTTCATCACTGACTTGCTCTGGCGAAAAAGAACTTTTAGAAATGTTCCAATGGCGCCCTTCAATAAAATAGAAACTCATTTGCATCCTTTAGTGATCTTTTTTGATTTCTGACCAAAAAAATGATAAAAATTGTAAGTTTGTAACTTTAAAATAATTACATAAAAGGAAATTTCATCACTGACTTGCTCTGGCGTAAAATAACTTTAGAAATGTTTCAATGGCTCCCTTCAATAAAATAAAACGCCATTTGCATCCTTTAGTGGGCTTTTTTGATTTCTGACCAAAAAAATGTTATAAATTTTAAGTTTGTAACTTTAAAATAATTAAATAAAAGGAAATTTCATCAATGACTTGCTCTGGCGAAAAAGAACTTTTAGAAATGTTCCAAAGGCGCCCTTCAATAAAATAAAAAGTCATTTGCATCCTTTAGTGATCTTTTTTGATTTCTGACCAAAAAATGATAAAAATTGTAAGCTTGTAACTTTAATATAATTACATAAAAGGAAATTTCATCACTGACTTGCTCTGGCGAAAAATAACTTTAGAAATGCTTCAATGGCCCCCTTCAATAAAATAAAAAGCCATTTGCATCCTTTAGTGGGCTTTTTTGATTTCTGACAAAAAAAATGATAAAAATTGTAAGTTTGTAACTTTAAAATAATTAAATAAAAAGAAATTTCATCAATGACTTGCTCTGGCGAAAAAGAACTTTTAGAAATGTTCCAATGGCGCCCTTCAATAAAATAAAAAGTCATTTGCATCCTTTAGTGATCTTTTTTGATTTCTGACCAAAAAAATGATAAAATTGAAAGCTTGTAACTTTAAAATAATTACATAAAAGGAAATTTCATCACTGACTTGCTCTGGCGAAAAATAACTTTAGAAATGCTTCAATGGCTCCCTTCAATAAAATAAAAAGCCATTTGCGTCCTTTAGTGATCTTTTTTGATTTCTGACCAAAAAAATGATAAAAATTGTAAATTTGTAACTTTAATATAATTACATAAAAGGAAATTTCATCACTGACTTGCTCTGGCGAAAAAGAACTTTTAGAAATCTTCCAATGGCTCCCTTCAATAAAATAAAAAGCCATTTGCATCCTTTAGTGGGCTTTTTTGATTTCTGACCAAAAAAATGATAAGAATTGTAAGTTTGTAACTTTAAAATAATTAAATAAAAGGAAATTTAATCCATGACTTGCTCTGGCGAAAAAGAAATTTTAGAAATGTTCCAATGGCACCCTTCAATAAAATAAAAAGTCATTTGCATCTTTTAGTGATCTTTTTTGATTTCTGACCAAAAGAAATGATAAAAATTGTAAGTTTGTAACTTTAAAATAATTACATAAAAGGAAACTTCATCACTGACTTGCTCTGGCGAAAAATAACTTTAGAAATGTTTCAATGGCTCCCATCAATAAAATAAAAAGCCATTTGCATCCTTTAGTGGGCTTTTTTGATTTCTGACCAAAAAATGATAAAAATGGTAAGTTTGTAACTTTAAAATAATTACAAAAAAGGAAATTTTATCACTGACTTTCTCTGGCGAAAAAGAACTTTTAGAAATGTTCCAAAGGCTCCCTTCAATAAAATAAAAAGTCATTTGCATCCTATACTGGTATTTTTTGATTTCTGACCAAAAAAAGATAAAAATTGTAAGTTTGTAACTTTAAAATGATTACATCAAAGGAAAATTCATCACTGACTTGCTCTGGCAAAAAAGAACTTCCCCGGAAATCTTAGAAAAATCATCTAACTTTTCTCGTTTTGTACCGCAGAAGGAAACATTCAGTTTTAATAAACCTTATATTATTGGAAAGTGTGAATTTTGTTTTTCCAATTAAACGGAGCAAAACGGTATATTCAACAAAATTCAATACCCTAATATATGATAAAATCATAGGGGGGAGGAGTCGTAAATCACAAGGCTAAGATCAACAATACTTTCACAAGACTTACAAAACCAATCTACAAGCTAGTCCATCTTTAAAGAAACATCGATGACACCGTATCTTATAGAAAAAGTATAACTATTACCATAAGATATTAGTCACTTTGGTCAGTTTATAGAATGATTCAACTGAAATAATGTTACGCAAAAGATAATCTCTATTCAAGATCTATAAACTATTATGGAAAATCACGTAGCTGCAACCTAGTAAGAGACGAATCATATAAAAGGAAAAATATTTACAATATTTCAGCAACAATTCTACTTTTTGAACTGAAACTAGAAAATGCCTCAAAATTTTAAAATAAGTTTATTTTACTTTAGTTTTTAAATATAAGTTTACAGTATAACAGTATTATAGTTTAGTTTTACAGTATAACTTTGAAATTTGGTATGGTTTTCTAGAAAAAAACAGATCTTTAATTAAGAGAGGAAAAGACTCCGTTTAATGGCTTATCGTGGTTGCAGCGGTAGTAGCAACCTAGTAAGAGACGAACACGTCCTATAGTAACAAAAACAATAGCCCACGACTCCAAAAATGGAGTCAGATCGAAACAAAAAGCACATCATTAGGACCGCCTTGTCCAAAAACCATATAAAGGAAATTGACAGTCCCTTGGCTTGAACAATAAGAAAAATTCGTTGGCTTGAAAAACAAGGAAAGTGGCTCCAACCACGATATTCTGCATCGAAAGCCTTTTTTTTTTTACCTTCACTGTCAACAGGCCACTAGAAAATCCTAGAGAGCTGTTTAATGGCCCATTTTAAAGGAAATTGCTACATATAGTCAGTTTTGTAATTAACAAAAATAATGTTAGAAATAAAATCATTTTTTTTTACAAAATAATGTATTTTCAAACAGTTCGTGGTAACGAACTGTAAGTAAGGAGCGACCCGGTAACCTCAATGGTAACCGAAACTCTAAAAACCGGAATTTTGGTACCAATAGATACATCAAAAGAATCAGATTTTGATTTCAAATATATAAGTCTCATCAAGTTTAATCTTACCCATCAAAAGTTACGCACCTGAGAAAATTTGGCTGATTTTTGAAAAAAGGGGGAAAGACCCCCTAAAAGTTATAGAACCTTAATGAAAATCACACCATCATATTCAGCGTATCAGAGAACCCTACTGTAGAGGTTTCAAGCTCCTATCTACAAAAATGTGGAATTTTGCATTTTTTGCCAGAAGAAAGATCACGGGTGCGTGTTTATTTGTTTGTTTGTTTTTTTCCCCAGGGGTAATCGTATTGACCCAGTGGTCCTAGAATATCGTAAGAGGGCTCATTTGAACGGAAATTAAAAGTTCTAGTGCCCTTTTTAAGTGACCAAAAAAATGGAAGGCAACTAGGCCCCCTCCCACGCTCATTTTTTTCTCAAAGTCACCCAATTAAAATTTTGAGATAGCCATTTTGTTTAGCATAGTCGAAAATCTAATAAATGTCTTTTACGATGACTTAATCCCCCAAAGTTCCCAGGGGAAGGGCTGCAAGTTATGAACTTTTCCCATTGCTTGCATACTGTATTGGTTATTGGGAAGTAAACAGACATTTTCAGGAAGCATTTTTTTTTGGTGGGGGGGGGAGGGGGGATTGAGGAGTGGGTTACTCGGGATAATCTTTCCGTGGAGGATGTTTCTTTGGGGTAAGGGACATTTCCATGAAAGGGGCGCCGGATTTCCAAGCATTATTTAAAAAACGATCAGAAATTAAATTAAAAAAAAAACAAATTTTTTCAACTGAAAGTAAGAAGCAGCATTAGAACTTAAAATGAACAGAAATTATTACGTATATGAGGGGTTTCTCCCCCAAGTCAATACCTCGCTATTTACGCTACAGTTTTTTTAAGCGCTTTCAAAAAAGCTATCTATTCTAATTAAACGCCCTTTGTGATTCAGGGGTGTGTTAATTAATATTTTTTTAAATTTTAACTTAAAGAGCGTGGTATTGACTAAGGGGAGAACCCCATCCTATACCTAATAACATATACGTAATAAAAAAAAAAAACAATAAAAAAATAAAAGCGATACGGCTCAATAGTAAGCGAAACTTTTAAAAACAGAACTTTGATGTCAATAAATGTATCAAAAGAATGGGCTTATAATACTGATTCTAAATATACAAATTTTGTTAAGTTTAGCATTACTCATCAAAGGCTACTAGCCTTAGGAAACTTACCTGATTTTTTAAAGAGGGGGGAAACATCCCCTACAAGTGAAAAAAATTTAATGAAAATCACTGTCAGATTCAGCGTATCAGAAAACCCTATAACATAGGTTTCAAGCTCATATCTGCAAAAATCTGCAACTTTGTATTTTTTTCCAGAAGAAAAATATACGACTATAGAAGTTCGTTACGTAAGTTAATTTGTAAATTACGTCAGAACCGAATTTAGAGACAGTCATTTAGCAAAAGAAAAGTAAAATTTTTATGCAAATTTTGTTTACTTATTCAATGACGGCGAGCCAAAATAAAAGCTGCATTAACTAAAAAAAGATCAGAAATTAAATAAAAAAAACAAGTTTTTTAAACTGAAAGTAAGGAGCGATATTAAAACTTAAAACTAACAGAAATTATTCCATATATGAAAGGGGCTGTCCCTTCCTCAGCGCCTCGCTCTTTACGCTAAAGTTTGACTTTGTCTCACAACTTAATTTTTTATAACAATAAAAAACTTTAGCGTAAAGAGCGAGGCGTTGAGGAGGGGACAGTCCCTTTCATATACGGAATAATTTCTGTTCGTTTTAAGTTTTAATATCGCTCCTTACTTTCAGTTTAAAAAACTTGTTTTTTTTATTTAATTTCGTATACAAGATCGTGGTTGCAGCAATAACCGCAACCTAGTAAAAGACAAACACGTCCAATATCGCAGTTGAAGCGGTAGCTGCAATAATCATTAATGAATTATTATATGCATGATGATTGAACACACTTATCTTTTGACAAGGTAATATAACACAAACATCTTTTGAAAAGTTGCTTCTATGGGATATGGTACAAATTTTTACTTCACTGCCTGATTCGTTGTGGTTTGTTTTTCACTGTTAAACCTAAAAAAGTCATAAGATTTTTCTCTTCCTGTTTGTAACTTTACATATTCATAATATGTAGCTGCAACCTAATAAAAGACGAATTTATACTTCAAGAATGAGAATTAAAGTAAATGTGGAAACAGCCAATATTTGTAAAAGTGAAAGCTGGGGGACGTATATTTACGTATATATTACGTGAAACAACACACTTCTGGTAATGAAACACGCGCGCCTCTATGATTGTTTTCAAGTAGTTTGTTCAAGCGACAATGGATGTCGTAATTGTATATCAGAATCAAAAAGAGAAGAAAAGTGAATTTAGAAAATTACATATAAAACAAACAGAAACTACACTGAATGATAGACTGAAAAGAGAAGTTAGAACAAAAAATAAATTATACTTACGCACGAAGACTTAAAAAAACCTGTCGGACATTTGTTTTAAGTTTCACTTGTTAGGTATTCTCTGTGTACATAAATCGAGAAACTTATATCAGCACTTTAACTAACTCCAATAGTACGGGAGTAATTTTTTTGCATTAAAGAATCGAAAAAAAAAAAACAATAACAAAAAGCTTCGAACGCTGTTGCGAAAGACAGACCTAAATTCCGGACAAAAAATTATTCTACAATTTCCAGCAGATTTTGTCTTTAAACAATGCTCCCTTTCAAAAAGGGGGACAAATGCCTGTCATTGAGCAATTTTTTTCGGGGATCCGACACTTTAAAGAATCACCCTATCTCGTCCATTATAAAATTTTTTAGTTTGTGTGGTCAAACCTATTTAGAATTGACTGGGGGGTCTTGTCATAACTTGTGTAGCTTTGAAAGAGGACCCGAATAAACAAGAGAAAACTAAAAGCCGACACCTGTTTTCCCAATGAATCTTAGAAAGAATAATTAACTTTTTTCGTTTTGTGCTGGAGACAGATATATTCAGTTTTAACGAAATTTACATCATTAGAAAGCGTGAACTTAGTTTTTTGATTGAACGGAGCAGAATTTTCTTTTTAAAGCTAAGGAAAGGACAGTCCTTAGAAATATTCTAGTATACCTGCTTGGAGCCATAAAATCAGCTCAAAAGGAAATATGCTACTTTCAAAACAAATTTATGGGAATTTTGAAAAATATCCTGCAACCCCTCAAAATGGCGCCGGGTTGAAACCAAAAATACGCCATTGGAACTACTTTTGCCGAAGACCAAATGTATAGACCACTGGCTTGACAGCGAAAATTCCTTTTTTGCTTGGGTAGCACTGATGTGTACTGTTTTTTTCCTTCTCTGCAAGCTGGGCAATGAAATATCATAGAAATCTGTTTAAGGGTGCATAGAAAGCTTTTTAAGTACCCAAGCATAACGTTAAAAGTAAAATACAGTTTTTGACACAAACTGCTTCTTCATATACAAAATAATGATTGAAGTCATTATTTTAGGTTACAATTCTAACTGTGCTTGCAACCTTCATTTTTGGTAGCATTTTCGGGAATAATTTTACAGCTTTGGAAGTTTCCTGTTGTACTAACCGCCTTTATTAAAATCTTTGCTGGCACAGGATACATATTATCTATGCTGTTTTACTTGAATATATTAATATTATCTATATATATTATAATATATCTAATTTTACTTAATATTATCTATGCCTTTTACTTAAAAGTTTGTAAGAGATTATAGGTTTCCTTTGTTTTAATCTAACCTCTCGTTAGCTTTTCGAAGTGCTTACGCACCTACGATTCCCTGTCAATTTTTACCAAAATTGCCTCGGAAGCTCCCTATGGTGCTGGGAAAACTTGCTGATCTTACCTGTCTTGCCTCTGTCTTTGAGACTGTCGCCGACCCTGAGACTCACAAAATAAAGTTTATGGTATCGAACATCCTTAATGAGCCAAATGAAAAACTTTAAGAATCGTCGGGTATATTTGTAGAAAAAGCATTTTTAACCGTTTCGTTCAGGAGACAGAGATACTCAGTTTTAATGAAACTTCCATTATTAGAAATTGGAATTTTTTTCGATTAAACGGTGCAGAATTTTCTTTTAAAGGTTCAGGAAAGACACTCCATAGAAATATTCTAGCATACCTACTAAGAAAACACAAAAATCAGTTCAAAACAAATGTCGTTTGGTCAATTTAGCAGCTTTGGTAGTTCTCTTTGGTTCAGCTTGCACTGATTAAAAACCTTGTCGATAATTCTCATTGTCTTTTCAATGAAGCTTCATAATCAAGCCATAAGTTCTCAACAGCTTTTAATGATAACTAGTTTCATGGGAGAATTCACTAATGAACCCCTGTCTGTAATACTGTCAGCCGATGGTGGGACTCGTAAAATGATTTTTAAGGTTAAGGTATAGTATCCTCTTAATAGCTTCTATACCAGCTTAATTTTATAACAAGATCAGAGCTTAATTAGAGTGCGCAAAAAATTAAAAAAAAATTCTGTTCTTATATTTGTCGAAATAATTTTTTTCAATTTATTATTATTTATATTTATTATATTTGTATCATACTCATGTTGTATTTATCATGTCTATTTATAAATATATATATATATATATATATATATATATATATATATATATATATATATATATATATATATATATATATATATATATATATATATATATATATATATATATATATATATATATATATATATATAGGCCTATATATTCATATTTATTATAGTGTATTTAATATATAATATATTATATTTATTTATTTTTTATAGTAATTATTTACCTTTTTGAGAGAATAATATGCGACGCTTCTTGGCTTTTGGCTTTCCAAACCGACTGAAACTGCTACTTCTTGAATCCACAGCTGTTTGTGACTCCAAAGCCCGTCTCTCTGTAGCGGCTTCTTCTGTTTCTATTTCCTAAAATCAAGGACTCTGTGACATTAAATGGTAACGATAACAATGTTTTCCAATTTATAATCTTTAAACAGAGACGTTAATTCGCAAAAACGTTGGGAAGGGGACAAATGTACATTAATTATTTTTTTTGGGGGCGGGGGCAGTTTTGGTGTTTTTCGATTTCTATCCCATGAACATACCACAAAAGGTATTTTTCAGTTTAAATACAAAAATACATTTTAGAAAGTTCAGAGGGGGAAACTCTGCAGCCAGTTGATGCGCCTCTCTTCTACTTTCATTGTTTAACAGCACAGACAAGCTCTTCCATGGACGCGTATAATTAATGCTGTTTTTCACGGTGTCTTCTGGTTTCCAGAAAAAAAAGAAATATGTCATTAATACTTCCGCGTATAAGCGACAGAGCCCCCCCTACATATAAATACGTTTTCATTGCCTCATGAACAATATAGTTTTGCTATCGTATGAGGGATGTCCGCATCAGTCAAAATTAAAGTCTCGGGGAAAGTCTCTCACGTTTAGCCACGGATAAAACATTACATTATTTGCTCATAAGGAGAGTTAAGTGAATAAAGAGGCTATAGTGTGTTATAATCATCATGTATGAAAAACGAATCAGCGACATTTTGGCGTGCTCTTTTAATTTATGTGAATTTCCCTCTTTTCCGTCATAGAAAGCTGAAAGCTGGCAGACCAAGGCCCACTATAAGTCTTCGATCAAAGAGATTTAAATCCTTAGCTCGGTTCCGTTTCCGTTTCCATCCCTACAGCTTTAAATTTTATGATCCTGGTTTCAACAGGGTGCCTCTCCCCGCCCCTTTTCTAACAAAACACATCTGTGAAGAATTGTCCATCTAGAAAACTTTGTGTCCTTGCCCCAGTGCCACAGTAGCACAATTTTATTTAATCAACCTTTCTCATTCACGCTTTCAACTAGTCATTAACATGACTAGCTGAACCACTGTATATAAATTTATATAGTACAATCATTCCCTATCTCAACCATTAGACAAAGCCGGGACGAGATGCAAGTGGTCCGGAGAACATTTAAATAAGTATAAACATAAGCGACATTAGATTTCTTAACGGGTAGACAGGTCAGATTTCTCTTGAACGCAAAACTTGGCTTCACCTTTGTAACACTAAATTTTTAAGCTAATTTTAAATAAATTTATTCCAATACATATATAAAAGTCGGTAATTAGTAGTGTAATGTTATTATTAGATGTTTTTAGAAATTACAAGTTGGTTTCAAAGTCTCGAGTTGGTTTCAAAGGCATTTTGAGAAAGTTTCTGCCAAAACAGATGTCCCAGGGTAATATACACTGGGCCACTGATGGCAGACGAAATGGTAGGAGCTGTTTGTACGCGCCAATAATGTAGTAGCCAAAAATTACTGAGTCTGATTGTACTGTATAAATGCATATAAAGTGAGTTGAACTGTCATTAATGTTATTATAACATGACTGTTATTTGACCAGTGATTAACTTGTTTTTTTTTTTTACAATTAACACATATCATACTGCAATTTAATCCAGGCCAATTTGCGAAGTTCCAAAATGTCAATTTAAGATTCTAGTCGGCAAAAAAAATCATTAGGCCCACATCGAACTGGTAGAGAGATATACGAATACTATGCATGATTCAACGATCTTCACCGATACGACACCATATACCGACAGCAGTCGTTGTAAAACGTTCAATTGCACGCCGCATAGCAACCAAACATTAAAAGAACATGTTTTAATTGTATAGTGCGAAAGATTACGAAGTCGATTGTGATTCAGATAAAAGATTCATTCACAGTTAGATTTACACAATAATGAATTTACTTAACACCGAGATTTAGCAAACATTGGACCCATTCATGACGGAAGTTAACTGACTGGCTGGTTGAGGCTAGCTAAGATATAAAATGTTCATCACATGGCTAACTTCCAGTACAATTATTTTCTATGCAGCTAAGAATTGATAATGAACCTCTGACTGGCTGGTCTTAGCGAAATTCCTAAAACGTTACAATAAAAGCTAATTCACAAAAAAAATCTTACGAGCTTAGCAAGATGTTCAGCAAAACATATTGTTATTCTTGATACATTTGTTTTTCCTTTGTACAGTTCAGAGGCACCAATTCACGAATTACCTAGACAAAAAAAACAACTATTTTTTCTCCTTGAACATCGGAATTACGCTTGGACACGCAATTACACTTGGACAAAGCGCTCTTTACCCTAATGTTTGATTTTTTATTCCGATTATCTAAGAATGACTCCTGAAATGCAAGGGCCGTTTAATTAGAATAGTAAGCTTATTTTAAACTAAAAAAAAAAATTAGAGTAAAGAGCGAGGTATTTAAAAGGGGAGCACTCCCTCATATACGTAATAATTTCTGTTCGTTTTAAGTTTTAATGTTGCTCAGTTGAAAAACTTCTTTTTTATTTAATTACTCATCGATTTTTAAATAATGGCGGGAAATCTAGCTCCCCCTCGATGGAAAATTCCCCTCCCCCACGGAAAAATACTCACGTGTGACCCCTCTCCCCTGCCAGAAAAATATTTGTATATTTACCAATAGCCAATACTATATGGAAATAATTGGCTTGTAACCCTTCCTCCGAAGGCTGTGGGGGGTCAAGTCATCCTCAAACAGATAGTTATTAGATCTTTCGACTATGCTAAACAAAATGGCTATCTCAAATTTTGATCGGACGACTCTGGGAAAAAAGGGGCGTGGGAGAGGGCCTAGCTGCCTTTCAATATTTTTGGTCACTTAAAAAGGGCACAAGACCTTTTGATTTCAGATCGAATGAGCCTAATCTCAACCTTCTAGGACCACTGACTTGATTTACGATCACCCCTGGGAAAAAAACAACAACAAATAAAGACGTCTCCGTGATTTTGCTTCTAGCGAAGAATGCAAAATTCCACATTTTTGTATATAGGAGCTTGAAACCTCTACTGTAGGGTTCTCTGATATGCTGACTTTGATGGAGTGACTTTCATTAACCCTTTGACCGGGTATCCCGCGATTTGGACGTGCTCACACTTATCTAGGTTTATTTACGTTATCATCACGTGATTCCACCATTCGAGCATTCTTCTTGTGCTGACAACTTTTATGCATCCCGATTCGACATACTCGACACCGACTTCGACATACATTATTTATGGTTTTGTTTTTTCGTTGTTATTGAAGCAATTACCCCATCTACATGTGTTTTTGTACTGGCAGATTGATATTGTTTCTCAGTATTTTGCTATATGCCTGTAAAATATAGTTGTGTAAAGGAGTGTCTCTTGTTTTTATGAATTATGAAAATTTGATTTGTGTTGCAGCATACTAGTAGGCCCTAATCATGGGTGCCCATATGGGGGGGGGCTCTTGCCCCCCTGGCTGAATGATGCTGCCTTATTTTTATTTTTTTTTGTTCTGTGACTTCTATTATATAGCATTAAAAGTTGCAATTAGACGAAGTTTGCCCCCCTGGAATTCAGCTTATGGGCGTCCATGGCCCTAATTAGGAAGCAAGATGGAAGAATATGATAATGACAATGAATATTTGTCTTTCTAGGATGAAAATCGTTCAGATACAGAATCACTAGGCTTGGGTAATAGAAATAAATTTGCATTTTCAAATATTTATTTTACCATTTACATATAAAAAAGTCGGCAGAATTAAACAAAATGTTATTTTAAATAAATTTTGATAAATTATGGTTTAAAAACATTTATTTAAGCATTTATAAACGAAAAAAAACTACTTAAAAAAAACAAATTTGGAAAAATAAATACATCAGAAGATTAAGATCACTTGATATTTTGGGGATCTTTTTCCCTTTTTCAAAAATAGGGCAAATTTTCTCAGGTTCGTAACTTTTGATGGGTAGCATTAAACTTGATGAATTTCCTATATTTTGAATATGCATCAAAATCCAATTCTTTTGATGTGTCCATTGTTACCAAGATTCAATTTCTTAGAGTGTCGGTTACTACTAAGCTCCATCACTCCAACTTACAGTTCGTTACCACGAACTGTTTGATTAATTTAGAAAAAAACCTTGAAGAAAATAAGTTTTTCAAAGAAAAATATAGTTCTTCCAAAGTTTTTCAAAGGAAGAGTTGTATTAAAACATATGATCAAGATTTTCCGAATGAATTTTTCATCCAATCAGAAATTTCTCTAATATGGTTCTGAAGAGTGGGTGCTCCAAAAAAACGGAGGAGGATTTGCTAGATGTTTTCAAGAGAAATTGCCTATGGATTGCATGGGTATTCAACTGACTGACCGGATCTCAAATAGTAAGCTGTAAGAAAAATGTGGGCCAATCCCACTTTGTAGTGCCATAATAAGAAAGAGTTTGAGATGGCTAGAATAGATTATACAGATTAAGGATGACAGATTACCCAAGATCTTCCTTGCCGGGTAAACGTCTACAGCCAAATGGAAAGCAGGTCACCCCCTAATGGAGGAGCGAGTATGTCGTACGGGAAGAATTAATGGAAATGGGAACGTCTCGGGTGGGTGTAAAGAGGAAGGCTTTGGATAGATTAGGTAAGAGGAGGAGCGTGCATCTAAGTTGGCCTTAGGTGGCTTGGTGCTGCAGTTAGTTGTTAGTAGTAGTAATACCATAAGCCTTGAAAAAATCAGATTCGCTAATGTTAGCGCATGCTAAATCTCATTATTAGTAAAATTTCATTTTGAATTGACCTTAAACTGAACTTTGCTGATGATTCTAGTAAGGTCTGGAAATTAACTAAACCTCATTATGAATGGTTCTGGTATTGGCCAAAATATTGACGTAAGATCAATCGCATTGTGAATTGGCCTTTAACCATCCCTATTTGACTGAGCTCTTCTGAAAATTATTGTCTTTCATTGGGTTAACCATAGCAACAAACTTGAAAAAAGTACTTGTTTTTAAAACTAAAAAGAGTTTAGCATATCCCTAGAAAACATGAAGCAAAAAAAGTAATTGTTTTTAAAACTAAAAATAGTTTAGCATATCCCTAGAAACATGAAGCAAAAAAAAGTACTTATTTTAAAAACTAAAAAGTTTAGCATATCCCTATAAACCATGAAGCAAAAAAAGTACTTGTTTTTAAAACTAAACAGAGTTTAGCATATCCCTAAAAAGCATGAAGCAAAAAAAGTGATTGTTTTTAAAACTAAAAAGAGTTTAGCATATCCCTAAAAAGCATGAAGCAAAAAAAAGTACCTGTTTTTAAAACTAAAAAGAGTTTAACATATCCCTAGAAAACATGAAGCAAAAAAAGTAATTGTTTTTAAAACTAAAAATATTTTAGAATATCCCTAAAAAACATGAAGCAAAAAAGTACTTTTTTTTAAAAATAAAAAGAGTTTAGCATATCCCTAGAAACCATGAAGCAAAAAAAGTACTTGTTTTTAAAACTAAAAAGAGTTTAGCATATCCCTAGAAAACATGAAGCAAAAAAAAAGTACTTGGTTTTAAAACTAAAAAGAGTTTAGCATATCCCTAGAAAACATGGAGCAAAAAAGTACTTGTTTTTAAAACTAAAAAGAGTTTAGAATATCCCTAGAAACCATGTAGCAAAAAAAGTACTTGTTTTCAAAATTAAAAAGAGTTTAGCATATCCCGAAAAAACAAGAAGCAAAAAAAGTACTTGGTTTTTAAACTAAAAAGAGTTTAGCATATCCCTAAAAAACATGAAGCAAAAAAAGTACTTGTTTTTAAAACTAAAAAGAGTTTAGCATATCCCTAGAAAACATGAAGCAAAAAAAGTTCTTGTTTTCAAAAATAAAAAGAGTTTAGCATATCCCTAGAAAACATGAAGCAAAAAAAAGGTTCTTGTTTTTAAAACTAAAAAGAGTTTAGCATATACCTAAAAAACATGAAGCAAAAAAGTAATTGTTTTTAAAATTAAAAAGAGTTTAGCATATCCCTAGAAAACATGAAGCAATAAAAAGGTAATTGTTTTTAAAACTAAAAAGAGTTTAGCATATCCCTAAAAAACATGAAGCAAAAAAAAGGTGCTTGTTTTTAAAACTAAAAAGAGTTTAGCATATCCCTAAAAAACATGAAGCAACAAAAGTACTTGTTTTTAAAACTAAAAAGAGTTTAGCATATCCCTAGAAATCATGAAGCAATAAAAATTACTTGTTTTTAAAACTAAAAAAAGTTTAGCATATCCCTAGAAAACATGAAGCAAAAAAAGGTGCTTGTTTTTAAAACTAAAAAGAATTTAGCATATCCCTAGAAAGCATGAAGCAAAAAAATTACTTGTTTTTAAAACTAAACAGAGTTTAGCATATCCCTACAAAACATGAAGAAAAAAAAGTAATTGTTTTTAAAACTAAAAAGAGTTTAGCATATCCCTAGAAAACATGAAGCAAAAAAAAGGTGCTTGTTTTTAAAACTAAAAAGAGTTTAGCATATCCCTAGAAAGCATGAAGCAACAAAAGTACTTGTTTTTAAAACTAAAAGAGTTTAGCATATCCCTAGAAAACATGAAGCAAAAAAATGTGATTGTTTTTAAAACTAAAAAGAATTTAGCATATCCCTAGAAAACATGGAGCAAAAAAGTAATTGTTTTTAAAAATAAACATAGTTTAGCATATCCCTAGAAAACATGAAGCAAGAAAAAAGTACTTGTTTTTAAAACTAAAGAGTGTATCATATCCCTAAAAAGCAAGAAGCAAAAAAGTAATTGTTTTTAAAACTAAAAAGAGTTTAGCATATCCCTAAAAAACATGAAGCAAAAAAATTACTTTTTTTTAAAACTAAAAAGAGTTTATCATATCCCTAGAAAACATGAAGCAAAAAAAAGTAATTGTTTTTAAATCTGAAAAGAGTTAAGAATATTCCGAAAAAGCATCAAGCAAACAAACTACTTGTTTTTAAAACTAAAAAGAGTTTAGCATATTCCTAGAAAACATGAAGCAAAAAAAAGTACTTATTTTTAAAACTAAAAAGTTTAGCATATCCCTAGAAAACATGAAGCAAAAAAAGTACTTGTTTTTAAAACTAAAAAGAGTAGCATATCCCTATAAAACATGAAGCAAAAAAAAAGTACTTGTTTTTAAAACTAAAAAGAGTTTAGCATATCCCTAGAAAACATGAAGCAAAAAAAAAGTAATTGTTTTTAAGACTAAAGAGTTTAGCATATCCCTAGAAAACATGAAGCAAAAAAAGGTGCTTGTTTTTAAAACTAAAAAGAGTTTAGCATATCCCTAGAAAGCATGAAGCAAAAAAGTACTTGTTTTTAAAACTAAAAGAGTTTAGCATATCACTAGAAAACATGAAGCAAAAAAAAAGTACTTTTTATTAAAAATAAAAATAGTTTATAGTATCAATAGAAAGAATTGCGCAAAAAAAGTACTTTTTTTTAAAACTAAAAAGATGTTAGAATATCCAGATAAAAAATGAAGCAAAAAAAAAGAAATTTTTTTTAAAACTAAAAAGAGTGTAGAATATCACTAGAAAACATGAAGCAAAAAAAAAGTACTTGTTTTTAAAACTAAAGAGTTTAGCATATCACTATAAAACATGAAGCAAAAAAGTACTTTTTTTTAAAACTAAATAGTTTAGCATATCCCTAGAAAACATGAAGCAAAAAAAGGTGCTTGTTTTTAAAACTAAAAAGAGTTTAGCATATCCCTAGAAAACATGAAGCAAAAAAAAAGTACTTGTTTTTAAAACTAAAAAGAGTAGCATATCCCTATAAAACATGAAGCAAAAAAGTACTTGTTTTTAAAACTAAAAAGAGTTTAGCATATCCCTAGAAAACATGAAGCAAAAAAAATTATTTTTTTTAAAACTAAAGAGTTTAGCATATCCCTAGAAAACATGAAGCAAAAAAGTGCTTGTTTTTAAAACTAAAAAGAGTTTAGCATATCCCTAGAAAACATGAAGCAAAAAAGTACTTGTTTTTAAAACTAAAGAGTTTAGCATATCCCAAGAAAACATTAAGCAAAAAAATGTTCTTGTTTTTAAAACTAAAAAGAGTTTAGCATATCCCTAGAAAACATGAAGCAAAAAAAAGTACTTTTTTTTAAAACTAAAAAGAGTTTAGCATATCCCTAGAAAACATGAAGCAAAAAAGTACTTGTTTTTAAAACTAAAAAGAGTTTAGCATATCCCTAGAAAACATGAAGCAAAAAAGTACTTGTTTTTAAAACTAAAGAGATTTTATCATATCCCTAGAAAACAATAATCAAAAAACTACTTGTTTTTAAAAATTAAAAGATGTTATAATATCAATAGAAAGCAAGAAGCAAAAAAAAAGCAATTTTTTTTAAAAATAAAAAGAGTGTAGAATATCACTATACAGCATGAAGCAAAAAAAAGTACTTGTTTTTAAAACTAAAAAGAGTTTAGCATATCCCTAGAAAACATGAAGCAAAAAAGTACTTGTTTTTAAAACTAAAAAGAGGTTAGCATATCCCTAGAAAGCATGAAGCAAAAAAAGTACTTATTTTTAAAACTAAAAAGAGTTTAGCATATCCCGAAAAAACATGAAGCAAAAAAAGTAATTGTTTTTAAAACTAAAAAGAGTTTAGCATATCCCTAGAAAACATGAAGCAAAAAAATACTTGTTTTTAAAACTAAAGAGTTTAGCATATCCCGAGAAAGCATGAAGCAAAAAAGTACTTTTTTTAAAATCTAAAAATAGGTGATAAAATAACTATAAAGAAAGAAGCAAAAAAAAAGTAATTTTTTTTAAAAAAAAATAGATTTTAGAATATCACTATAAAAAATTAAGCAAAAAAGTACTTTTTTTTAAAAATAAAAAGAGGTTAGCATATCACGATAAAGCATTAAGCAAAAAAAAGTAATTTTTTTTAAGACTAAAGAGTTTAGCATATCACTAGAAAACATGAAGCAAAAAAAAGGTGCTTTTTTTTAAAACTAAAAAGATTTTATCGTATCACTATAAAGCATGAAGCAAAAAAAAGTACTTGTTTTTAAAACTAAAGAGTTTAGCATATCCCTAGAAAACATGAAGCAAAAAAAAGTACTTGTTTTTAAAACTAAAAAGAGTTTAGCATATCCCTAGAAAACATTAAGCAACAAAGTGCTTGTTTTTAAAAATAAAAAGAGTTTAGCATATCCCTAGAAAAAATGAAGCAAAAAAAAGTAATTGTTTTTAAGACTAAAAGAGTTTAGCATATAACTAGAAAAAATGAAGCAAAAAAAAGGTTCTTGTTTTTAAAACTAAAAAGAATTTAGCGTATCCCTAGAAAGCATGAAGCAAAAAAAGTAATTGTTTTTAAAACTAAAAAGAGTTTAACATATCCCTAGAAAACATGAAGCAAAAAAAGGTGCTTGTTTTTAAAAATAAAAAGAGTTTAGCATATCCCTAAAAAACAAGAAGCAAAAAAAGTAATTGTTTTCAAAATTAAAAAGAGTTTAACATATAACTAGAAAACAAGAAGCAAAAAAAGGTTATTGTTTTTAAAACTAAAAAGAGTTTAGCATATCCCTAGAAAACATGAAGCAAAAAATGTAACTGTTTTTAAAACTAAAAAAAGTTTAGCATATCCCTAAAAAATATGAAGCAAAAAAATTACTTGTTTTTAAAACTAAAAAGAGTTTAGCATATCCCTAGAAAGCATGAAGCAAAAAAAAGTACTTGTTTTTAAAACTGAAAAGAGTTTAGCATATCCCTAGAAAACATGAAGCAAAAAAAGTACTTGTTTTTAAAACTAAAAAGAGTTTAGCATATCCCTAGAAAACATGAAGCAAAAAAAGTAATTGTTTTTAAAACTAAAAAGAGTTTAGCATATCCCTAGAAAACATGAAGCAAAAAAAAGTACTTATTTTTAAAACTAAAGAGTTTAGCATATCCCTAGAAAAAATGAAGCAAAAAAAAAGTACTTTTTTTTAAAACTAAAAAGAGTTTAGCATATCCCTATAAAACATGAAGCAAAAAATTACTTGTTTTTAAAACTAAAAATAGTTTAGCATATCCCTAGAAAGCATGAAGCAAAAAAATTACTTGTTTTTAAAACTAAAAAGAGTTTAGCATATCCCTAGAAAACATGAAGCAAAAAAAGGTACTTGTTTTTAAAACTAAAAAGAGTTTAGCATATCCCTAGAAAGCATGAAGCAAAAAAAGGTACTTGTTTTTAAAACTAAAAAGATTTTAGCATATCCCTAGAAAACATGAAGCAAAAAAAGTAACTGTTTTTAAAACTAAAAAGAGTTTAGCATATCCCTAGAAAACATGAAGCAAAAAAAGGTGCTTGTTTTTAAAACTAAAAAGAGTTTAGCATATCCCTAGAAAACATTAAGCAAAAAAATTAATTGTTTTCAAAATTAAAAATAGTTTAGAATATCCCGAGAAAACATGAAGCAAAAAAGCGCTTGTTTTTTAAAATAAAAAGAGTATAGCATATCCCTAGACAATATGAAGCAAAAAAGTGATTGTTTTTTAAAATTAAAAGAGTTTAGCATATTCCAAAAAAGCATGAAGCAAAAAAGTACTTGTTTTTAAAACTAAAAAGAGTTTAGCATATCCCTAGACAACATGAAGCAAAAAAAGTACTTGTTTTTAAAACTAAAAAGAGTTTAGCATATCCCTAGAAAGCATGAAGCAAACAAATTAATTGTTTTTTAAACTAAAAAAAGTTTAGCATATCACTAGAAAATATAAAGCAAAAAAATTACTTGGTTTTAAAACTAAAAAGAGATTAGCATATCCCTAGAAAGCATGAAGCAAAAAAAAGTACTTGTTTTTAAAACTAAAAAGAGTTTAGCATATCCCTAGAAAGCATGAAGCAAAAAAAGTACTTGTTTTTAAAACTAAAAAGAGTTTAGAATATCCCTAGAAAACATGAAGCAAAAAAAAGAAAGAAAGAAAGCAATATCTCACCAAACTTTGCATGTCAATTTGAAAGTTTCCTTCTTCATCAAGAGTAACAACTGGACCTTTTTCTACTGGTAGTGATGGCTCAGAACTGACATCGTTTTTGCATTCAACTGTCACAGTTTTCGTGGTTTCTTCATGTGTTTGATTCGTTTCTAATTCTTTTTCTTTCATCGTCTTTTCATTTCTTTTATCAATCTTTGGTTTTAATTTACTGTAAGAAGAAAAAAGATAGAGAAAGAAGATAAGACTACTCATAAACTCATTTCCAAGAACAGTAGAGTGCTAAGTTATACTTTGCTTAATGCCCTAGGAATTGCCATGCTATTTGCTTAATGCTCTAGGACCATACTATTTGCTTAATGCTTACACCTTTTGAAAGAGAGTTAGTATCCTCTCACACCTGTACTTCCTAGGTACCTTTCCAAACAAAGTGATAAAAAAACATGTCTAGCAACTTCGTTCATCTTGATAGTGTATAAGGTTTGAAACCTACACCCGAGATACTACAGTTTGACATGCACATTGCAAAAAAAAGCGAACAGTACGAACGAGGATTCCCCACACAAGTTTGTTTCAAGTCCAAGTTTTTCAACCAGACTGTTTTTGAGCCAACATCTGTTTTTAGGGGTCCAATCAGAGACATCGGAGCTTGCTCAATATACGATAACTCGACTGGTGATTGGTTAAAAATAAAAGGAGTGATTTTTTATTCGTCCTTGATATTTTGTATAAATGCTCATACCTTACAATTAAATTTTCATTGATTTAACATATCATGGATATTACACTAAATATTATTAAATTTGAAGCAATGGATACATCAATTTACAATGCGAGTACAGTTTACTAAGTTTCTTAATTTATTTCCAAATAAAATCATTTTACCACTCCACTAGTAAATTCAAATTTCAGGGGAACATAGCCCCCCTCACCTCAAACAATACAACTCCTACAATATGATGAATATAGTCGTTAGAAAACGTAAAGTAAGTTCTTTTTTCTATTATTTAAACATAAATCCCCCCTCCTATGTGTACGAGTTTATTTCCTTAGTTTTAGTTATTTTATTCGAAATGTCCTTTTTTCCCTTATCAAAAATCTTTTTTCCGTTCTAAAACCACATGTGTTTAGAATTACAGAAAGGATCCTTTTTTGAAACCAAACTTAGCACGGTCGTGTTATCACATATTAATAGCACATGTTTATGGAATAGCAGCAAGGGTTTTCCATGACAAAGAGATAAATTGTATTCTGGTCTAATTAGACGAGAGATATTCTACTTTTAATTGTATTCCATGATTAAGAGGGTTTTATAAAAATATAAGGCGAGGGGAGGGGAGGGGAGCAATGTATTAATTCTAACACCTTCATTGCGAGGTGAAAAAACAAACTATTTCGTAACATGGAAAATAAGGGGAGGGCAGAGCGGGGACTCTTTGTGTAGACTAATTTTTCTTCTGTTAAAAAGGGGATTCGTTTTTTCCATACTAAATTTTTTCTTATTTTTAAGGAGGAAAATTACTACAATTAATATCCTCCTCAAAAGAGGGCTAAGGCAAATGGCATTACTCAAATGTAACAAGTGGAGATAACTGGCCCATCGGAAACCACGCGAATACAGTCTGGTCAAAAACAGAAAAGAGAATGGGCGGCTGCTCACAGGATGGTGAACCCCGCTGGCTCATCTATGCAAGAAACGGACATCACCGCCCCATCCGACACACAAGCACAGTTTGAATTTGAAAATGTATGTATTTTTATCTAATGTACTTTACGTTATTGCTATTACAAATAGTAGATTTTTAAACGAGTAGATTTGCAGGAAAAGGAATCTGATCGCTATTTTTTATGGATGACTAGATTTATAGAAAAAAGAGTCAATTTTTTTTAATGAGCTATTAAGACAATTATTGAGTTGATTTTTTTTTACCATATTTTATTGCTATTAGTAAAACGTTGCGATGTGTGTGTGCGCGTGCGCTTGTGTGTGAACGTGTGTACGCATACGTGTGTGTGTGTGTGTTAGTGTGTGCGCATACGTGTGTGTGTGTGTGCGCGCGCATGTGTGTGTGCGTGTGCGTGTGTGTTATTAACAAAATTGTAATTTATTATGCATTTGTTTGATAAATACGAATTCAATTAAGAAAAAATAAAAAAACAACAACATTAAACGAGTAGATTTGTAGGAAAAGGAATCTGATCGCTATTTTTTATGGATGACTAGATTTGTAGGAAAAAAAGAGTCAATTTTTTTTAATGCGCTATTAAGACAATTATTGAGTTGATTTTTTTTACCATATTTTATTGCTATTAGTCAAACGTTGCGATGAGTGTGCGCGTGTGTGCGCATGTGTATGTGTGCGTGTGCGCGTGTGTGTGCACGTGTGTGCGCATACGTGTGTGTGTGCGTGTGTGTGTGTGTGTAAATGTGTGCGTGCGCGTGTGTGCTATTAACCAAATTTTTAAATTATTATGCATTTATTTTTTAAATATTCCAACAAACAAAAATTTGTGATTTATTGTGAATTTGTTCTGTGGATATGACTCCAATTAAGAAAAAAAACAACATTGAACAAGTAGATTTGTAGGAAAAAAAGAGTCAATTTTTTTTAATGAGCTATTAAGAAAATTATTGACTTGATTTTTTTTAACCATATTTTATTGCTATTAGTCAAACGTTGCGATGTGTGTGCGCATGTGTGTGTGTGTGTGTGTGTGTGCATGTGTCTGTGTGCGTGTGCACGTGTGTGTGAACGTGTGTGTGTGTGGCATTGTGTGCGCATAAGTGTGTGTGTGTGTGAGTGTGTGCGCATGTGTGTGTGTGTGCGTGTACGTGTGTGTGTGTGCGTGTGTGTTATTAACAAAATTTGTAATTTATTATGCATTTGTTTTGTAAATAATGCTATAAGCAAAAAATGTGTAACTTATTATGCATTTGTTTGATAAATACAAATCCGACTAAGAAAAAAAATAAATAGTGTGCTATAATTGTGATAAGACTTTCCTCAAAGAAAAAAATATTTTTATAGATCTGACTAAGAAAAAAAATAAATAGCGTGCTTTAATTGTGATAAAACTTTCCTCAAAGAAACATAAATTGTTTGATAAATCCACCTAAGAAAAAAGTAGTGTGCTATAATTGTGATAAAACTTTCCTCAAAGAAAAAAAAATCAATCCATTCATTTTCTAGTTTCAGGGGGAAGCTACGAAAACAACTGCCTTTCCTGGCCCAGGACTTCAGAATATCATGGGCAATTGTCCCCTCTCGCCGGATGATGTTAGTGAAGGTACGTCATTTAGTATCCCCCTGGATTTTCAATTTACAACTGAAGAAATGGACAGTCTTATGCAAATTGTTGGACCTAATGTTTCCGGGGACATTTTTGACGATGACTTTACTATTAGTGAATTGATTCCTCTGCAAAATAGGTGCAGGACATGAAAATAGTGTCTCGTCACCGGAACTACGTGAATTTTATTTGTTAGAGTCTGCTCTAGGTCACTTGCAAACACATAGGGTAGATTTCAATCCCCCCGAGGAAAACCTGGTTGACGGGAGTGTCATTTTAACAGACCCTGTAAATGTTCTTCATTCCTAAATCGACCGAACTCGAGCACTTATTGAGATTCAGATTCAGAAATGGGGGGGGGGGTGAGGGAGGGATTAAGGCATCGGTAAATCAAAAAGTTTATTTACAAAAGGGGACATCTGGGGACATTTTTTATTTCCATTTTTCAACTGGTAATCAAACTTTTTACCCTGGTCTAAATGAATTTGAGGATAACTTTTTCAACTGGGTTAATAAATTGATATCAACTTTGGACACATTTAATGAGAGGGGGAGTGGGTCCACCATTTTATACATTGAACACATGGATCTGATTCTCAGTAGATTTAAAAAAAAACTTTATTTTAAGGGGGGGGTGGGTTAGTCGACAAATAAAATGCCACGCAGATTTGTCGGCTACAGGGAAGGTTCAGGGTTTCGGATTTGACACGGGGCTGCAATACTTTAAATATGCATTTTAGCAGCAGCCAATAAAACATTAAAAAAAGATTCAACAATGAAAAATCTCGACAGACTTGCACGTAACGGTGGAGAAAATTTCCCTAAAGTAAATTTTGAATGTTTAGAGAGGAAGTATCCGGTGTCCATAAAAGAAATAAACATATTTGAAAAAGCGAATGGAAATCTTGGGATAGGGGTGGTTGTTCTCCAGTATGACACAGAATGTGTAAATGGGGGAAAGAAATCAAATAAAAAAGAAATTTTATATTCAGTTAGGAGACCGTCGGTATATAATGTTAAAAATTGGGTTTGGGTTATCTACGAGCCCCCCAAAGATGTAAATTCCTATGGTCATTTTTTCCCCATTACGGCAATAAGTCGACTCTTATCTTAAGACGTGAAGAAAGGGGATCATCTATACTGCCCCATGTGCCTTTCCTCATTTTGAAATGAACAAACATTGACAGATGACATGAGATATTGTATTATTCATGGCAATCAAAGGATAGAAATGCCGGCAGAAGGCAAGAATACTTTACAATTTAAAAACTTCCAAAATTACCTGCTACAGGTTGATAAAGTATCTTTAGCTTGTGAATCAAGACTGTTGGAGCTATCTGACCAATCAAGACCAAAAACAGTCAAGGAACACAAACTAGTTGCGTTTTCCTATGCGCATGCTCGTCGCAATTCCAATAATAAAATGCAGCTGGAAGTTTTTTTGGCTACGGATGAGGAGGGTAGCATGGGGAAGTTATTGGTGTCTTTAATAAAAACAGCGAACGGTGCAATTTCACGATTTCGTCACACCAACTACCCAACGTCATTATCAGATAAGGAGCAACGGGCACTAGAAAAGGGGACAATTTGTTGGGTTTGTAGGAGTGCTCTTGCCCCAACAGACGCGGTCCAGGATCACAATCATCTTATTGATCCCAATTCAACGGGGAAAAGTAACTTTCAGGGGTGTACTCACAATTCATGTAATTTAGAAATTAAACAGCAACTCTTTCTTCCGGTTTTTATACATAATTCTAACTACGATCTGAAGTATGTGCTACCAGCAATGGCACATCTTCAAAGAAATGGAACAGTGGATGATGCATGGGTGATAGACAGCTTTTCCTACAAAATCATTCCTAAATCATCGGAAAAGTTGCTTGTTTTGGAATTTGTGGAGATTTGTTGAAGACGACTTTGAGTACACGAATAAAATTCACTTTTTAGATTTCTACAGTTTTTTTCCCTAAATCATTGAGCAAATTAATTCAAGTCCAGAAAAACGATGACGGCTGCAACGCTTTCCCCCTTCTCAAGCAAAAATTTCCAAATGATTTACATGATTTGTTGACGGTCAAGGGCATCTATCCCTATGATTATTATTGTCTTGTCGAGATTTGCCGAAAACGTTATTCCATCGATCAATTCATTTTACGACAGGCTACACGATTGTAGATGAATCCCCGATGAATACAGTTTTGCTATACAAGTGTGGACAGAGGGAGGGTGTAAAAATGCGTTTGACTATTGTAAACTGTATTTTTCGAGTGATGTGTTAACTTTGTTAGACATACGGACAAAATCTATGGAGAATTTAATTTTGATTTAGGATATTATTTTTCATCTCCTCATCTGGTAATGGAACTCATCCTAAAAATTAGCGGGGAAAAAATCGGGCCAATCACCGACATCGATCAGCACCTGTTAATCGAGAGGTTAATGAGGGGTGGATACGTTTTTCACGGGGATCGTATCTTGGAAACTGATACAACTGGAGAGAAGACAGGGTCAAAATCGGATGCAGTTTTCCTTGATATGAATTCTCTCTACTCTTCGGCCATGTCCCATTATGCGCTACCCTGCGATGACTATAAATGCTTCAATGACCCTTAAGCTCCCCATTTCCCCAACATTGACAGTGTTGAGGAGAATGGGCCGGTTGGATAGTTTTTTGAAATTGATTGGGAGATACCAGCTGAGCTTCACGACTCAGTAAAGGATTTTGTTTTTCCATGCATCAATAGACCTGTGAATAAGGACTCTTTGAGCACCGGCAATAGGCGTTTAGTCGAGGTGGACGGATTACATTGGTCACCTTCAAAACAAAAACATTGCCGACCTTCTGCCGAAAAAAATATTGCTGTACATCATGTGGCTTTAAAATGGATGTGCAACAACGGTTTCAACGTCACAAAGGTTCATAGAGCCCTTCAGTTTAGCTAAAAACCCTATCTGAAAACGTTTGTTGACACCTTTGTCAAGAAACGTTCTGAAGTACAAACGAAAGCCGAAAAAGAAATTTATAAGCTCATTTTGAATTCGGATTTTGGTAAAATGTGTGAGTGTTCGCAATAGGAATCGTTGTGACGTCGTGACCGATCCCAAACAATGTGCTCGAATTATTGCCGATCCAAATTACACTTCCTTCACAATCATTGGCCCGGACATGGTACTATTGAATAGAAAAAAGAAGCATTGTCCTGAATAAAAATATTGCTGCAGGCAGTGCGATCTTGCAGATGTCTAAAAAGCTCATGTTGCAATTCTACTACTATGTGGCTAGGGCACAGGAGCCGGAGAAGTTGCAATTAGAGGCCTGCTACCGGGACAGACTCTCTGCTGCGAAAAGTAAAAAATCCAAACGTACTTGAGGCTTTGGTGCACGGTGAAATCATCAGATCGTAGATGGACTAAACGAATTGGAGTGGGTTTTACCCAAAGCTAATAAGACGTAGGGTGCCAAATCAGCTTTTAGTTTTTTAAATCAGAAACGGGAAGTTACATGATTTACACTGGTATGTTTGTAAGTCCGAAGGTGAAGGTATACAGACACACGACGAGGAAATCAAGAAACGTTGCAAAGGAGTACCCACGCGCTATGTGGATAAGAATTTCGACATAGACATCTATAGGAATTGTATTGTTCAAAATACAATTCCACGAGCCAAAATTCTGGCAATTCGTTCACTCAACTACAGGAACTTTACTGTAAATCTAGAAAAAATTGCCATGAGTACCATTTCCGACAAGGTCTATGTTTGTCAAGACGGTGTGACTACCCTCCCCCTGGGACACTATTTAACTTCCGACCGAGCCGAATGTGTTAGCCATAGGGAAAGTCTCGGTTTGAGTAAAGTCCAATAATTTTTTCACAAAACCTTGGGGGGGGGCTCGCGGGGGGGGGGGGGGTAGGCCTCGCAGCCCGGGGGGACTCGCGGCCTGGGGGGGCGGCCGCCAGGGGGGCGCGCCGCCACTACCAAAGTTATCTTTTTTTTACTTAAAGCAGATTTTTTTTTGTGCTTTTGTAAATATACATGTTGCATTGAAAACAAAAAGTGTATTTTTCTTTGTTTTCTGTAAAGTGCTGTTTATAATACAAGAAATACGATTCTTTATTGATTTTGTTCTTGAACAGACTAGTAGTAATAGGGGAAATTATTTAGTCATTAGACAACTATAGTCTACAGTTAGTTGTCCAGGTGAACTGTTGAAGGGAAAATGTATCAATTTAAAACACCATTCAGATCGTTTCTGTGTGGACCGTCAATGTCAGGCATAACAACACTCTTAACTAAAATAATTAAAAATTACTATAAAATGTTTGCGGAAAATCCGTAAAAAAATCTAAGATTGCTATAGTATTTGGCAGGAGTCAAACAATAAAATAAAAGCAATTTGCACAGCGGGATTGGTGCAGCCACAAATCATAGAGGGACTTGATGGTTTCAACATTATTGAACCAAACTCTTGGCTGATTATTGACGATCTGGCTGAATCTATTGAACAATGGTCCCAGGAAATACTGCAATTGTTCAGCGTTCGCTCTCATCATGAACAGATTTCCATTACTCTGGTTCTACACAATCTCTTTCACCAGAGCAAATGTATGCGAACACTTGCATTGAACTGCACCTACTATATCATCTTCAGAGTTGTTCGTGATTCTAGCTTGCTATTAACTCTAAATAAACAAATCTATTCAGGCGCTCCCAAATTTCTGCTATCAGCGTACAGTCAGGCAACTAATAAACCCTAAGGCTGTATCCTATTAGATTTTAATCAAAATACACTCGAGGATTTGCGTGTAGTCACAGATATTTTTGACAATGAAATTAAAGTATATCTCCTCGTGAACACAAAAAAGGCTATTAGTTGCTATCATGACATTTAAGAAACTACATGAACATATGCATTTATTTTCCGTTCGAAGCACTTCAGCACCCTTACTTAGGAAAGCCATACTCAAACAGGGTATTGACAATTATTTCAATAATCTAATATCTAAACTTTATTTAAATTTGAGTGAGGGCAATGTTCAACTGCCAGAAGTAGTTAAGCAACAGGCAAAGCAACATCGTTCCATTGTACGTACATTGGCCTCTAAAAACAAAGGAAAGAATTTTAAAAGGAAACGACTTCTTCAGGCGGGCGGTAGCTTTTTCACACTTTTACTACCGATAATTGCAGGACTTGTAAACAGTTTTCTCTAGATGACAAAACCCTATAAATTGACTCCAATAGAACTCGCTCTCTCACCCGTGGAACACTTTGAGGACAATCTGAGTAAATTCATTGACAACGAGAATATTGAGGATGATAAACTGCTTTTACTTCAAGATGCACTTCGCCGAGAGGACAAACATAAACCCTATCGTGCGAAGGCCAGTGATATTGATCACAAAAAAGAAACATCTCCTCAGGAGTCTGCTGCTGCTGCTGCTGCTGGAACACAATTAAAAGAGGAGTATCTGGAATAAATTTTATTTAAAATTGGAAATCTAATGCCCCACTCATATCGTGAACAAAGTAAACGACTCATAACTTATCTCATGGAAAGTGGTCAAGATCATATTCAAGTCGATAGCAATGGGAAACAGATTATAATTCAAGGCAAGCGCTATAATCTACTCGATTTAATCTATGATATGATTACAAATCGTAAATGACTATTATCATTTGACGCTCATCTATACAACTTTCTAAATACATTAAACTTTCCCAAAAATCTTATTAGAAATAAGCAAATTCTAAAAAAATTCAATGAACATGTACTCTTGTCAACACCATTATAATATGAACATGAAAAAGAACAAGAAGATTTTAAATCAATTTTGGAAAATACTAGCACACATAGTGGAAACTTGACAATAAGGAGGAGCAGCAGCACACCATTGATAGCTAGAAACAAGCGAAGACGTATCAAGTCAACGTCACCGAAACAACCACCAATCACCAGTATACAAAAGAGTAGCGGACGTTAAACTACACGTTTACACAAGAAATGGTGGAAGTTCTGAAGGGTGTTTATGAAAATATTGGCGAAGTGCGGAGTTAAAGTTCCCCCCCCCACGCATTCCAAAGTCACTGGTGTTCACACTAAAAGTGTACAAGACTATCTACATAATGAATAAAGTTACACTCTGCATAGAAATCATAGACTTCGTGCTAATCATTATCGAAAAACTATAGCCTTTTCCCCCTTGCATATAATGCAAGCAGATCTCCCAGCTCTTGATGAGATTCAAAGACGTCACATCACACCATACAAGTACATTCTACTTGCGGTAAGTGTTTTTAGTCGATATGCATATGCCATTCCATTGCGATCAAAGAGAGGCGTTGAAGTTGCTCAGGCCATTGAAAGCATTCTCGAACAGGATTCGTATAAAAAAATTCAAACGGATCGCGGTAGTGAATTTGTTAATCCTCATGTTTCAAAAGTACTAGCGAAATATAATACACTGCTCTATCATAGTCAAAGCCCTATAAAGGCTGCATTGGCCGAAAAATTGATAAGAACTATTCGACTTTCAATTTCAAGATATTGTGCATTGAAAAATACATCTGCTTTTATTCATGATTTAGATAAAATCATGTTGATTTATAATCAACGACCTCATCGATCATTGTCCAATTCATCCCCAACAGAAGTTCATCATTCTGACCATGACACAATTGACACTTTTCTTAAACAATATTCGGATGAAACTAGAGTCAATACCAATAAATTCGATGTTGGTGATACTATTCATAGTAAAAGGACAATTAATTTTTTTAAAAAGGGGAATAACCAGGGGTACACAGAAATTTTTAAAGTAGCAAAAATCATAAATACTAAAACCATAACTTATTGGTTGCGTAATACAAAAGATAAAGAAATTCTCGGCGGCTTTTATGACTATGAACTAGAAAAAGTTAAAAATAATAGAGAAATCTATCAAATTGAAAATATATTAAAGACTCGTACTCAAAGGGGTAAGAAACAGTTACTTGTTCGGTGGCTAGGATAAAACTCTGATTTTGATTCTTGGATCAGTGTTGAAGATATTGACAATGCCCAATCATTTCGATGTAACTTTTATGTCCAAAGTTTCCGATCCTCTCTACAACGACTTGAATAAGACAAGTGATTTTTGGACGAAACTCTCCCCCGCTATCAAATTTGACGGTGCGTATGAAGTGGCTCTTGTCATAGACATAGACATAGGTTTATTAAGATCGAACAGCGTAGCCATGGCTAATTTATGTCGTCTTTACAACAATATGGAAAAAAATACAAATAACACTATAATAACACTATAAGAACACTAACACGTGAATACAAATAACACTAAGTCTTGTTGTATGCTTCTACGAAAAAGGGGACAAACGTGTTTTTGTAGCGGTTGGTCCTGAAGACCGGGGGTTGTAGCTTCGACTGGTATCTGGTTCTTTGGTTAACAGGAGCATCGGGTGGGAGGATCAGTCTGTGGTGGGGCGAAGATTGACTTGCCGAGGGACATGATCAGTGATAATCGTCTGTCGCTGAGAGATTCAAGGTTCAGTTCTTGCAAGAGTTTGTTGTAGTCGTCACTTCTGTTACCAACGATTATGTTAACAGCTCGTTTCTGCAAAGATTCAAGGTTATCGCAAAGGTAGTGGGTGCTCTGGACAAAAGGTGCCCAGACAGCGACGGCGTATTCGAGTAGAGGTCTCACATACGTAATATAGGCATTTTTTAGGCTTTGAGTGTCGCAGCCAAACCTGCGCATCAGGACTAGGGTCTGAAGTGATGCATTGCCAGCCTTAATAACCTTCTCCACGTGTTCGGTGAATATGCAGTCCATCGATAATGTGACTTGCGGGAATTCCAGATCACGTTTTAAGGGGAAAAACCTGAGGATTTTGAATTATCTGCATTCAGTGTCAGCTTGTAACGTTCACAGTCCTCAGAGAAGGATGCCAGAAGGGTCTCGCTGAACTGATTCTCAAAAATACCTATGACATCCTGAGAAAGGATCGTGTGTATGATATAAAAGCTATACCATTCGATTGGTCACTCTTTGTCGACTATGAATGGGTTGAAGCACTTAAATCTAGCGAACATCTACATGTCAAATTGAAATATATTGAATATGATGATATGAGAGATTTGTGTCGTGCAATCAATAGAAAAATCTCATATCGTAGGAATGGTACATTCTATTATAATTATTCATTGGAACACGATAGGATTTACATTACCTCACATGTTGATACTGAAATAATTATTCTCAATGATAATCTGAGAGACATTCTTGGCCTTAAACAGAATATGATCAATGGGAAAATTGCTGGCACTGTTTACGGCATGGATCAAGTTATTTTTGCTGATTTTCCACCTGGTTTCGCCTCGGATCTTGCATATTTCTCTATGCATCTTTTGTGGAAATATCGAGAATTGGTAATTCAAATGTCCCCCTCCTACGTGTTCTTGAACGAAAAACAACCCATGAATTTAATCATCACTTAATACAAAGCATCTTCAGTATGTTCCTGTAAACACTTCGTATTTGGAACTCTGTCAGTTAACACTAGGAAGTGAATTGGGTGATCCTCTATCAATAACAAAAGGCTTAGCAGTGATTAAGTGTCATTTTTGAGCCATTTTTTGCATGACCAGCAACAGCTAGAATGAACAATAGAACAATTCCTTTTGTTTACCCCGATATTGATTCCTATGGTAGTGTTCTGAGTCCACATAAATTTGGCAATAGGTTGGACTTCTATAACGGACGTACTACAATGTCTGCCTATGATCTTGGTAGCTGGTTTGCGAGGCTATTTCGTTCTGCACTACCCCTTGCCGGAAAATATCTTGTACCTGCTGCATCAAATTTTGCTGCCTCCAAACTACAGGACTGGGGGTCGGGCAAGAATTTCAAGGAGTGTTAAGGAAAATATTAGATCTTCAGCAAGAGCCGTTGGTGAGCAATTAAAATCTCGGCAAAATGGGGAGGGATTGAAAAGGATGCGTGCACGTCATTCACTCATCAGTCTCCACCCAGGCGGGAAGTGAAGGACATCAGCAAGGACTTTGAAGAATAAAAAAAGGAAGACCAATAAGCAGAAAAAGAAGAAAAAGAGTGTTAGATCAAAGAAGGATTTCTTCTCTTAAGACGACTTATCTCCCCCACAACGAATCATATCCATCATTCAGCTCCTCATTGAATCTATTCAATGCTGAAATGTTGATGTCAGTGTCAAGTATGGTTATTATAAATAATTTCATCCCCAACAACCCCTCTCGGAAAATACGGTCATCAACATTTATTGATTTAAATGTTGCGGTGAAGAAAAAGTCAGATAATACAACTCCGACTGTTGTCGACGGTCTCTCCTACGAAAACTGTATTCTACACAACCTATTCAAACAAATTAATGTATTTATTAATGGAACTTTGGTGAGCACTATCAATAATTTATCCAACTATGCAAGCTACATACAATTTATGATGATGACACCAAAGGCATACAAGGAGTTGAGAGGACAATCATTGGGCTATGAATATCGATCAGGTGTTGATACTGACGGTGAGTTGATTACTGCAGTGAGCCAGGAGTATCATCTGGTTGGAAAATTAAATCATGAGATATTCAATATATCTCAATGGTTACCCCCCAATATCAAAATTGACATAAAGTTGCAACTAGCCCCATCGAATTTCATTTTGAGAAAAACACTTCCTGCAGCACCCGATGCAAATGTCATTATTACATCGGCAATCCTCCACGTTCGAAAACAACAGGTTATGAGCTCTGTTGCATTGAGAGTAGAAAAGCTAAGAGCCAATGGCAACAACATTAAACTTCTTGTGCCCCATACACTCACCAATCAACCTCACATTGTCGCCGGTTCTCATTGCTATAGCAATTCATCATTTATCAATGGCGAAATCCCATCAAAATTGCCTATGGCCTGTGTGAAGAGTGGCAGTATCGTTGGATCCCGGACTTAATCGCTCAATGATTTTAATTGTCTTGGTCTATATAGCCTTGTGTGCAAAGCGAATGGTATTCCACTGTACACTCTATTTTTTGACAGAAAGTCCAATAGAAGTCTGTACAAATTGACCATGCAATCCCTAGATCATGACTCTCAACTATTTGAAAATGGAATAACCGATTCAATGTTTTCAAAAAATCATGGGGCAATTGTTTTGGACTTGTCGGGGACTCAGGGTATGAGCATAGTACGAACAGGTAATGTACGTTTAGAATGTACATTTGCCGATGCTTTGACTGAGAGTATCACGCTAATATCACTGAGTCAATTTGAAACCTATTGGGAGATCACACCCGACGGCAGTGTTCTACTAGACCTAGCACCATGAAGACAAACCAAATAATCAAGGTATTTAATATGGATCCATACATGTCTCAGTACAAGTCCTACTGTATACCTTCGGACTTCGTGGAGGAAAACCAAGATGTTAACAATATCCTAATCATTGTTCATAGCAGTACATCAGCTTTGAAGACTTGTCATTGGCTAGGCATCTTTCAAACAGCGAGTAGCATTGAATTTTTTTAGCCTCTTGGCTTATCGTATAAATTCTACACTCCATACATCAGAAACTTTACTGAAAGCAGTGGAGAAACTATTATTGAAGATCAATGAAGGGTAGAGGGTTTAACGACTAAGACATATGGTTTTCGTGCACTGCTCTTTTTCATATTTAGATGTCGTACCTATACCTACAAACAGTTTATTGACATATACGTTTACTTACCTCAACTGAACGACTTTCTTGTGAAGAATATAAGTACAAGCAGGTTTAATATTAATTTTACTGCCCTACGAATAAAATATTCTAAAAATGTATGTGAAATTGTTTATTAACAAAAATATTGTATGTACATGATAAAAACGATTTTTCTACTCTTTAGATTTCATCTTCTACTGGGTATTTGTCGACAACAACTAATGCAGGTAGATTATCCGAATTCAGAGTATACTGACCCTGATGTACTGCAATGTCAGGGTCACATTTTCTACAGTAGAGTGTAACTTCACTCTTGTCATATCTCTTTGTATAGTCAATGATACTATTCTCATTCATTGTATAGAATTCACATGTTTCAATTTGTTTATTTGAAGTAATGTCACATACAATGTCCTCAAGTGGTGAATAACATTCCCTCACAGCCAAATAAAAATCAGTGGGCTTATAATCATAGTAGTCATTGTCTTCACAACGATGGCAAAAAAATCAAATTCTTTTGTTGTTCCAACAGTTGCATCACTGATCCGATTCCTCCTTCCAGAATAGTCTAAAACCACGATGATACCAATCTCTTAGCAATTAACTAAAATCATGCTTAGGATTCTTTCCAATCTTAACGGGATGTGTATTCTCCCATTGATTACATCAATCATAGTGGCAATTGGAGCATAGGTACCCTTTAGGATGAAATTCACACACCTCTTCATGACAGGAATTACAACCTTTAATTTTTACAGTATATCCTCTATGTAATTTACACGGGTTGCATAATCTACACTTTTCATCATACTCATCAATCATTGTGCAATTCTCACATGATGACCAGCTGCTCAGTGTGTACATACATAGTGGGCAAGTATGGAACTTTTTTTCATGCGTTGACACTCTCACTACCACAATGATACTGAGCTATCAGCAACAACAAATTGTGTGGGATAGAGAGAGAGAGAGAGGAGTGAATACCTCCACTGTCTCTGATTGGCTACTAAAAAACGGATGTTGGCTCAAAAAACAGTCTGGTTGAAAAACTTGGAGTTGAAACAAACTTGTTTGGGGAATCCCCGCTCATACTGCTCGCTTTTTTTTGGAATGTGCATGTGATACTGTAGTGTCTCAGGCGTAGGTTTCAAACCTTATACACTATCACGATGAACGAAGTTGCTAGACATCTTTTTTTTTTTTTTTATCACTTTGTTTGGAAAGGTACCAAGGAAGTACAGGTGTGAGAGGATACTCACTCTCTTTCAAAAGGTGTAGAGCATTAAGCAAATAGTATGGTCCTATTGCATTAAGCAAATAGCATGGCAATTCCTAGGGCATTAAGCAAAGTATAACTTAGCACTCTACTAAGAAATATATCCAAAAAACATCTTGGGCTATTACCCAAAGAATTACTCCTTTGTTGTAAGAGCGAATTAGACGCTTCAACATGATTGGCGAGTATTGTGTTTATTAAGTGATTGTTAATCAAGTGAGCTAGCTTACAACTGACAATTAAATTAAATAATGATTATCAGCAAATTGTTTGGTTACTAATTTATATTAAATTTATTAAATTATTTATTAAATATATTAATATTTATCAAAAAATATTAAATCTATATTGAACATTGGAACATTAGTAAATTACTACTTCATAATACAAGCAATGTGTTTGCTTTGTGTTTGCTCCTAACCTCATGTACAAGAACTAAATTAGAAAAATAGTTTGAGGGCTATTGCCCAAACAAATATCCCTCCTCTGTGGCAAGACAGAATTCGAAATTTAAAAACACACTGAAGATTAGTATGTGAATTAAGCAATTTTTAATCAAGTAGGCTAGTTTACAACTGACAACGATACTGAATCATTTGTATCGGCAAATTGTATCTGACACTAATTTACAAGACATTTTGCAATAAGGATTGGAACATTAGTATACAATAATTTATAAAACAAACGATGTTTAATCATAAGCTCATGTACAAGAATTATATCCAAAGAAGTATTTTGGGGGCTGTCCCCAAATAAACGATGTTTACTCATAAGCTTGTGTACGAGAATCATGTCCAAAAAACATTTTGGGACCTGTTGCCCAAACAAGTATCTTCCCTCTGTTGCAAGAACAAATTAAAAATTTTGAACATATTGAAGATTATTCTGAGAATGCCCTGATTCTTAATTAAGCAAACTAGTTTGCAACAGACAATGATACTGGATCATTATTATCAATTAAATAAAAAAAATACAAGTTTATTAAACTGAAAGTAAGGAGCGACATTAAAACTTAAAATGAACAGAAATTATTCAGTATATGAAAGGGGCTGTCCCCTCCTCAACACCTCACTCTTTACGTCAAAGTTTTTTATTGTTCTAAAAAATAGAGTTGTGAGAAAGAGTCAAACCTTAGCGTAAAGAGCGAGGCCTTGAGGAGGGGGCAGCCCCTTTCACAAACGGAATAATTTCTGTTCGTTTTAAGTTTTAAAGTCGCTCCTTACTTTCAGTAAAAAAAACTTGTTTTTTTTATTTAATTTCTGAGCGTTTTTAAATTAATGCAGGTTTTTCTTTTGGCTCACCGTACATGAATAATTAAAAAAACATTTGCATATAATTTTATTTTTTTTGGCTAAATGGTTTTCTCGAAAATTGTACAATATTATTTACGAACGTTTTTAATAAATAAAATTAACTTACGAATTAACTTACGTGACGAACTTCTATATTCGTATATTTTTATTACGTATATTAGAAGGGTTCATCCCCCTAGTTAATATCTCGCTCTTTACGCTAAAGTTCGAATCTTTTCCCAATTCTTTAAAAATGACCCCTTAATCTCAAAGGACGTCAATTAGAATAAATGGCTCTTATGAAAGTACTAAAAAAACTTTAGGAGCGTAAAGAGCGAGGTATTGACTAGGGGGCGAACCCAATCATATACGTAATAGTTTCTGTTCGTTTTAAGTTTTGATGTTGAAAAGTTTTCAGTTGAAAACTTGTTTTTTTTATATTTAATTTCTGATATTTTTTTAAAATAATGCTGGGAGACCCGACGGCCCCTTCATAGCAATGTTCCTTCCCCTATGAAAACTTCTTCCATGGAAAGAACCTCCCAAGTAAACCCCGCCCCCCCCCCCCACTACCAGAAAAAATTCCCCCTGGAAACGTCTGTATACTTCTCAATAACCAACACTATATGTAAACATTGGGCAAAGGTCATAACTTGCAGCCCTTCCTCCGGGGACTGTGGGGGATTAAGACATAGTTAAAGACAAAGACATAGTTATTAAATTTTTCAACCATGCTGAACAAAACGGCTATCTCAAAATTTTGATCGGGTGACTTTGGGAAAAAAGAGCGTGGGAGGGGGCCTAGTTGCCCTCCATATTTTCGGTCACTAAAAAAGGGCACTAGAGCTTTTAATTTCCGTTTGAATGAGCCCTCCCGCGATATTCTAGGACCACTGGGTCGATACGATTACCCCTGGAAAAAACCCAAATGATCACGCCTCTGTCATGTTTCTTCTGGCAAAAAATACAAAATTCCACATTTCTGCAGATAGGAGCTTAAAACCTCTACAGTAGGGTTCTCTGATACGCTGAATCCGATGATGTGGTTTTCATTAAGGTTCTATGGCTTTTAGGGGGCGTTTCTCTCTTTTTTTCAAAAATAAGCCAAATATTCTCAGGCGCGTAAATTTTGATGGACAAGACTAAACTTGATGAAACTTATATATTTGAAATCAACATAAAAATATGACTCTTTTGATGTACCTATTGGTATCAAAATTCCTTTTTTTTAGAGTTTCGTTTACTATTGGGCCAGGTCGTTCCTTACTTACAGTTCGTTACCACGAACTGTTTGATCAGTTGTATCTGTCACTAATTTATAAAACAAATGATATTTACTCATAAGCTCATGTACAAGAATTATATCCAAAAATCATTTTGGGGCCATTGCCAAACACCTATCCCTCCTCTGTTGCAAGCACGAATTAAAATGTTTAAAACATATTAAAGATAATTGTTTGAATAAACTGATTTGCACCGCACTTTTCATACAGCCTACTGTTTCAAATACAGTCAATCAGTTGGGTACCCAGAACAATCCCTGGGCAATTTCTCTGAAAAACATCTAGCAAATCTTTATCCGCTTTTTGGAGCGCCCACACTTCAGAACCATATTTGACCACTGTCATCACTACTTCCGATATTCTAATCTTGGTTTGCATAATTACCTTCCTATTCTTCCAAACTTTATTCAACTGTAAAAAAAAAAAAAAAAAAAAAAAAAAAAAAAAAAAAAAAAAAACCACTGAGCCTTGGCTATTCCACTTTTAACATCTTCACTGCTCCCTCCGTCTTTATTAATAATACTAACATGGTAAGTGAAGCTGTCCACTTGATCCAACTCGTTACCCAATTTCACCTTTTCATCTTCTCTTATTCATAGAATAAGCGACTTAGTCTTCTTAATATTAGTTTTCAAACTTATTCTAGCACCCTGAACTCGCAACATCTCTAAAAGCTCATTCATTTTGCTCACGCTTTCATCTAGGATGCATAGATTATCAGCATAATCTAAGTCCAGGAATGTTTTTCCTCCCTATTTGATTATGTGTTCTAATATTGCCGTTCCTGTGCTCCTTAAGACAAAGTCCATCGAAATAATCCATATAAAGGGAGTAGAACACAACCCTGCTTAGCTCCTGATTTAAAAACGAAACCAACTGCTAACCTCATTTCCTACCTACCATTTATTATCTATGAATCAAAATCCTACGCGAATGCTGTGTCGTATACTAGGCTAAATTTCCTCGAGGGACGCCAATCCTTAAGTGCGAATAGAGTTGACCAAAAGATCCCCAGTCTTGCGGGTGCCCCAGCAGGACCGAAACAGCCCCTTGTAGAGGCCGTTGTCCAGGAATCTGGATTTTACGCCCTGTCACACTTGTCCTTCCATAGAGGATCCTCCACGATGGTGTTTTGAGTCACCATGCAACTTAACTCAATGCTGGGAGAAGGTATGTAACTCACGGGACCTGTCCATACACCGGTGGACCCTGCTGAGTGTATATCCCAGGCGACCTTTTCCACCTCCATCTGTATTTACGACTCCCGAGCGAGGATGCCCCAGTTTCTATTATGGACCCCCAGGGACAGGTCTGCCTGTGTCCGCGCCTCCCATAGAGGTACCCTACGCATCTGTACGGTACTCCCATATCAGCCACCGGGGGAAGCGCTGAGTGGTCCTGGGGGAGCCACTACTGAGTAGTAGTCTCTCTTGGGAATTTTTTTTCTGTGCAGGGATTTGTTATTGCATTTTTTTTAAAACGGAGACACAACACAACTTTCCTGCAATCAAGCGTTGCCAATCTAGCTTTATTTAGAAGAAGAGAGTATGGAGAAGAAGTAAGAAGAAGTAAGAAGAGTAAGAAAAGTAAGAAGTAGTAAGAAGAGAGTATACATTACCTTCTTTGAAGATTATTCGTAGGGCTCTTTTTTTTATGGATTATATTTTATCTGTTTCTTCCCGGGGGTGGTCAGGTTGCCAAACCGGGCAAGTATATTCAAGATGAGGAGGGATAAAGGAAGTAGGCCTACAATTAGCGCTATCTACCAGAATCTGGAATTTTCAATCAAGGTTGTATCCGATCACCATTAATATGGACCATTCTGATGGATTTTGTCCTAAGGAACACGGGAACACGGTAAACGTTATAAATGAGCATGTAATCAAATGGAAAGATAAAACTCCGCTAGACTTAGGTTTTGCAGATGATTTGAGTGCCATAGATAAAAATGTTAGCAAAATTAATGAGTTTTATGGAATTCTGAGTCCAAAACACAGGCTTGAAAATTAATATTAAGAAAAACTAAACCGCTTAGAATAGGAATAAATGAAGGTAAAGAGGTGATTTTAGGCATTGAGAATATATATTGAGCGGATAGCTTCACTTACTAAGGCAGTATTACTAGAAAAGATGGATACTTTTTATGGTTGAAAATTTTGGAAGAATATGAAGGTAAATGTACAACCCAAGACTAGAATATTGGAAGGTGATGACAGTAGTCAAGTTTGGTTCTGAAACGTGGGTGCTTCGGAAGACAGAGGAGAATTTTTTAGACGTTTTTCAGAGGAATTCTCTACAGATACCTTTGGGTACCTATTTGACTGACCGTACATCAAACAATAAACTACACGAAAAATGTGATTCAATCCCACTTTTTGGGCTACAGTGAGATATAGGTTCACCACAGTTAGGCAATTTTTGCGGATGAAGGATAACGGATTGCCAAAGATTTCTCTTTTCCAGCAATTCATCTGAGGCCAAATGAAAAGTAGATCGTCCCGAGTGGGGTGAGAGGAGGTGACAAGGAAGGACTTACATTCCAATTTGACGGATTAGATTTCCCTCGAAAAGGTCTTCCGTATTTCCTCCTAAGTTTTTGACATTCTGAAGCTGTGAAGGCACAAGCCAGATATTTTGGCAGGCAGCCATATCAAGGAAAGCTCCTCCCCCTTGTTTTTTTTTATTATGGTTAATGCTGGTTTCTTACTTCTTTATAGTGTTCTTATGATTTGGCAATTCATTTGCAAAAAAAATTAAGTAAGGGAAAGGTATGTAAAAATTGTTGGACAAATGTTTTTATTGTTTCACATTCGACCAGCCCTCGTCTGTTCAAAAACGATAATACATACCTATCTGTTCCTGAGAAAACTATGACTCATTTATTATTGGGAAAAAATTCACATCAAGCGCAGTGAGTATGAAAGACAATATGGGAATCGTAACCACTAAACCATCTGGGATTAAAAGAAAAATAGGGGACAAAGAGGTTTCAACCGCTGACCCCTCAATCTTTAGTCGAATGATCTACCACTGAACTATGAGTTATAGGAATCTCGGGTTAAAATCAGACCTGGTAAAAAACAAGGCATTAGTGGCCTCAAAACATTTTATTTCGCTAATAGATTGAATAAGCAATAAGTTGACCGAATTGGTATACATGGCAACATTTTTCCATTTAATACTATTTGTGGCTCGAAGCTTTTACGACGTCATACTTTTGACCGATGCTTATCCTGCATGTGACACAAAAGACAAACGTGAATTTAAATATGAATGACGTCATCTTATGTAATAAATAAAATACTATAAATTGGAAATGACGTCATACATATTACGAAGGAGACGCTAAACAGAAAATGACGTCATCGATGCTACAAAACACACGTCGCATCCTGAGGCACGACAGTTAGTGATCAACACTTAGAAGATAAGCTATTATTTGTTTAAGGTGACAATTCATGCAAGGAAAATGCTTAAAAGATTGAATATAAAGCCAAAACTTAGACCTTCAGTTAAAAAGGCAGAATCTATTCCAGGCAATGGAATATCGGGGAAGACTGCTACAGTTACAATTGAAAAAGAAAATATTTCAAAAGATAATGAGAGGAAAGTATTAGAACATAGTGATGGTGCCCTACCTACTGAAATTACATCCACAATTATTACATGTCCAACTACTTCGAAAAATGTAGCTAATAATGCACAACCCAAACCAGAAGGACGCAATATAGATGCCAATGTGAACGCAAAAGTCGGACAAGGACGCCTTGAGTCCTCGGAAAGGGGTAGTACGTATGAGCTGGCTACTGAAGCAGCAATAGATATCAATAAAATTGATACTGCAAACATACTAAGCAAAGCAAACCAAAGCAATGATGAGGTAAGAGACTTAATAGAGTCTCACTTAATCTGTTCTGAATCAATACATGAATCCAACAAAGATGCTGGCAGTGTCACTAAGATCGATAAGCCAGCTCGAAAAAAGGTGCCAAAGTTAAAAAGAAGTAAGATTGCCGATTACCAGAATTTCTACAACGCTAGAGACACACTTGTAGAAAAATTGGCAAAGAAGGAACAAATTAATCCATTTAAGCATCTAAGCGTTTCTGAGCTTTGTTTCTACTCACACGAACTATTTAGCAAATTAAAATGAAAGACTAATAAAAGATACGAGGAGACAAAAGAAAGAGAACTAGAAACGAATCAAGTACAAGAAGAAACCACGGAAACTGTGACATTTGAATGCCAAAATGATGTCAGTTCTGAGCCATCACTTCCAGCAGAAAAAGGTCCATATATTACTTTTGATGAAAGAGGGAACTTTCAAATTGATATGCAAAGTTTGGAAATAGAAACTGAAGAAGCTGCTGCAGAAATACGAGCTTTGGAGTCACAAACAGCTGTGGATTCCAGAAGTAGCAGTTACAGTCGATTTGGAAAGCCAAACCCCAAGAAGCATCGCACACTATTCTCCAAAAAGAAACTGAAAAATTTTACACCGCATTGGCTTTAACTGGAACCAACTTTGAAAAGATGACTCAATGTTTTCCACATTATACCCTAAACCAACTGAAGTACAAATTCAAAGTCGAGGATAAGAAAAATCCAGAGTGAATCACAAATCTACTTAAGAAGGTTAGATTTGATAAAGAAGTTTATAGCCAATTTCTTGAGAACTCTGAAGGAGAAGATGAGGATGACGATGAGTCCAAAGCAAACAAGACAAAAGGACAAGAAGTCAGGAATGAATCCAAGAAGGGTGATAAAGGATCACAGAAGCAGAAATCAACTAAAAACAAAAACGAAGCGCCTAAGAAGAGGAAGGCTAATGAAGATGCCAAGAAGTCGGTCAAAAAACCGAGAGTTGACGTTAATATGGGTCTAGATCGAATCGATATTTTCGCAGATATAAACACAGAGAAAATTTCTGAAACATCTATTAACTTTTCTGGAAAATGTTCTGTAGAATTGCCTGGTAGATTCGATATTTCTGAAGATTGTAATATCTCCCATTCTGAATTGTCTGTTCCGGCTGCAAATTTATCTACACCTCCTAATAATGTACTCGCTTCAGCCCAGCCAGAAAAAAATTATCAGCCGAGAGTATGCCTCCACTTCTTAAACTTGTGGAGTCTAATGATCTTGTTGTTACTGAAAAAGAGAACGGATTTCTTGGTAACATATGTGAGGATAGTGATAGTATGGTAACTATATCAAAATTTACTGAAGTTTCGGAGATAAATGCTTATGTTGATAACTCTAAATTGTTCAGTAGTAATGAGGTTAAGCGAAATGGAGTTGAGATGCCTTTTTCATTAAATAATGTTGAAACCTTGCCAAAACTGGCGGAAAAATTATCTAGTCAGGGATCAATTCCTGAAAATACTTTAAGTGAGTCTCCAAACAAATCACCCTGCTATGTACCATCAAATGAAAATATTCACCAAGACCTTAGCCCAGAACATAATGTGATTAATACACAGAATAGATCATCAAGTTTAAAACAAATAAGTCTTCCTACTGACAGACATCCAAAGCCACAACCAATTAAGAAGACAGCTGGTGGCTTCTTATTACGATCATTGCTCGCGAAGCCGACGATGAAAAAGAAGCTTAACTCAAATACTGCAACTTCTTCCTCTAATGTAAAGAGCAGATGTGATTCCTTGTAATAGACAGTTAATCGTGTCAGTGCCAGTGACGTCAACTCGTGGAAACACGGAAGGAAAAGTTGATATAAAGTTAATGAAAAATTTCAAAGCACTAAAACTGGAGTCATTAATTTTGAAAAGAGCCAATTGTCAGACCAAGAAAAGTCAAAGATTGTCCATCATTCAGAAAACCTACAAGGCCAGTAAATCTAGGAAAGTATACAAAATTGGTAGCAAAACGCCATAAGCAGGGAATGAAGTTCATACTGAAGTTACAAAGAAATCATATAGAACTTATTACACAAGAAGTAAGTGATATGAATGAACAGTTTAGGATTTTGTAGAGTATAAATTATCGTTTTTTCAATAAAAAAATGTAAATAATATTGACTTTACTTTAAGAAAGGCAATAGTCGGACTAAATTGTCAATTGGTTAACTACTTTAGTATGTATTAACTCCATACACTAAAAACAATATTCAAACAGATTTGGGTAAAGAACTATAAGTAAAGAGGGACTAGGGCTAACAGTAACCAAAACTCTAAATAAAAAAGAATTTGAGAGCAGTTGATACATTAACAAAATTGATTGTTATCCTCATTCAAAATATATAAAACTCATCAAGTCTAAAGTTACCCGCCACAGACTATTAGCCTGAAAAAATACCGAACAAGCTCTTTTGTATTCTTTTGTCCCTCCCCTCTTCTTGCAAGGGTTGGACCTGTGTAGACTAAAAAGTGGATTAGTTCCCTTCTGAGAATAAAAACTGCTAATAGCACTTCCACTTTAAGGAAACTTGAAGAAGTAGTCTTCTTAAGTTTAGATTATTTAGGAACCACAGAATTTCTCTTGTTCGAACGATGCAGGAGACACCTTGGTTAAACCTAAGATAATGTAAACTACACCATCAGATTCAGCATAACAGAGAACCATACTATAGAGGTTCTATACAAAAGCTCCTATATACAAAAAATGAGGAGTTTTGTATTTCTTGCCAGAAGAAAGATCACGTGTACGTGTTTATTTTTTTACAGGGGTGATCTTATCAAACCAGCGATCCTAGAAGATCGGGAGAGGGCTCATTTGACCAGAAATCAAAAGTTCTAGTGCCCATTTTAAGTGACCAAAAAGATTGGAGGGAAATCTCCCCCCCCCTCGAACGCTCTTTTGTCCCCGAAGACATCCGATCAAAATTTTGAGATTGCCATTTGATCCAGCAGACTTAAAAGGTCCAATAGCTATGCCTTTGGAAATGGCATGACCCCCCATAGTCCCTGGGGAAAGGACTATAAGCAATTTGCTTATTGTTCAGTATATAGTATTTTTGTTATTGAGAAATATGCGGGAATTTTTTTTTGGTGGGGAATTTTCTGAGGGAAAATTTTCCATGGGGAGAAGCGTTGCACTGAGGTTGACAAAAAGGTAGATCTGAAATATTTCCAGAATGGCTAAGGGTATTTTTAAACTTTCAAGAGGCTTTCCTTTTTCAAAAAGACATGTCTGCAATATCTCAGGAACAGATATGGGCTATTAGTTCTAAACATTCGGGGGATGTTGCACTAGATCCAAAGACACAATGTACATCCAGGTTGCCAAAAGGGCGTACCTTCAAAATCTCAGGGATGACTAGGGGTGTTGAGTTAAAGCTTTAAAGGCATTGTGAGGGGGTTTTGAACTAGATCTAAATCGAAAGATACTATGTGCATCCAGATTATCAAAAGAATTATTCTGCAAAACTATAAAATGGCCCAGGCCATCAGTTAATACTTTTAAAGCGTATTGACGAGGATGTTGAATTAAATCAAAAGACACTATACGCATCCTGGTTGTTAATAAAGCATATCAATAATATCTCAGGCATGGCTAAGGATAAAAATAGACAGTTTACAAAAAAGCGGATACTTTGAGAGAATATTGGGGGGGGGAGGAGGAAGGAGCTTGTAAGGGACAGATAATATTTTAAGAAGGTGGGACTGCATTGATTCTTAGTGTGATCAATTAAAAAAAACTTTTCCACAAAAGAAGTTTATCAAAGAAAGGTGATGAACTCTGTTAAACCAAAAATCAGGAAAAATAGAATCAAATAATCTACCAAGCGTAAAACTATCACAAATCAGCATCAATAAATAAATGACCCAAAACGAACAAAAGTTACAATAAATACTGAGTCAAACTCATAACGAGCAGAAATTAACATGAGTAGAGCTCAAAACCCCTATGCCTTGTCAAAGCCAGAACACATTTTGCACTTAACTGATTTTTTTTTTAATGTTATCAACTTTTATAACTTAAAAAAAAATTATTGAGATTTTAAGGAATAAATATCAGCATATGTAAATTAAACTGACAATAGACGTTCATTTGTATTTTTTTTCAGCAAAGTGCAAATTATGATCTGGCCTTGAGAAGGCATAGTGATTTTGAGCTAACCCTTAATTTTTTAAGCGTTTAGAATCAACTGATTCCCAAAATTAGGGTCAAGTGAATCTTGGTATTACTATGGTATTGCTATCCTACTTACATTACTTGGTATTAGTATCACAGGCAGCGAAATAGCGCTGCCTAAGTAAAAGAACGATGGTGACACAATGTATTATTTATTACTTTGTTTTAGACCAGGGCACTTCGTATCGAATGAATTGTTGTAGAAACTTCGAAAAGGGCTCATTCGATTGGAAATTGGAAGGGCTTGTGCTCTTTTTAATAGCCGAAAGTGATTGGAAGGCAACTAACACCCCTTCTACGCCTACCATTTCCCCGAACACATCCAATCAAAATTTTGAGACAGTCATTTTGTTCAACGTAGTTGAATGATCTGGAAAATAATTCTTTGAGGAGGACACTCCCTCCACAGCCCTCAGGGCAAGGGTTGTAAGTTATGCCCTGGGAGCAAATAAGCGTTTTTATTTAGAAAGCAATGTTGTAGAAAATTCAAAAGTGGCTCATTCGATTGGATATTCAAAGGACTAGTGCCCTATTTAATAGTCAAAAGTGATTGGAGAGCAAAAAACCCCCATCACGCCCACCATTTCCCCAAACACATCCAATCAAAATTTTGAGATAGCCATTTTGTTCAACATAGTTAAAAGTTCTGGAAATTGTGCCTTTGAGGATGACAATCCCCTCCCCCCCAAAGCCCTCAGGGCAAAGGTTGTAAGTTATACCCAGGGCGCATATACGGTTTTTATAGAAAGCGTTGTTGTAGAAACTTCAAAAAGGGCTCATTAGATTGGAAATTGAAAGGCTAGTGCCCTTTTTGATAGTCAAAAGTGATTGGAGGGCAACTAACCCCTCTCATGCCCACTATTTCCCCAACTATATGCCCACTATTTATATATAAAGTTATATCAATGTGTTCAGAAAAGTCTTATCTATCATAAGAAATTGACTGGAAAATAAAATATTTATCCATTGCCCGGATATAGGGTACCTCATTTGCCATAGTGTTCTGCCATCTATTAAACTAGACTTAATTCTAACTGGATAGTTATTCTAAATAGATAGATAGCGCTGTGGACAGCTCTTTTCTTCAACAGATGATTCATAGTGCCATCATAATCATCATTGTTTACACAAACAACTAGCAACAAAAATATCAACAATTAGCCTATACTTAATAGCCTACCAAATTGAGTTAATAAACCAATTTGAGTAAATAAGAGAAGTATTTTTCTTTGTTTTGTTGGATATAGTTGATTTTTTTTAGAAGAGATCTTCTTTCAGGTAGTAGCCTAGCTTTGATAGGCCTAGCATATAGCCTGAACCTGTTTGGTTTGTTCCCTGATTAAGTTGAAAAAAGGATTATAGGCCCAATTTATATGTTAAAGACATTTTCCTACATATTTTGTGATATTTTATAAGTATATTAACCTACAGTGACCTTTAAAATTGCCCTTCTAAGTGTTTTATTTGACTTACATGGACTTTGAAGTAAGTTAATTTTTTGCTTCATCAGTCAGTGATGACAATGATGCTATACAATGTGGTTGAAAATTAAGTGCAATTGAATAAATTTAATAAATTCTGCAGGCAGAACTTTTAAACACTGTGAAAAGTGACCAGTCTGTTCAGAATTAATACTGACCAAATAATGCCGCCGAAACAACCGACTCAATAACACGGACGCGACACCTAGAGGGGGTTCAAAAAGAATTCATATCAGCCCAAAAAAGGATGTGATAAGTGTTTGGCGTGTGAGACGGATCTTGATGATGACTCTTCTGCAATTCTCTGCGATGGTTGTGAGAAGTGGATATGTATTGACTGTATGGATATGCCTGAGCCCGAATATGTATTGATCACAAAAATCTCTCGACGGGTCAAAGTTTGCATAAAATGTCCGATCTGTAAACACACCGGTACGACTCCAAGCAGTTCTAGTCAGAACCCTAGCATCGAGAGTATCGTTGAAGCTACAATAAACGATATGAAGAGCAACATCATTGACAAAATCCCGTCCCAGGCTGTTATACAAGATATCGTGCAGTCCTCAGTAAGAAACCTTGAAACTACACTGAAAGCTGAAATTTCAAAGTCAATCAGTGATATTAAAGCTCAGGTATCCGCTCTTGAACATCAGGTCGCCGATAAATGCTCAATCTCTGATGTATGTGCTGAGATTCAGACCCTTGTTCAACAAGACTGCTAGCATAAAAAATGATTTTTCTCAACATCTTGACAGTGAGGTCCAGCGCCTTTTCGCTGAAGAGCGGGATAGGCAGCGCAGAGCTCTTAATATAGTTGCGTATGGTACCCCATCACAGCCGGACAAACAGCTCTACATCCAGTCATACCTCAGCCAGAAGTATAAACTTCAGGACATACGTATTACAAATGTGAGAAGACTACCCACCCCTGCAAACCCACAGTCTGCAAATGCGCACCCGCCTCCTATTCTCTTCTCTGTACCAAGTTTTGACATCAAAAGGACAATCATCAACCGTTCTTGTGAACTCCACGAAGACATTCAGTTTTGTGGTGATGCTTCAAAGGCAGAGTATAACAAACATAAAGCTCTTGTAGATGAGCTAGAGGCAATAAAACACTGGCGAAACAGATCTTGTCATCTTCAAAGGACAAATAGTGTCAAAAAACGTAGCTGTTCATCGCAGTTGGAAAACTCCGAAGCCAGCCTCAAACCAGTCCGCGATGGAAATCTAACAGTTTGTCCCTCACCTGTAAATAGCCCTGTTTTCTTGCAATTATCTTCTTTGTTTCATAATACTTCAAGTGTTGATATAAGCGTATCCTCTACAGAAAATGAACTTAGTCAATTACGTAGTGAACTTTTTTTGTCATGTGATAGCTCGAGTAATTCGAGTTTCGTAAATGCCGTTTCTGAACTTACTTCCACACCACCTGTGTCTATCGCAGTTGCAGCTCCTGGACCTCTGCCGCTAGACGGCATGTCACAAAAGTCTCGGAAAAATAACACCCTAGATGTCATCTTGAGCAATGTTGACTCTCTTACGAACAAGCTTCTGGGAACCCAAGTGCTCTTACAAGAAGAGGCAGCAGATGTTTCCGGTTTGGTGGAGATTCTGCCAAAGTATACCGCAGTTCCTTCTCCTGAGAGTTTGCTGCAGATAACTGGATTTCAGTGCTTCACTAATCTAGGACAGCCAAACTGCAGAAGAGGAGTTGGTGTCTACGTCAGAGAAGGCTTCCAGGTTAGTGTTATCAACCTTCCTATTTTTAATGTACCTTGGGTTGAAAGTGTATGGCTTGATATTAATCTTCATGACAAAAAAGTCTGTATTGGGTGTATTTACAGAAGCCCTAGCGCACCCAGTCTTGAAGAATGTGAATCATCACTTAAAAAAATTATTGATGGAATGGCTTCCTTGGTATCACAAACGATTGCATCTGATTTGATAATAATTGGCGATTTTAATTTCCCCTCGGTTGAGTGGGTGGATGGACTTGGTCATCCGGCATCTGGCGGTGGGGATTCACCATTTGTGTCTTGTTTATGTGACAATTTCCTTCACCGAACGGTTGAAAAACCCACAAGGCACCGTGGTGACCACAACCCTTCCTTGTTGGATCTTGTAATTCTGAGTGACCCAGACTCTCTCATCAGAAATGATTTTTTTCCTCCAGTTGGTAACAGCGACCACTCAGTTATCCTCTCTGTGCTGTCTATGAATAGTCGTCTTCAAACTAACTTGCGTCCTCAAACTTTTATTGACTATCATGAAATACAGCGGGAATTGGTATCAATTAATTGGTCACAGCTCATTACTTCTGATATCAACACGTCATGGTTGAATGTCAAGGAAACTCTCCTGTCAACAGAAAAGAAACACTCCCGTGTTATTTATCGAAGACAACCAAAAACACTTCCGTTTCTCACAAAGGATACAAAGAGGACTATCAATAGGAAAGCCAGAGCTTGGAAAAGGTACAAAAAGAAAAAAACACAGGAAAATTGGCTAAGGTATGTGAAGGCTTGAAATCTCGTCTTGGACTCAGTTAGGAAACTGAAGTCTGAATATGAGGAGAAGCTTGCCACTGATATCAAGGCAAACCCCAAATCCTTCTGGAGGCATGTTTCTGCTAAAAGTCCTAACCATCACACCATTCCTGACCTAAAACATAGCGGGGTAACGCACTCGTCGCCGATAGATAAAGCTAATTTACTAAATGTCCAGTTTGCCTCCGCTTTCACCCCCCGGTCTTGTCCAACCATCCCTGCAGCACCATCACATTCTGTATCTACCCCAATGCCTAGCCTGTTAGTTACTGAAGAAATGGTCTTATCTAGCCTTGATAAACTCAATGTTAACAAGTCCAAAGGACCTGACGGGTTACACTCAAGGCTTCTTCAAGAGTGTAGAAATGTCCTTGCTTCTCCTCTGTGCAGACTCTTCCGGCTGTCACCAACAAATGGACAGCTACCTACATATTGGAAAACATTATATGTTATACCAATCCACAAAAAAGGCCGATTGTGGTGAAAATTACTATCCCATCAGCATCACTTCTGCAGTTGTAAAGGTATTTAAGAGATTTGTAAATAGAGCTCTCATTCAGCACTTTGAAGCTAACAACATACTAACTCCTTCTCAACATGGCTTCAGATCTGGTAGATCCGTGGACACTAACCTAATACAGACATACGAGAATGTAACATCACTGCTGGATTGAGGATTTCCTGTTGATATGGTGCTCCTGGACCTCTCAAAAGCTTTCGACAGGGTATGTCATGAATTCCTGATCACCAAACTGAAGGCAGCAGCTGTTGATGGTGTTACTGTGCAGTGGATACAGAGTTTCCTATCAGAAAGAACACAAGCCGTCAGGGTTCTATGATTCTCAAGGTGTTCCTCATTTATCGTCATCCATAACTGTGTTAATTGGCGTCCCCTAGGGGACCATCCTTGGAAAGAGTCTCTTCAATTTTTATATTAATGATGCACCAAACCTTCTCTCGAACCTCCTCACACTTTATGCTGATGACTCAAAACTTGTTGGCAAAGCTGCTATACCATCTGATCTCCAATCTATACAAACGGACCTTGATATTCTTGGAAGCTGGGCTGAAAAACGGCTCCTCTCCTTTAATGCTGAAAAATGTCATGTCATTCATTTTGGCAAACATAATCCACATCAGCAGTACCATCTCCAAGGTAACCCCCTCTCTGCAGTTACTGAAGAAAGAGATCTTGGAGTCATTGTTGATCATCGGCTGAGTTTCAGTACCCATGCAAAATCTGTATCTTCTTCTGCCTTCCAATCCCTTGGACTTATTAAAAGAACTATCTCTAGCCGGCGTCCTAAAGTATTTATGAAGCTCTACAAAGGCACTGGTTCGTCCACGCCTTGAGTTTGGAATGTCCCTGGCGTCCCCCTATTTTAAGAAGGACAGGGAAATACTAGAAAAAGTACAGAGAAGAGCAACTAAGATGGTTGATGGCCTCAAACAAGTGCCATAAGAAGAGCGTTTGCGTCATCTGAAGCTCCCTACTCTCACATACCGGAGGAAGCGAGGCGAGAAATTACATTCCCCAAATACATCCAATCAAAATTTTAGGATAACCAATTTGTTCAACATAGTTTAAAGGTCTGGAAATTAGGTCTTTGAGGATGACAACCCCCCTCCCCAACCCTCAGGACAAGGGTTGTAAGTTTTGCCCTTGGGGCATATAAGGTTTTTATAGAAAGTGGTCAAGTTACAGACTTGACCCCTTTGCTTTCTAAAAGCCAGAATAAAATTTTTACTTTACTGAAAAAATTCTTTTAAATGTTTTAATTTTTATAACTTTAAGAAATCAAAAATTAATTAAGATTTTAATGAATAAATATCAGCATATGTATATTAAACTGACAATGCACATTTTTTTCAGTAAATTCATTTCAATTCTTTTCAGTAAATTACAAATTACAGGCTATTCTGGCTTTTAGAAAGTATAGGGGTTTAGAACCATACTCATATTAACTTCTACTCGTTTTGAGTTTCACTCAGTTATTTATTTTAATTTCTGTGTTTTGGGTTTCATTTATTTATTGATGCTGATTTGTGGTAGTTGTATGCTTGGTACATTATTTGATTCTATTTTTGTTCATTTTTGGTTTAATGGAGTTCTTTACTTTTTTTTGAAAAACTTATTTTGTGAAAAAAGATTTTTAATTAATTAAAACAGGGTCGGATGAATCCCATTATAAATATATTTTTAAAATTGGCAAGAGTTATACAAAATGGTTTATAGACTTGACCTTGCTGAAGAAGTGTTAAGATAAATTACAATGGGAGTGGTATCAAATCAAAATTCACACCTGAGAATGACCACAATAGAGTTCCCAATATCAGCAACAGCAACATTAATTTACAAAAGGCTAAAGAGAACATATGTTTTAGTGAGTTAATTGCATCTTTTCTTGCGCATCAGCAATGGTTTCCTAAGCGTTTGAAGAAGGCAAAACCGGTTATTTAAGTTTACTTCTCGATTACTACCAATGAATGCCACCATTCCTATTAGATGCCTGGTGGATTTTTAACTAATCGCGTATTGCAATGTTTTTTATATTATCTGGTATCTATTCAGGTAATTTATTTATTTATTTTATTTTTAACCCACTGTACAATAAATGTAAAATAGTGGAGTAATACAAACACAAAAAAAAGAAAAAGAACAACGACAATCTAACCACAAATATAATCACTAATAAAAAAAACGGATAAGACTGTGATGTGGGCCCAACCGAAAACTAGCATCCTGACTGATCTTCGCTTGCACCGTTTCAAGCGAGGATAGAATTGCTGTTGCACCATAACGACCAACAAGGCGCCTATTGCGCACAGCAAGCGGCAAATACAATAGGAACTTACAGTATCTAAAATAATTAACCTTCATTTGTTTCAGATCATGCTTAGTAAAAAGCGGATACAGCCCAGAAGCGGATAAAATCGCATGGTCACAGAAACTACAGTAGAGTTTAGCAAGACCATGCCTATTAAAACGTCCACGGTTTGCAACTATTTTCGCATAACCAGCTTTAAGCTTATCCTTCGAATCACAAACAAATTTACGCCGGATGCTTCCTACGGATTCACATATAGAAATACCAAGCCATTTGATAACAGGGACACTAGGTACCATAAAGGTGATGCAAGCAAGGGGAGTAGCAGGGGGATTAACAGCGTTAAAAAGTAAATATTCACATTTCGAAGTATTTAATGATAGGCCTATTTCACTAAGCATAGATCCAACCATGCTAACATTCCATTCAAGCCTCCTTTTGGAACGACTAATAAGGAGGAGGTCATCAGCATATGCTAAATAAGACACTTCCGAAAAACAAAAAAAACAATTGGAGGGAATCTTATTAATCACACTCGAAATACAAGCATTAAAAATATGAGGTGAAAGAACTCCTCCTTGCCTAACCCCGCATTTAACAGGAATATTTCCAAAAGCACATCCATTCGATTTCAGTCTAACATATGAATTCGAATACCAAAAACGTAGCAGAGAAATAATCGATGGCTTTATACCAAGCTGATGTAAAGAATAAAAAGCCTGAGGGTGCACGACACTGTCGAAAGCTTTAGATATGTCTAAAGCACATATATGTAATGATTGACCTTTCGTTTGTGCATCCTTAAAAAGGAGAGCAAGCACCCGATGTGCATGTTGACAAGAAATCTCCTTTCTAAATCCAAACTGATTAGCATCATAATTCACAAAATCAATAATATAAGGAAGAAGCACATATTCAAAAAGTTTGCTAATATTGCAGGCGACAGTAATAGGCCTGTAAGAATCACATTTATTTACGTCTTTTCCTCTCTTTACAATTGAGGTAACAGTACCACATAGGAAACTATCAGGCACTAAAGAACAACGAAGACACATTTGAAAAAGTAGCTGCAAATGTTTAACTAGTTCCCGAGAATCTTTCCGTAAATGAAAAACACTTATACCATCAATATCAATAGACTGAGACTTCAGCCGCCTGATCGAATCAGTAATTATATCAGCTGACACAGGAGGGACGTGCTTTTGTTGCATTTTCTCGGGAAGGCACTTAGCAAGGAGTTGGGAATATCGGCTATGTACAGCGAAATTAACACGGGGAAAAATATTAGAATAATGTTGGATCCAAGCTGATTGCGGAATATTATCACTCTTATAATCAGTAAACTTAGAAGAATTCGTCACAAACTTCCACTCTTTCGAACTGTTTGGAAAATTAACTCTAGCTTCACAGACGGACCGCAGTTGTCTTTTTATAAGCCGTTTTCCTTTTACGTTTAATATCAAAAACAGTACCACGAGAGGGATACCCACAAACAATCCAAATCCGTAACCATAGCTTGGCCTGATTTCTTACTTTTTTTCAAAAGAGGGTCATAATTCCAAACAAACTTTCACGTGTTGGACTGAATACGTTAAATTGGGACAGCTACTTGTTCGTTTTTTTTCAAACATAAAATGATTTGATGATAATAAGTATTCAATTGCAAACGAGCACTAGGTGAGGTAACTCCACAACAGAGGAGGTTATAAGGCACATTAATGGTACTCAGCAGGCTTGCAAGCGTGGCCACATATAGAGGCCAATCACAACGATTCCAATTTCGCCGTTGAAACCACTTTTTTTCTACGGATTGGGGAGCATTTATTACTAGTTTAGATGTGACTGACACACACAGAGATATGGGTATGTGGTCATAATCTCTTTCATCTTCATCAACATGGACAGTGAAGTTGTAACACCAGCAAAGCATACACAGTGGTCAAGGTTAGACCGGGAGCCACTGGCATGTGTGTAAGTAAATGTAAGATCTTTTGTCAGAATCCGGAAACCAAGGGGGAGGCACTCTAGCAGTGAATCGGATCGGGGGGAGGACATTGTCATGTCACAGTTCATGTCACCCATTAGTAGCCAATCATAACCAAGTTTCTCCATACCCGATACCAAATTTTTCAGTTTTTTGCACGCTTTAACAAAATGGGTGAATGACGCAAGATTATTCTTATTATGCGGCAAATAAACATTGACTAGTACAAGATCACCAATCCTGACGGCTAAATAAATATCATTAGATCCGTAACACTGTGGGGAAAGGGAAGAGAGTTTCCGATTCAGCACGCAAGCCAACCCACCGGAGGGACGACCACGAGTTCTTCGGGCATTTGTAGAAAAAAACAATGTGGCCGGGGCTACGTCAAAGGAAATTTACGCTCACAGCCGGCAATAAATGTTCTTGAAAAAGGACTACGTCAAATGTATCAAGAAGATTACCAATACAAATGTCCTTATCTTTGGTCCCATTAATATTAAAAGAACAAATAGAGATAGGCAAAGATATCATTTGGCAATACCTTTGGTAGCAATAGCACGCAACTTGAGACATCGCAAACTATATGACACATGGTCTCCACCACAGTTAGCGCATTTAGGGGACAACTGACAGGGAGAGTCCTTTGATGATTCGTGGAGATCGGAGCATCGGGAGCATTTCACGACTGGGCTTCTGCAATTGGCAACTACATGGTCAGGAGAACGGCATCTATGGCAACAACGCGGGATCTGAAAATACTCAAAAACGCGCAAAAATTCATAGTCAACTTTCAATCCATTTTTAATGGCATTGATCTTAGTTGCAACATCTACAAACGAAATTCTGAGTGCATGGGAAGTTCCAAGCCTTGTTACGTCAGAGACTCCAGGGTATTCAGTAAGGCGAGAGATATCGTAATCAGTGCCTATACCCTTTAATAGACCAAAATATTTCTTTTCGATAAGTTTGGCTTTAGAGTTCGCTAAAACTGAGGGCACAGCCTTGCAAAAATCATTCACAGTCACATTATCGATTCTTACAACAAGTTTATCGTTAGACGACCGTATGCTGCTAATTGCCTCATGACCGGAGATCTTGTCAATTACCTCTCTACGTTTTGTTGGGTTATTCAAAACCTTAGGCACATTCGAGATAACAACTGTGGCTAGATTATCATTCGCGGGGACAGTAGGTAATGCCGGGAAGTTCATATCATAATTTGTGAGCTTAGAATCAATAACTTCTAGAGTTCGGCCAATATTATTAATCTTGGTAGCTAAGCGTGAATATGCTACAGCCGGTATGGTACGAACTTCGGTTGGAAGTGGGATCACATAAATAGGAATAGTTATGTTCTCAGAATCACATTTCCGGATTAAATCAATCATATCTCTGATATTGTTTGTAATTACTTTATTGCCAACGCGCTTAGGACAACAGTCATCTGGAACTGTAGCTGAATAAAGTTCAATCTTTGCAGTTGAAACAGCCGAATTCTCGAAAAAATCAACCGCATGACTCACAATAATACCTTCGTCAATTCCCGCTTCGAAATTCACTTGGAAAAAGTTCAAAACAGGCGAATAAACATACTTGTCATTATCGCTTGCAGCACTCATAGTCCGCTTTAAACCGGTTTATCTAGGCAGGCAATTCACAACACGTCTTGTCTTGGCAAGAGCTAAATGAATACTGTAGAGCGTAATGAGTCAATGATATCAACTAATCAATAATTCACAATGAAGGCAATAACGAGCAAACACAATATCATCAAGAAATTTGCTCAAATGACATTGTAATTAGTTGTAAACGTATCTCATGAATTTACAGTAAAATAATTTTTGGAAAAAAATACTGTGTTTTTGGAGAGAGGGAGCACATTTTTTTGAATATTTAATTTTGTAAAAAGCTAAAACACCCAGACCCGCTTCATCGAATCTGCTTGGTAATATATCAACTTTATGGGTAAGCAAGGCAGTGTTTTAACAAATAATACAGTCCATCTGCAGAGGAGAAGGTGCACACCTTGGAAAAGGTTGGCAACCACTCCTCCAAGTGGTTCTAAGGTAAAATATAAGCCAAAAAGACTTCCAGCTCTTTTATTAAAAATTACTTCACGTCATTTCTGTACACGTCACATCACTTTGTACACGTCATTTTTGCGCAAACAACATAAAAAAACGATAATCTGCACGATTATAGTACTTTTTGCCAGAGGTTCTCACTGTTTGGTCAAAGAATTTCGGGTTTAAACCTTTCCCCTTAGAACATGTGTTTCCAGGTTCCACGAAGAAGAAGTAGTTTAATAATAGGAACAATCTATTTCACCTTCATCCAGATATTCCTATTTCTCGTTTTCCATTTTCAAAGCAAAATTTTTTCATGTCGTTCCACATAGGGAACATAGGGACCATATTCTGTAACTTATTTTGTCATGTCATTTCATGTCGTAAAATTTTGTCATGTCGTTCCACATAGGGAACATAGGGACAATATTCTGTAACTTATTTTGTCATGTCATGTAGTTGTCGTAAAATTATGTCATGTCATGTCGTAAAATTGTGTCATGTCGTTCCACATAGGGAACATAGGGACCATATTCTGTAACTTATTTTGTCATGTCATGTCGTTGTCGTAAAATTATGTCATGTCATGTCGTAAACTTTTGTCATGTCGTTCCACACAGGGAACATAGGGGCCAAATTCTGTAACTTATTCATAAATTAATCAGGATTTAAGGCTGTGTTTATTTTTTTTCCATGTTGCTGAATTTTTTGATCAACCATGGCCCATAAAGGTTGTTAATTTTAGTAAATATTTTCATCATTATAACCATCATCATTAATCAATTTAACAGGAAAAACTTCAGAGCATTTATATGCCATGGGAATTGCCCTAACCAACATGACAATCAAAAGGAGCCAAATAATTCTTCTTCTTCTTCTATTTAACAGCAGGCGGGCTTTTCAGTAAAACTATTTAGCCCTTTTCCTTCTGCTTCACTCTGTGGGCTACAGAGCAACTGGCTTGATTGCCTCATATTTATTAGATATTTTCAGATATCTTTCAGCAGATCTTTCGACTCTAGGAGTTCAAATATAAGATGATAGATGTCGATTTCTATGCTCTGTGTGTAGGTATAGTTGGCTAGACTCTTGGCTGATAGCGGGATTTTGTGGTGTTTGAAGCATTTTAACAGTTTACAAAGCAAGGTATGTTGTGCAGACGTCAGCATATTACATTCAAATAGGCAATGGTCAATTGTTTCATTATTCATATTACAATGCCTGCAAAGAGGGGACTTCTTTTTTTTAAAACCGTTGCCGTATAAGAATGAATGATTCCCTTTCGGCATCTTTTAGTTACTGATCAAATTGGGCATCAGTTGGGTTTTTTATCCCAGTTTTAATTTAAAATTATCTCTACGCGACTCAATTTGCCCACTGCAAGACATTACGCAGCCCTTTTTTAAATAGAGTAAATGGCGTAGAAAAAAAAATCTCACCTAAAGAATTCTTTTGAGTAGAAACAAAGCTCAGAAATGCTCAACTCTGATGGATCAATTTGTTCTTCTCCCTCCTTTGCCAATTTTTCTACAAATTTGTCTCTGATGTTGTAGAAATGTTCGAATTCAGCAGCCTTACTTCTTTTTAACTTTATCATCTTTTTCTGAGCAGGCTTTTGCATCTCAGTGACACTACAAAAATAGGACTAACTCAATCTAATTTTTATAAAAAAAAAGGAAACAAATGAGAGAAACAGAGCTTCTTCACCGGGAATACTATCCTAACTCATACTGTGATTTTATATTAAAGGCTAAAGTGTACAATTTCCTACTATTGTGGCCTTTTGAACGAAATTAGGGAGGAGCTCAATTGATAAACCTGCTATTGAAGGCAGCTATTGGCCGCTAAAGGCAAAATGTCTTTTTTTTCAAAATTAAGATAATTTTTTTTCTTCAAAACCTAAGGGGGTTAGGGGCGACTAACTATGGAGAATTTGTTCCATGGACCTACTACATGTTCACTTCCAAGAATATTAATGACCCAATAGCTTTTTATAATTGCAACATCTTATTAAATCTCATACAGGAAACCAAAAATATAAATATCAAGATATTTTTAAATGTATCTTACAGAATCATAGCAAAATTGTGCTGCTTTAAAAAATCTGGCGTGGATGATCCAAATATTATAATTCCTACACCAAACACATCTACTGTGGAATACCTACATGGGCACCCATATAAGGGGGCAGAGGGGGCTACATCCCCCTCCTGGCTGAATGATGCTTCCTTATATTTTATATTTTTGTTTGTGAGACTTCTATTATACAGCATTGGAAGTGCCGACTAGACCAGGTAAGCCCCCCTAAAATTCAGCTTATGGGCACCAATGAATACTTACATTACAAAGCTATACTTTTCTTTATTTCTACGTTTCTCCAAATTGACCATATTTCACTTCCTGATTTTTACTAAAATTCGCACATCAGTCAACCCGAGGAGAAAATTTACCATCTTTGGTCTTAATACAGCTTCAGAAAATAACAGGTTGCAACTTTAATAAGTATTCCGACAAATAATTTAATATTACTTGACAAATTAACTTAGCCCATTTAGTTCAGAGTTATTTATTTCTAAAACGAACCCAGGACACAGCAAGTCAGTTTTCTTAAATGCAGTATCTATGGTGCTTCAAATTAATATTAGCAACTTTCTTACTGTTTTTTTTTTAAGGGGTACCTAGCTACCCCTTTAAGAGCAATTGCTATGATTTTTTACAATCAGTGCATCCCTATTTTTACGGTTTAAGGCGATGTGATACTTTACAATCACAGATTTACCCAACTGATGCCAATCTCATATTATTCTTATAGATAGGAAAAGAAGAATTCACGGCCTAGCAAAGAACAAGAAGCTTCTCTTTTTAGGCACTTTTCGCAAACTGGAAAGCGAAGTCGGCTTAGCTTTCGGTAATTTGTTTTCATTATTCGCGGGAAGACAAGAATGGGCTAGATTTAAAAATGAACCCAAGACGCTAGTGTTTAGTGTTTTTTGGTACTAAATTCAATTTATTATGCTCACGGTTATAATGAAACTTCCAATTTCGAATTTGTTTTTGGTTCCTGTTATTATAAGTTACTTCAAGAAAAGAATAGCATTTTTGAAAACATTGCAAGATAATGACTGAGACCAATTGTTAATACATGTTTATATGCAAAAATTGATTATAACAATGGAAGCGCTGCCAGTTATTAAATAACTTTCTTTTTTCCTCGCTATTCACGGGTAGCCGGTTTAATTTTCACTAGCCCGTCTTATAGGCTAAACCAGCTTCGTTTTACATTGATTTATCGCGACTGACACTTTTTTGCCACTAAGCCACGTCTTGTCGCAAAAACAACCTTTATTTAGTGCAATGTCAGATTATAGGGTTTATGACGTATTCAAACTTGACCCAAATATATACTCCTTTTAATATACTAGGATATAGCGGAGCAAGGTTAAATACTCCCCTGTCTCTATATAATTAAACATTATTAGGATTTATTCAACTGTCTCCTGGATGTGATATTCTAGGCAACAATCCCCAATAATACATTTTAGATCCTTGAAAAAGTAAACTATAGGATGCACTCTCAAAACAATGGTTGCATAAATAAAAGTTCCCTGAAATTTAGGCTAACTTGTTTTTAGAATCAAATTTGTATTATCTTTGTATTGATTTACACTCTGGTTTATATTTTTAATTTTTAGAGACAGTATAGCTTTGTCCACAATCATGTGGTATCGTATAAATCCTATCCTGGCGCGCCACTGGTGTAATACCTTTCCTGCAGTTAAAACTGAAGACACGTAAATTACTATTGAAAATCAGAATCAAAATGTTATCTTTCGAAAATTCAGTTCTATCAGCTTCAAAAACAAATGACAAACCACTTAAACACTGGTTAAACACTTAACGTTTTCTTTTTATCATTTTATAACCAAAATCTCCAATTTTTCATTTGGGCTTCAGATTATAAAAGGTGAATTTTTTTTGCAAACCAGGCAATTTTGATTATTAATGGTATGGTTTTGTTATTTTGGTTAATCCCATTATTTTGGTAAATTATAATCAATCCTCTCAAGAAAGGTTGGGAACTGGTGTACCTTTGTACATCGGTTCCTAAATTCCTACATACACAATTGAAGCCTTCAAGGGATTATGGTGTTTTCTTTTTCAAGGGTTGGTACACATTTGCAAAAACAAAGCAAAAAACTCTAGAAATTTTTTTCGCTTTATTATAGTGACTTCCCAGACAGACTGTATCAAGCACGTTCTTGGAATAGCGACAAGGGAGAAAGGTCGTTCCTCCCTGCCTTCCCTTTTTTTCCTCCCTCTCCCTCCCTTCCCTTAAATTGTCTGAGATTGTTCACATTTTTTTATCATTCAACTGCTTAATATCTTTTTTAATTCTCTCTCCACTGACATGAATTCCCATCCTCTTGTCGTTATAGATAAAACCTTTAGTTAGCGATTTAGTTAGATTTATAGGAGGTGTAATCCTTAACTTCCTGATTTTTTGACTGCAACAAAACAGTCGTCTTGGTGGAGGAGCTAGAGGACCATAATTATAAACATCCAAAAATAAAAATAAAATCTCAAAGGCTAGAATAGCTTTAACTGTTTCAATAAGACAACTTTAAAAACTTTTTTTTAAAAACAAAACACATTTTGTTGTTCTTGCAAATTCAAAATATTTAACACTTTTAAGGATTGCTATCTGAAACTTTGGAGGCAACTTTCATCACACAAAAATTCCACATAAAAATAAGATGTACTAGATTTGCATTACTATAACTAAAATATCCAGATTTGTAGGGATTTCAGGTAGAAAATTTTAAGTTAACTGCCATGCCCCCCTCCACCTCCAAAGGCAACACAAAACAACAGGAGGTTAAACAATTAAAAAAAGATTTTTTGCAATACAAGACTTTCCAACATAAGCAAATTCTTTTGTTTATCAGCACATTGCCTAAGCTTTTGACTAAAAAAGCTTATCATTTTCAGGAGAGTCCTTTTGGATTGGATTCCTTCAGACTGATCTCCCAGTAGCAGATCAGTCTTTTGGACTGATCTCAGACTTAAGATGAAGTCAGACTTCATTATAAATTTTATTTCTTCATACTTGAATTAATTTTATTTCCAGCTTGTTTTAAGGTTAGTAATTTTTGTCGTTTTAAGTTTGATTAATTATAAAACTTACCCCCCCTCCCACAAAACTCCAGGTGATACAAAACTCCAGGTGATCCCCCCCTCCAGGTGATACAAAACTCCAGGAGGTTAAAGCAATGAAAAAAGACTTCACAATATAAAATTTTTCCTAGATAAGCTACTGTAATTCTTTTGTTTAAGAGCACAATGCCAAGTTTTTTAATGATAAAGCTTATCATCTTCAAGAGAGTCCTTTTGGATAGGATTCCTTCAGACTGATCTTCCAGTAGCAGAGAGCTCTCTGCTTCCATAGAGTTAATCCCATTTCTTGAAATTGATTTATTCCAACTAGTAAGAAAAATTAACAAAAAAGAAAAACTAATCACCTGTGAAGTTGACTAGAGCTCCAGAGTAATGCCTAAGCAGCAGTTTGAACAAAACATTGGTAATAAGAGTAATAAAACTATTTACATAGCAAAAAAATAAGCAAAAAATAAATTTACCTGTTTTTAAAGAAAAAAATAGTCTCAATGCAACTTCTGGTTCAACAGGTATGTTCCTAGTAATAGTAATGTATTTATAACATCAAAGTATAAAATATGGAAATTCATTATATCATATTTCTCTACCAATATAAATTTTTTAACAGGTAGGCTGAGTTTTGCCTTAAAATTCAGACATAGTCATTTCATATGAACTTGGGTAGAGGATCTAGGAGGACCAGTTCTAGGAGTAGGAGCAGATCTAGGAAGGATCTAGGAGTAGGGTTTCAAGAGCGTTTAGCTTTACCCCCCCTTCTATTACACTGCTTCTTAGCCATGTCAGCACAAAGAGATTGTGGTGAATTCCCTAACCAAGATTATTCCCCTCAAATTGCAACCTAAAGAGGCAATCTTTTATGCTGTCAACCTATTTTTTTTTACCTATATTTAGCAAAGCATATTATAAAAACCTATTAGATATATAGAGTAAACGTATCTTACCTCCAAGCATCTATGTCAGATCCATCTATTGAGTTAGAACAAATTGAGTGAGAGTCTATTCCTCCATTGACACCTCTACTCTGCTTGAGTTTATGGAATGCAAATTTATCTTTTCTTACACTTTGCAGAGCTGTTGCAGAAGTTGCCAGGGATAAATCTGAAGATTTTTTTTCTTCTGCCACTGTCCTAGGCAATTGTCTAACTTCAGTGTTTGGAAGAATTTCTGCTTCAGACCTGATTTGTGAGGCAAGTTCAGCCAGAGCCTCATTTACATCTTGTTTAGTTTCTGCTCTTTTATGTTTCTCCTCTTTTTTCCTTATTTCTTTAAGTTTTTCAGTTGCAGGTTTAACACACCTTGGCTTGAGAGACAGTTGATTAAGCATTTTCTTTGGCCCATATTTAGTCGAAGATGATTTACACATATTATTGTCATTACTTTGAGAGATATTTTTAGGTTTCACTTCCAAACTTTTCAGAACTGTTTTCGAAGATTCTCCTACTGGCATAGCCTCATCATCAATTTGATTTACTTTGCTTAGTATGTTTGAAGTATCAATCTTCTTGATATCTATTGTTGCTTCAGTGGCCAGTTCATCTGCATTCTTATTCCTAGTAATAAGTTCTGTGCTTTCACCTGTTTCAGAAAGGTTGAAACCCCTTTCACCCCTTTCAGAGTACTCAGAGCGTTCTTGTTTAACTTTTGTGTTCACACTGACATCTATATTGCCCCCTTGTGGTTTGGGCTGTCCACTTTCCAAAGCACTTGGACATGTAATAACAGTGGCTGTGATTTCAGTAGGTAAGGCAGCATCACTATTGTCTAATACTTTTCTCTCACTGTCTTTTGAAATCTCTTCTTTTTCAATTTTAACGGTTGCACTCTTCCCTGATATTCCATGACCTGGAATAGATCCTGCCTTTTTGACCAAAGGTCCAAGTTTTGGCTTTATAGTCAATCTTTTAAGCATTATATTTGCATGAATGAACACCTGAAAAAAAATAACAATACATTAATATAATATCTTTTTCCATAAATGATTTTTACATACACAAAATAGGATAGCATTTACAGGGAAACTAGATCCTTCAACATTCCTGGAAAAAGTTACAAAACTAATTAGAGGAAAATGAGAACAAAAAAAAAAAAAAATCTTGCAGGGCATCAATTAGAAAGCGTTATTTACAACAAGCCATGTCTTCATAGCAAAAAAAGTGCTGGTTGCATACAACCTATGAAAAGAAAAGCTGGCTTATAAGTGTAAACTGTCTAGTAGAAATTAGTGTGAACCCCTATCAAGGGGGAGGGGTTGGGGTTAGGGGATTTGAGCCCCCCCTCCCGAAATTGTTGTCCAACTCGTAAAAACGTAACAAAACTAAATATAAACAAACTTATGATTGTTTTTTTAAAGTTTTTTGCAACCCCCTCCCTGATTGTGAATAATGAGACATAAATCAAATTATTTGAAGATTATAGTCATAATTGAATGTCTCAGTCATGATTTTACACGGTTTTCAAATATACAGATGATTTCTTGAAGTTTTTGATTATGTAATAAAGAAAAAAGTTGAAATAAAAAGTTTTATTAAAATCATTAATAATTAATAATAATTTGAAGCTTAATAATTTGAATTCAGTGGTAAGAACTAGTTGCCAGAAATAATTTTCACTAGGAGCCATGATATATTTTTCCAGTCTAGCTAATTCTAGTCTTCCCACAAATAAGAGTCTGAGAGTTTTCCAATAAGAATAGAATGCTCTGCTGGCTTTGCTTTCTAGCTTGCAAATAATGCCCTTAGGTTAGATCAGTTAGATACCAAAATTTTACTTAAAAACAGTTTATGAATGTGGGCAGCAATGAAATGGATTTCCAAGCATTCCTCCCAGTACATGCCTACATGCCTAAGTAGAGAGACTATACAATAACTCACTTTTTGTCCATTTAAGACCATGATAATGTTATCAAAACCAAGGAATGATCAACAATGTACTTTTCTAGCAGGCAATGTGCAACCCCTTCTATACAAAGAAATTTAGTAGGTAAATGTTCAATTTTACACAATATCAGTTTTATGACACAATATCATACATTCAACAACATAATATCAATACCAAATATAACATAATGTCAAATCTTTTACATAATAGGATATAGGAAAGATGATCTTTCCAGTGAAGACTCTGACGTTGATGTCTCATCGGGTTCCTCAACTGACGAAATGGATATCTGTGATACTGTTGGCAGTGAGCATGAAGAAGAGGAGGAAAAGAAGCTAAACATACAGCTAAATGAGTACTATGCTGTAGCATATGATACCAAACGAGATCAACAAGGCTGGTATATCGGAAGGGTGCTTGATTTTCCCGATGAAAATCTTGTTCGTATAAAATATCTTTGATGCCTGAGCCTAGCCGACTATTCATACGATTGGCCAAAAAAAGATGACATTGACGAAGTTGAAGAAAACTACATCTTTGCCAGACCATTGAGGCTCTCTGGAGCTGGTCCAAATTCGGCACATCATCAGCCTTTACAAGAAGCACATTAGTGCCTGCAAGTGATCAAAAGTTTGTTTTCTCGAATCTCTCTGATACTAATTGAAACTGCTTTTTTTTTTTTTTTTCCTATTATTTTAAGTATGTCGTTACCTTTTTAATATTTAAAATAAAAAATTTTAAAAAATACATTTCTAAGATACGTCTCATATTTACGGGGTAAAACCAGCACTGTCGGAGTTACCCCATGATAAGCAGAAAGCTGATGTTCCGCTGTGGCACATACAAACCATTAACGAGAGTTTTTGGTTTTTATGGTTTTTCCGTACATTGAGGGACCCTCTGTCATGTCTTAGTGTGGAATAATTTTTATCTCTACTTACATAAGATTTACCTGGGAGGTGCCGCATTTACCCCCAGACTCGGGGTAAGTTCGGCCTCCCTGAGATGGGTTACTTTGGTGTAGCAACTCATGGAAACAACAAAACTTGGGGACTTTCTGGATTGTGCGGAATATTATTAGTATGATCAACAGCAACATCAAATAGTTTTTATTGTGGCAGAAACTCCAAAACAATCTTGGGACCAGATTAAGCTGAAAAAAACTCAATAAAGGGCCGGACTTACCCAAGTTCACCCTAGTGCCATCACAGCCGTCACACGTGCTCCACTTTGTAGCTGCTAATATAGCCATAGGATGTAGCTGCAACTGCGTGTAGCTGCAGGATATAGCCATCACATGTGCTCCACTTTGTAGCTGCTAATATAGCCGTAGGATGTAGCTGCAGCTGCAGCTGCGTGTAGCTGCAGGATATAGCCATCACATTTGCTCCACTTTGTAGCTGCTAAAAGGCCCAGAAAACAAGGCCGCCCCACAGGTGGACTTGCTACAATAATAGATAGACATACTAACTCCGAACTGTTTGCAAAATCTGACCATTTTCTTGCAGATAAAGTGGGTGATACTGTCATTGTTAAAGTATACCTGCTGACAGACTATAGAGACGAAAATTCTGAAACGAAGTTTGCTCTAGCATGCAGAAAATTGGGTAAATGTTTGAGTAAAATCAGAACCTTGCACCTCCATTGGGTTCTGTTGGGGGACTTTAATTGTGACCTATTGAAAAGTGATAATCCACATACGGCTCTGCTTCTTAGCCTGATTCCAAATGAAAGTGCTCTATTACCAAAATCTGCTGATTTTACATATATATACCCCTCAGGATCAGTGTCAAACATGGATCATGTGCTTGTTTCTGGTAGTATTGCCAGTCGTGCAGTAAGTGTAAGCGTACTTAATGATTTTGTAGTATTTGACCATTTGCTGTTGTCTTTCAGTATTATGGCTCCATTTAACCGTGCACGGGTAATCCAAGATTCTAAGTGGCGTACTGTGGTAGAATGAAATAATATTGATATACCCCAGTACCAGCATTTTATTGATAATATTCTCGCGAAGATAAAAATACCATTTGAGCTTCTCCAGAATTCGGTTCCATCTTCAATTAATGAAACTTGTATTAAATTAAATATATATGTATCACTTATTTCACATGCTTTATTACAAGCAGAAAAGCAGTTTGTCCCTTGCACTAAAGTACAAGTTGGATCCCAAGTGAAGGGCTGGTCCCAGAATTTTTTACTTGTTGAGGCTTTTAATAGGGCCAAATTCTGGCTAAGTAGCCTATCTGGATAAATTGCAACCGTCCCACAACTGGTATTGTAAACCAGATCCGTTTACCCACCAAATGCCGTTTTTCAGAAGAGCTAGATAAACATAGAGCTACTTTTCGTTCCAATTTTTCTGAAAATTTTTTAATAACACAGGACTTTTGTGGAAAAATTTAACACATAAACAAAAACAAAAGCCAAACCAGTCATTTAATATCCCTCCCAAACTATGGGAACAACATTTCTCCAGAGAGTTTTCAGAACCTGATCCAGTAATAGAAAATCCCTCCAAAGTTACCTCAAAAAGATACTCAAAAAGATACTCGAAAAGATAGGGGACAAATCAATGTTTACTGCATCAGTTTTGGATGTTTATAATATAATTAGTAAAATTAAGAAACCTTTTTCAAGAGGTACAGATCACGTTTGCGCCAAACACCTCCTATATGGAACCCCTTTTCTTTTTTCCCACCTTGCCCTACTTTTCCAAATGGTGTTTACAAAAGGAATAGTTCCTACCTCGTTTTCAACTGGCCGTCTTACTCCTGTCCCTAAAAAAAAATAAACCTCTAAATGAGTGCTTGTCATATTGGCCAATAACAGTAGCTACAACTTTTTGTAAAATTTTTGAGAAGTTGATAATGCCTGAGCTGGTTGATAAATGCTATATGCCCCACACCAATTTGGGTTCCAGAAAGGAATAGGGTGCGTTCATGCACTGACGGCACTGTCGTTGGTCTTGATTGATGCTGATAAATCTGGAGAACCGCTTATTCTAGGGAGCCATGATGTCAGTTGTGCTTTTGATTCAATAATTCACGTGCATATCCTCACTGAATTGTATAAACGCGGGGTCAGTACCTGTATTATTTGTGCTTTGTATGATATGTATAATCATTTAAATGTCAGTGTTAATCTGTCTGATGGAATTATTACAAAGATAACCATACCTGTTCGTTGCAGAGTAAGGCAAGGTGCCCTTACATCCCCAATTGCGTTTATCAACTGTATTCTCGATGCAAAATCTCAAGCAGTTTCTTCCTGTATTTTAGAAGGAATAGATGTGTCTCTTATTGCTTATGTGGACAATGTCTTTAACCCCAGCCGAACGGTAATGGAGTTTGAGAAAAATATTTCCATTTCGAGTCAAGAGCATTTAAAAATACATCCTAAGTTAAATGCTGAATACTTAAAGGTCATACTATTCAACTGGGGACCAGTTCTCGAAGGATTTAAAATTGATCTTAAGGAAGTATTGGTTGCTCCTAAATCTTAAATGAATTATCTTGGCCTCCCAATCGGTAACTCCCTTAAAACAACTAAAAAGCTTCTCATTCACCATTTCCAGCACCGGATGTCCAGTGCCTATGGCGGCATAGTTTCCAATAAACTTCGTTTTAATTGCCAGCTGCTAGCCAAATTATATAACTCATATGCGCTCCCAAATTTTTTATACCTTGCACCTTTTTGGCATACCTTTTTGGCAACAGAATTAAAGCAACCCCAACAAATTTATTACCGTTATGCTAAATATCTTCTCAGCCTCCCCCCTGGGCAAGTAATTCTTGGGCCAATAGGAAATATGGTCTAATTGACCCCAATGTTGCCATTGGCAGATGCATTGCAGCTTACAATAGGGGAATGAATGGACACCCCTGGTGTTCCCTTTTAAAACAATAGGTCTTTCACGTTTACTGTTTTTGTGTTTGTTATAGACACTGTATGATTGTTTGGTTTATTATTATGCTTGTGTGCTTGTTCCATAAGTTTTATCCTTGCTTGTCTATGTGCTTGTTTTATTGTGCTGTCATTTTCTGGTTTATTACTATGCTTGTGCAATTGTTCTATGAGTTTTAATTTCGTTTTATTTGTCATTATCTGTCTTTTTCTTTTTCTTTTCTTCTTTTTTTTATACTCCATTTCATCATTGTATTTCATCGGGTTATGAATAAATTCAATTCAATAAAAATTTATCATGACCACATAATAATCAATTTTACAAATTTTACATGTTCAGTTTTCTTGATTATTTCACTAGCTAAAAGTTGAACATGCCAGCCAATGCACCTTTCAATACTGACTTCATATGTACTAATTTGACACCCTTTCAAATATGACCTAGTCCTCCCTAATGGAACCAGATAGCCTTCTCCTGTTTCCAAAACTTTGTTAATTTTGTTGATTGTTTGTGCTTATTTTTCATTAACAGCCAGTTCATAATGCCAAATAAACCCAAACTAAGCAAAAAAATCACCAAAGTTGGTAATTAGCCTAAGTCTACACAGGGGGAGGAGATGGGGTACATTTACAAAGATAGTGATAGGGATAATCACTAATAATATATTTGTCTGTTGCTCTGATATGTTGCAAAAACCTGTTACTCTGTGTAGACTCAAGATATCCAGTTTAGCCTGAGTTATTGTGCTGAGTAGTAGACAAAATATACTATTTTAAGAGTTATAAATGTGAATAATAATAAAAGGACCATAATAATCTGATTAATATAAATATGGTGCAAATTAGGAAACTAAGAATTTCATTTTTTTTAAAATTTGATTGCCTATATATCCTAAGGTATTATAATGGACCATCATGAAGGCTTGGGATAAACTGTCACAAACACAACTTTAACCATAAGAAAAAGTATAAGATTAGTCATATGAAATATCTCTTTCTGTTCTAGATGTCTCCTTCTAGAAAGCCACTATTCTACAATTTACCAACCTAATTATAGATTTCTGTTTTCTTTTATAACTGTTGATGCCTTGTTTTCATTGTGAACATGTTCCTTGACCTGCAAAAACTGTTAGACCTAGGTTCAGGATCATTAATAGCTATAATATTTGGGGACATGGGGAGCAAGAGATTATACCAACTGGCTGGTCATTTTTACCAACTTTTGTTTGCCAATAATTAGCATAATGTCTGTTTTGAGTATGAAACTTGAGAGCAGAGTTCAGCCTAAAGAATTGTCTAGCCTGAAAAAGAATAGCCCCTTAATCCATTTTCTTGTATAAAGCATAGGTGTTGATCTAGTGGAAAAAGGAGTACTATGTGAGAAAAAAAGCAATAATATGATTAATATACAAGCAGAACTTAGAAGTGGAAATTGGCAATGGCAATTTAAATAAACAAATAAAACACAGAATGAAGAAAATCCAACTACAAAACTTCAGTTAAAAAGTAAAAAATCTTGGTTTTAAAGTCTCAAAATATATCCTGACAAGGTGATCAAAACAGTGACAGTTTGCCAAAACTACTTTTTGCCATGGTCAAAGTTGTTGATGCTGCCACAATCCACTGATAAACTGACCAGAGAGTTAATAATAATAATAATATAATGCAAAACAAATAGGCCACAGTTGCATAAATTTCCTGGAATAGGAATAAGTGTGATCAATGACTTTATTCCTTTCAACCTCAGTCCTGGCCAATAGCTCTAAAATGAGCTCTACAAGGTCTAGGTCTTTCCTTGCATAACTTTGGAAAGGCTTTCATAGCTGTCATCCATTTTGCCCAGCAGCCTGGATTTCCTTCTCTATCTGATCAGTCTCAGAACAGAGTCTATGAGCTGTTGCATTGTCACATGGAGTTTTGTGTTTGCAATCACCAGATCAAGCTGTTCAGTCTGAGGCTTTTCTGTAAGAACCATTGTCTTGAACATGACTTGGTGCATGAACATAGGCATCATTTGAGTCAAGTCAATAGAATCAAGTCAGGTGTGCAATGCAGAAACAAAGCCTTTTCTTTTATTATCTTGTCCTTGTTCTATTCTATTAGCTCTTTGACAACTTCAACAATAATGTCTAAGCTGGTTCACAATGCTGTCAAACTCTCTGACCTGGATATCCATCTTTTTATTGATAGGTTCTTCAGCTTCAGGTCCAATCCAACACTCTCAACTGCTTGATTAATTAGCAATAACTCATTTCGTTCCACCCATAAAGAAAACATATAGCTCCTGTATAATTTTAAACAATTTGCTTGGCAGCTAAATCTGTTCAAGCTTGTTTTTTTTAATTGGCAATGATCTGTTTACAATAGTCTTTGTCAAATGTTTTCTTGCACCCCAACAATTTATTTTTACTCAATTCATTCTTAAAGTCAATATTTCTTTATTAATCCATTCCTTTATTCATAATTATTAATTTAAATTCCTTACTTAAAGGGGTTCAGGGGTTCCTTACTTATTTAGGTTCAGGATGCAATTTTGGGTATATATTTGCACATTGGGGACTGGGGATATATACTCTGTGAATATATAGGCCAGATTCTAAGAAATTCATGAATTTCTTAGACAAACTGAAAAAACAAGGAAAGAAGTGAAGATAAATTACCTTAAATTACCTTAAATCGCACTTGCTAGCAATATGGACGAGTCCAGTGTACGCCAGTTAGTGATGATAGGGCCGCAGGACATCAGCTTCATCCCATTGCATTAGCCATAGTTTAGTTTCCCATTCCTTATCAAGATTGGCTTTGAAACTGTCAACAGATGGTGAACTCACTGTCGTTTTGCTCAGATCGTTCCAGAGGCTTATGATGCGGTTGGAGAAAAAATGGTTCCTCTTCCTTGTATTAGCACGCTTCTGAAAAAGCTTCGCTGAATGACCCCTGGTTCTTGACAACTGGGCAGGCTGAAAGAGGTCCTTGTTGTCAGACTTGAGCAGTTTGTAGGTCATTATCATATCACCTCTTTGCTGACGGTATGTCAGAGTTGGTAGCTCTCAGTATAAAGGTTCAGTAAATTTCTAAGCAGCCTTATAATTAAGCTAGGATGAAAGTGAAAACATCATTTGATTCCTTTTTTTATGCTCTTTCATAATTCAATAATCACTTATGTCACAAACTGCGTCTTGAGTCCTTAAGGTATTTTATATGAATTATGAAAGAGCATAAAAAACATCAACTGATGTTTTCACTTTCATCCTAGCTAAATTATATGGCCCACTGCAAATTTACCATGAACATTATCCCCCCCCCCCCCAATGTACAAATATTTACCCTGAATTGTTGATGGCAATCAATAATATGATTTGTATTTGTATGACCTTCTCCAATTGTTAGAATAAGCCCTCTTCACTGGGTATTCTCACCAGCGCCATCTTTTTTCTTGGGTAGATTGGCACGCCATCTACAGTTTCAATTTTATATTGTGCCATTTTTGATTCTTTATCGTTAAGAAGTGTACTGGGAACGAGCAGAAGAGGGGAAGGAACCTCCTGCAAGCGACGTATTGTACACGCCTGTATTAAGTTAACCGTAAATTGCTGGGGACAGTTGAGGGGGTCCTTACACTTCTCTTGTTCCTAGGTTCCTTCGTTGCCGAGCTGTATTTCATTTCGTACGAAGATGCCGCCCGATCGACTAGTCCGGAATGCGGTTTTAAATTTTGCTATACGGGCAAGGAGTACAGGAAATACGTCTGCTGACATTATCCAAACTGGTTGCGGATTTTTTCCTGAAGAGAAAATTAATGAAGCAAAGAAGTTTATTTGGTCCGAGGGACAGATGTCTACCCGCCAAACGGATAGGCAGAAGAAAGCGGATACGTTTGCGGACATTCTGAAAGTGTTGGATTACTGTGATAAGAATAATGTCCAGCTACCGAAGTTCGTCATATATGAGCCGGATGAAGTACCCTCTATTCCTGGCGAAGTTACAGCGACTCTTTCGCGCAAAGTAAATGACTTGTGCCTAGAGTTCCGGAACTTCCTCTCAGCCCAAAGCTACGCTGTTCCGAGTATGTCTGCAACTACTGAAGTTTCTATCAACAGTGTCTCTATCAATAGTGGTCATGCTCATGTCAGTACTAAGCCATCCTATGCCGTTGTACTGAAAGACCTACCAGAGACTCTAGACAACCCAATTGCTCGTAAGGGTTTCGTGGATAGTTTATGTCCAAATTCTGACGACATTAGCGAACTTCGCAAGACTAAACAGGACTGGAAGCTCTACGTCAAGTCGAAGGCGACTGCAGAGAAGATTATGGAAAATATGAGGTCTAGGACACCCACGGTTACAGCGTCACTGAAGGAGCGCTTGTTCATCGGAGTTCTAAAACGAGTCCCAAATAGTATGTCCCACACGGATGTCGAAACTATTGTCCCAAATGCCGTAAAAGCAGTGGAAATAGGAAAATACGAACATTCGAAAGTATTCAAGGTGTACTTTGAATCTAGAAAGAATCTAGACCGTTTTCTCGCGGACTCCGTCCGCGTTGGCTACGAGAAGCTGCCTGCCGAGGAATTTAATTTCCTACCGAAACGTTGCTACTCCTGTCATGGACTCGGTCATGTGGCGGCAGATTGCGCCGCATCTCCCATCTGTGGCCGCTGTGGTGGCACTGACCACGTATCTAGTAAGGACAATAAGTGCAACAACGATATGTTCTGTATCACATGCAAAAAAAGAGGTCATACATGTTACAGTGTTCGGTGCCCTTCAAATAGACCTACCCCAGCGAAGAAATGAATCGAGGACCCTTAGCCTCTTATGCGATTGCCTCGTGGAATATAAATGGAAATCTGTTAAGTCGGTCTGTGTTTTTGAAGGACTTTTTATCGAAGTGTGACATAGTGTGTATTCAAGAACATTTTGCAAACACTTTGAGCCTGAGCCTTTTGGAACTATCAACTAATCACAAAGTGTTCTCGGTTGCTGCGCGCCGCTCTCAGTCTCATGGCCGGCCTTGTGGTGGTCTAGCGACTTACGTGAAGTCATGTTTTACTTCTTCTGTCTTTGATTCAGCAAGTGACTTTTTAGCGGTTAGAATCCAGAATGTGGTTGTGCTGAATGTATACTTACCCACGAACTATCGCGATGACCGTTCTGAGAGACTTTTTGCCATTAGTGTCGCTCGTTTATCTAAGTGCGTGGGCAAAATAAAAGAGCAGGGCTTATGCTGCATCGTGACTGGTGACTTCAATTGTGACCTAACTGACTCACTTAATTCTTCTGGTGATTCTGTTCGTCCAAGTATTATCTTCGGTCTGTTTGATGATGATTACTTGGTTGCGCCGAAGAATAAGAGTTTTACTTACGTCCATAATTCGGGTAGCACATCTAATTTAGACCATGTTTGTCACACGCGATCTGTAACTATTGTGGAAGTTGGTGTTAGTGATTCTAGTTTTACGTCAGATCATTTTCCTCTGTTTTTTAGTGCTCGGTTTGATGATGTCGGTCCTTCTTTTATCCCGTTTGCTAAAAAGCGATCTGTGTTTTATATTAGTGATTGGGATAGGGCGTCATCTGATCTCTTCCAGAATGCGTGTAATGATATTCTGGCGAAAATTCGCGTACCGTTTGATTTATTAATGCGGAGTTCAAAACAGAATATGCGGGATTCTCGAATTCGGCTGAATCTATATTGTAGTGAACTTACTCATGCCCTATCCCTTGCAGAAAAATCGGCGGTACCCATTAGGCGAGTAAAATCTGGAACCAAAGAGCCCGGTTGGTCAACTAATAGTAACTTGCGCAATGCTTGCTTTTCTGCTAAATTTTGGCTCTCGGTCTGGATTGAAGCAGATAAGCCGCGGGATGGGTGGCTGAGAAAACTGTACATCTATACGAAACGTCAGTTTGCAAAGCAGCTCTCTTTGCATCGGAATTCGATTATTTCGTCTTGTTCGGAAGAAGTTCGGTCGCGGCCTAATAAGCTGTGGTCTAGTCTTGTGAAAGAAGCGCCAAGTCAAACCCCGTCTCTTATACCACTTTCTTCATGGATTGAGCATTATAAAAAAGAATTTTCTGCTCCGGATCCCCATCTTCAAAATAGTTATAAAGCGAGACTCCAAGATTTCTTTGAGCATGCATCTAGTCCGGGACCGATTATTACAAAGAGTCTGATTATTTCTGCAATTGGGAAACTGAAGAAAAAAAAGTCTAGAGGATATGACGGGATTTCTGCACAACATTTGTCGTTGTGTGGGGGTATGTTTATTGAGCATTTGGTCCTCCTTTACCAAATGATATTTAATTTGGGAATTGTGCCCGATTCTTTTTCAATTGGATGTCTGACTCCTATCCCAAAGAAAAATAAACCTCCTTCCGATTGTTCGTCTTTTCGCCCAATAACGGTTTCAACTGTTTTTTGTAAAATATTTGAAAATCTGATTATTGAGGAGCTTCGTACTAAATGTACAGTTCAGGCCCATCAGTTCGGTTTTCAGTCTCGCCTCGGATGCGGCCATGCTCTTTCTGCTTTAGTATCCGCTTTAGTTGACGCAGAAGACCGCGGTGAAAGCATCGCTTTAGCCACTCATGATGTAAGGCGCGCGTTTGATTCGCTTCTCCACGAGGAGATTATACTGGATATGGGTTTGGCCGGTGTTGATCCCTGCTCTCTAGCCCCACTGGCTGACATGTATGAAAATCTAAAAGCGGAACTTAAACTTCCTTTACTAGCGAGTGAGTGCACTAGCCTGTTGAATGATGTTGCTGTTTCTCCGCGTGGTAATCCCCTTCTTCCGGTAAAGAAGGGGGTAAGACAAGGTGCCATTTCGTCACCGACAGCATTTAATAACAGTATCGTAAAGCCGCAATCGAAGTCACTTATGACTTACATTCTGCGCGGTGTTGATTTATCTTTGATTGGTTATGCGGACGATGTACTGAACCTGAGCCGCTTTCTGCAAGGACTAGAAGATAATTTTACTCGACTACAACAAGAGTATGCTCAGATTGGACTTCAGTTTAATGCCGACAAGTCTGAAGTACTGCTGTTTAATTCGAAATCTGATGCTGGTCGAAGCATCACAATTGGTGTTTCTACTGTTGGGCTCGCCGGTGGCATTGTATATCTGGGCCTTCCTATTGGACGGTCAATACTAGAGACGCTGCGGTTACTGCTTTCTCATTTTCAGAAGCGGGTTTCATTTATGTATAGCCGTATTGTGGCAAATAAGCGGAAGTTTGACCGTCGTCTGCTGGCCCGGGTGTACAATGCTATGGTTTTGCCCCATTATTTGTACCTCAGCCCATTCTGGCGTATATTTATGGCTACAGATAGACTGAAATTGCGTTCAGTGTACTACAAGTATGCAAAGTTTTTGTTGTGTTTACCACCATGGACAAGCAATCGATATGTTTCGCATCGGTACGGCATCATGAATCCTGAAGAAGCTATCCTAGCGCAGATTACTCGATATAATTTGACACTTAAGTCCCATCCCTGGGCTATGATTCTCCAGCAGTAGTTGTCATAAGCTGTTGGTTGTTGTGTTTGGTTTTTTTTTTTGTTTTTTTCAGAGGAATTAGTGTTTTTGCGTTTTTTGTTGTCTTTTGTTGTGCTCCATCTGTTTTTATTTGATGGGTAATAAATGCATTCAATTCAATTCAATTCAATTCAAATTGCAAAATTCATAGCTATTTTTGTTGACAGCATTTGAAAAACTTAAAATGGTAGGAAAACAGTTTGAATGGAAAATCAGGTATTTTGCAGGTTAGGTTATGACTTCTTTGTGTGGTTAAAAAATAAAATATCTTTGGGGCCCCCTTAAGGGTAAATTTTTGGCAGTTTATATTACTGACTTACAAATAAAGTGAACATACCCCTTAATGCCTTTTTTATGCACTTTGTGAATATAATAATCACTTCTATCAGAAATTCAATTTTACCTACCCCCCTAGTGTGCAAATATACACCTTGAATTGGAATATATCATGAATTATTGACAGAAAAGTTTTGAATTGCAAAATTCAGCTCTATTTTTTTCAATGGCATTTGAAAAACTTGAAATGGTAGGAAAACATTTTATATTTGAGATGCCTAATAAATGAGGTTTGAATTGTTATAAATAGCCTAAGTATTTTTGTAATATATTACTCTTGAACAGCTTAGGCTATTTATAAACTAATTATATGTTTTTAACCACTTTTCAATAACTTAACTAGGCTTGTTGATAACTTCTTTGTGTGGTTACAATTCAGGGTATATATTTGTGCATTAGGAGGGCCAGGGTGGGTAAATTTGAATTTTTAATAGCCTAGGCCTACTCTGTAAATATATAGGCTAGGTTCTAAGAAATTCATGAATCTCTTAGGCCACTGTGCCCTTCATTCCCTTCAGAGCTTGTATGGTATGCCTAGCTAAATTATTGTCATGGCAAGACTTGATCCCTAGGAAAACTGGAAAAACAAGGAAAGAATTGAAGATAAATGTTTAGTAAATTTCTAGGTGGCCCTATAATTTAGCTAGGATGAAAGTGAAAGCATCATTTGATACCTTTTTTATGCTCTTTCATAGCCTAATACAATAATTGCTTCTGTTGCAAATTGCATCTTGAGCCCTAAAAGGGGTAAATTTTTGGCAGTTCATATTATTGACTTAGGAATAAAGTGAACATGCTACTTGGTGCCTTTTTTTATGCTCATTATAAATATAGCCTAGGCTAATAATTGTTTCTAGGCCTATAGGCTATACCCCCAGCCCCCTAATTTGAAAATAGCCTATATAGGCCAACCCAGAATTGCATCCTCAACCTAAATATAAGGTCCATTTACAGCGCAAACGAATTTTTCCCTAATATTAGCCATGGTGGATATCTACTAGCCTATAGACCATTAGGGGGAGGGTGCACCTGTGAGTGAAACAATTAGGCTATTAGGAAAAAACATAGGCTACACCTAGTAAAAACATCAAGTAGTATGTTTACCCTGTCTCCTCATCAGTAATAGAATCTTGTATATATTTACTGCATTAAGTTTTGAATGTTCAATTAGGGAAGCGTCTTACCACTATCAGCAGTAGGAAATTTTCTATATGAGAGCACTAGTCTAGACAAATGGTTGACATATCAATCGAAAAAGCTAGTTAGCGCTATTATCAATAAGAAAGAATTTGCGTTTTTTGAAAAAGTAGAAGCGATTGTGGACTTGGAGGAGGTCAGCGTTTTGTTTATGGATAGCCCAACTGAAATTTAGCTTTTCTGCAAAGGTATCCCTACTGTGTCATTTTGTGCTATACTCGATTTAGATCGTAGCTTTTTCATTCTTTTGCTCTTTAATTTTTTATTTTAAGTAATTACTAACAAATAGAAACTTATTAGGCTAGACCTTTCATCTAGCCTTTACAATCTTCTAAGGGCTAGAAATTGCCTAGGGAAAGAGTGGATTTTGCTTAAAAACACCTCTATAGACATATTTTAGGCCTCGGATTTATCCTTGAAAGCTCCATTCAGCTTCTTTTCAAGACATGAAGACAACTAAGCTTGGATTTTAGCCTACCTCCCCCCTTCCCTGGTTGGATAAATACTGTAAAAGGCCTACAGTCCACTATAAATGCTCAAAGTATTTTTAAAATAGTGGGATTCTGTACTTCCTGCAAATGGATTAGCATCTGCTACATAATAGGCTAATAAGGAAGAGTCTTGCTATAGGAAATATAGGCTAGGCTAGTTTGGATAGTAAATTTGCAGTTTACAACATATTATGGTAAATTTGCAGGTGGCACAATAATTTGGCTAGGATGAAATTGATTGCATCACTTGATGCCTTTTTTTATGCTCTTTCATAATTCAATAGGGTAAGACACCCAGTAGTCGGACACTTTAATCACTTTGAAAACTTTTTGACATTTAAACTACTCTAATTACTGTATTATACCACCTAGAAACTTAATTTTTGTATCAAAAAATTTCTGAAGAATTTCTGAACAAGTAGGTTACTAATTCAAATAGTTTCTCTAGTACAGTGCCTCCCATTTTTGAATTTACTAACAAGTGACAATTCTGCCTAAACTCGGACATACAAACGGCTCATTGCGAATTGGTTATTAAAATAGTATAAAAGATTCTGTCCGAGAATAGGCAGGTGGTCGGCTACTGGGTGTCTTACCCTATGCCTAATTGCTTCTGTTGCAAATTGCATCTTGAGCCCTTTAAGGAGTCCCAAAGGTATTCATTTTTAAGTAAAGTTCTATGAAATCATATTATTGAGTTAGGAATAAAGTGAATACACCATTTGATGCTTTTTTTTATGCTTATTATGAATATAATAATCATTTCTATCAGAAATGAATTTCAGTCACCCCCCTATATATACCTAACCTAACCCTGAATTGGCATATATAGGAGTCGGGGGCTGAAATTCATTTCCAATAGAAATGATTATTATATTTGTAATCAGCATAAAAAAGGCATCAAATGGTGTATTCACTTTATTCCTAACTCAATAATATGATTTTGTAGAACTTTACCCATTTTTGTAACCAACCAAAGAAGTTATCAACAGTAGTTAAGTTATTGAAAAGTTGTTAAAAACATTTCTAGTTTATAAATAAGTTGCTCTAGAGTAATATATTCCAAAAATACTTCTTTATAACAGTTCAAATCTCATTTATAACTCTCAGCAGGACATACCCATATTGTAGTTGTATTTAGTTTGTAAATAAAAGAACCTGCACCTTTTATTTATTGGGCAACACTAATATAAACTGTTTTCCTAATGTTTCAAGTTTTTCAAATGCCATCACATTATGGGGGGTTGGGGTAAAGTTTGATGGAAATGAGATATACATTTAAACTTTACCCCACTCCCCTAAATGTGCAAATATATACCCTGAATTAGTGTATATAGGGTGAGAGTAAAATTTATTTGCAGCAAAAATGATTATTATATTGAGAAAGAGCATTAAAAGGCATTGAGTATTATGTTTACCTTATTCATAAGTCAGTAATATGAACTTTGAGAAATATACTGCCAAAAGTTTAAAAGCATTAAAAAAAACTGTCTAGTGAGAAAAAATTTCAATTTATAGCTGATGCAGAAATGGTAGGCTAATTATTAGTTTCCTTTGTCTTAATAGTTAATTGTTATTAGTCTAAGAAAAATTTACAGAATTAAAAAAAAGTGCCTGAAACCCATCAGAAACAGCAAAACAGACATCATTTTGAGAGGTTTTTAGCTCTTAAAAATTTCTGCATATTTGTTTTCAAAATAACATTTTACCATTTAGACTAAGAAAATAAAAAATATCATTCCTGAATCAGCTATGCAGAGCAATTTTTTTCCACTAGCCATAAAAAAAGAAATGGACATACTTTTAAACTTTTGCAGACTATGGGCTGTTTTGAGCCCTCTTTGCCCTTTAAGGGCTCAAAATGGAATTTGCCCCAGAAGAGATTATTGAATTATGAAAGAGCATACAAAAAGTATCAAGTGATACATTCACTTTCATCCTAGCTAAATTATGTTTTTAAGTGCAAATTTATTGTTTAGATAGCCTAGGCCTATATAGAATAGACTATAGATTTATCCACCAGGATGGGGTGAAATGAAGCAATCTTGATTGCTTCATTTCACCACTTCTAGGAGCAAGATTTGTACAAGTATCTATCATTACTTTATAGTGGTTTTTAGAATTTCTGGTAACCATTTTCAAATAAGGAACAAGGTATCACTTTAAGCACTTGAAATAAAAAAAAAAACAATTGTTATTTTTAGAAAGAGCATAAAAAGCTACATCCAGTTGTTTCTTCACCTTCTGCCTTGCTAAATAATAGAAAAGCTCAGAGTATACTAATGAATATATCACTTAGTCCTTTTAAGACTTAATTCAAATGTACTAATCACTCCCCTTGCAAATGTGCCCTAGCCACAAATCATTATCAACAAATAAATGAACAGAAATTAGAATAAATAGCCAAGTCAAACTCAAAATGAGCAAAAATTAACATTACTTTAAGCTGAGTTTTGGTGTCCTCCTAACAAATTTACAAAAAAAAACTTGAGAAACAACCATTTTTCTGAGCTTCTTGCCTTCTAATGGTGTATAATTCATGAAGAATAGACATCTCCATATCCAGTTCTTAATAAAGGAAGTTAAATTTTTTAAGTACTTTTTCTAACATCTCTGGAAGAGTAGGTGTCTATTTTTAGTTCCCTTTTATTTATTCCTATTTCTTATCTGAGCTCAACAAATTCAATATATAATATTGCTGTAGAACCTAAGAAAGGTTTTTAATTAACTTAAATTGCCGTTTGGAGCAATCTAAGGATTTCTCCTTGTAAAGCTCCAGAGTTTACAATTTGAGTTGTATTCAGGATTCTTTAGTGACCAGGTGCACTATGCTGATCCATAGCTTCCCAGTTGAGTTTAAACTCCCTGGAGGACCACTCAGTATCCAGTCCTCATTTGAAGATGTCCACAGATTAAGCAGTAACAGTTTATTCCAGCTGTTGAAGATTCTTGAGGAAAAGAATTGAGCGTGGACTCTGGATAGGGTAGGGTGCTTAACAAGATTTAACTGATGACCTCTAGTTGTTGTGTTAGGACCAACAGTGGGAATAATGGTAGGAGTATTTTAGCCATCATTAACTTACTGGTTAAAATGGCATCACCTCTATTTCTCCTGATTACAAGAGTTGGGAGTTTCAGCTTTGCTAGTCTTGCAGGGTAGGAAAGTCCCCATGTGCTGGATATCACTTTAGTGGCACGTCTCTGCACATCTTCCAACACTTTTATGTCTTTTTTAAAACAAGGGGAGGCTAGAAACATTCCAGCTTCAAGCTTAAGATGCACAAGTCCCTTATACAGAAGACTAATGACTTTAGGGGAACAATTGGAAAGAGTAAGGTTATTTATAATTCACTGGTCATGTACAGCAAAGTACCCCTTAAGTATGCTACAGATAAAAAATTGTCAATTACAGAAAAAACCAGGATTATGAGCTTTAATATCATCTCATCATTGATTGTTACTTTATGCACTACATATTAAACTAAGGTGCATTTGTGTGGTTTCTTGGTAAAAATCTGGCTATCAAAATTCTCTGGAAAGTCAGTTTCAAATGTTTGCTGCTTTTTATTGAGTATTCATTAAAGTGTAAATGATAGTTTAGTATTATGATAAGGAAAAAAATTAGACTTATATTCAATTTAATCCCTTCAATTTTGAGATCATTGCTGCAGTGGTAGCTGCAACTAGTAAAGAGCAAACCACAGCCCATAGTAACCAAAAGTTAAAAAACACGTTTTGAAAAAAATGCCATCTGGCACTGAATCAGGAATGGTGACTGTTATTTTGGTTCATCTTAAAAGTAAAAGTTAATTGCAAAAAGAAATTTAAGGTGATTTCTAAAGACAGCCTGAAACCCCTCAGAAATTGCATCAGATCAAAACGAAAATGGCACCATTTGAATCAGCATGGTTGAAAACCTTGTACAGGGGAATTACAGTCCCCCTCCTTGAAAAATAAAGAAAACCACTTTTTTGCATTGGTAGCACTGATCTGTCTCCCTTTTTTTTCTTGCAGGGCTATGAGGTGGCCAGAGCATTCTAGAGTGATGTCTAATAGCTCATTTGAAAGGAAATTAAATTTTAAAGCTCCCTTTTTAAATGATGAAAAATATTGGAGGGGAACTAGACCCTCTCCCTACTGGTCCCCTCACCCCAAAGTCATACACTCAAAATTTTAAGCTAGCTAGGTTCACCAATCTAGTTAAGACTTGTAATATTTATCGTCTTAGGGTTCATATAATCCTCCATAGTCCCCGGAGAAAGGGCTGTACGAAGTAATGGTAGCCTATCTGACATATCAATATCACACATATCAGTATGGACATGCTGTTATTCAGTGTTTTGGTATCCTTATTTTTAGTAGCTCATATAAAAGACATTGCTCATATATATGTCCTTCCTTCCTATAAATTCCACCATCAGCAAGTTCCAAATGGCACTAAAAAGTGGCATTTTGGGTGCCTTCTCTCAAGTGGGAAACCTGGGGCTACTGGGCTACCAGATCTTTTTAGAGTAACATTTAATGGCTTATTTGAAATCTATTGCTTATATCTACGTAATTTTCATCAATTCTACCATCCGTAAATTTGATATAGCACTAAAAACAGGGGCATTATTTTGTCAAAACCTTGGGGGGGGGCAAATGTGGACCAAACTTACCCAGATCATGTGAAAATGTCAGTGAGAAATAACAAATTAGTCTTATAGTACCACAAATGCAAAGAACTACTGAAGAAAACTGGTCTGTTTCTCTGAATTATGCAGGCTTATCTTAGTTTTGTCAAGGTTTTGAAGAAACTAAATTTCAGCTGGGGGGGGGGGGGGTTAAGAACACCTCCCATATGTTCCTTCTCCAAGCCCCCTTATCAAGCTATGCAATTAAGGTACAAAAAACAATATGTGAAATCAGATTATTAGAGGCATGGTTCTGTTAGCACACTGGTGGACTTCAAATTAGAATGTCTTGGGATCAATTCCTAATTGTGTTTTTTTTTTCAATCATGGTTTTGTCCCCTTCTGTATGATCACTTTCAGATAATTTCACTGTTTTTATAGATATGATGCACTCATCATGGTTGCAGTGGTAGCTGCAACCTAGTAAAGAGCAAACAAAAGCCCATAGTAACCAAAAGTTAAAAAACACGTTTTGAAAAAAAATGCAATCTGACACTACTCAGAAATGGTAACTATTATTTTGGTCCATCTTAAAAGTAAATGCTTATTGCAAGAAGAAAATTATGGTGATTTCAAAAAAAGCCTGAAACCTGTCGAAAATGATGTCAGATCAAGATAAAAAGTTTACTGTTGCAATCAGCATAGTCAAAAAACTTTTTCAGGGAAATTACAGCCCCCCTCCTTGAACAACAAGGAAAATCACTTTTTTGCATTGGCAGCACTGATCTGTCTGTCTAGTTTTTCTTTTTTTTCAGCAGGCCTAGTGGGTTATCAGAATGTTATAGAGAGATGCTTAATGGCTGATTCAAAAGCTATTTCTTATATCTACGTGCTTTTTATAAATTCCAGCATCTGCAAGTGCTGTATGACACTAAAATGACACTTTTTGCGCCATTTCTCAAGGGGCTAACAGGCTACTAAATATTGTTGGCATATTTTTATAGCTCATATAAAAGATAATGCTCATATCTACATTCTTCCTATAAATTTCACCATCTGCAAGTTCCAAATGCACTAAAAACAACACTTTTGGTGCCATGTTTCAAATGCAGGTGCTAATGGTCAAGCAGAACTTTTAAGAGGTATGTTTAATGGCTCATTTGAAAGCTATTGCTCATATCCATGTGCTTTTTATTAATTCTACCCTTCATAATGTGCAATATAACACTGAAAACAACATTTTTGGTGCCACTTTTTAAGTGGAAAGGCTCTAACTACAAAACAAGTACTGTTATAATAGTTATGTTCCAGCACCCTTAACTGGAGGTTTACAAGAACCTCTCCCATACACTTCCCCTTCCAGTCCCCTAGTAAGTTTCATAAACTGTCTGCTCACCATTAAGCTACTGCAATGTTAACAGGCTACCACACCATAGTAGATACATGATTAATGGCTGAATTAAAAGCTATTGCATATATTTACTTGGTTTTTACGAATTCTACCATCTATTAGATTTCAAAGATTTCAATGTTAGCTAGTTTCTTGGGACAATTTGCAATGAACTATTTATCAGGGTTGGAGCATTAGCTGCAACCTAGTAAAGAGCGAACCACAGCCCATAGTAACTGAAAGTTAAAAAACGTTAAAACGGTCTCTTTTTCTTCTTTTTTCCAGGCCAAGTGGGTTACTAGAACATTATAGAGAGATGCTTACGAGCTCATTCAAAAGCTGTTTCTCATATGTACGTAGTTCAGGTAAATTCCGCCATCTGCAAGTGCCATATGGCACGAAAAAGCTGTTTTGAGCCCTCTTTGCCCTTTAAGGGCTCAAAATGGAATTTGCCCCAGAAGAGATTATTGAATTATGAAAGAGCATACAAAAAGTATCAAGTGATACATTCACTTTCATCCTAGCTAAATTATGTTTTTAAGTGCAAATTTATTGTTTAGATAGCCTAGGCCTATATAGAATAGACTATAGATTTATTAACCAGGATGGGGTGAAATGAAACAATCTTGATTGCTTCATTTCACCACTTCTAGGAGCAAAATTTGTACAAGTATCTATCATTACTTTATAGTGGTTTTTGGAATTTCTGGTAACCATTTTCTAATAAGGAACAAGGTATCACTTTAAGCACTTGGAATAAAAAAAAGCAATTGGTATATTTAGAAAGAGCATAAAAAGCTACATCCAGTTTTGTCCTCACCTTCTGCCCTGCTAAATAATAGAAAAGCTCAGAGTGTACTAATGAATATATCACTCAGTCCTTTTAAGACTTAATTCAAATGTACTAATCTACTAATCACTCCCCTTGCAAATGTGCCCTAGCCTCTCCTCTCTCTGTTTAGATTAGTTTTTTTCTTTTCTTGATTAATCTGCTAGCCTAGTTCAAACATGAACATAGGCCTAGGCTTACCACTTGACCCACCCATGGGCACCCATAAGGGGGACAGGGGGTGCTCAGCCACATCTCCCCTGGCTGAATGATGCTGCCTTATATTTGTATTAATTTAAAAAACTTTTTCCACAAAATAGGTTTTTCAAAGAAAAGTAAAGAGCTCCATTAAGCCAAAAATGGACAGGAATAATGTCAAATAATCTTCAAAGCGTAAAACTATCACAAATCATTATCAACAAATAAATGAACAGAAATTAGAATAAATAGCCAAGTCAAACTCAAAATGAGCAAAAATTAACATTACTTTAACCTGAGTTTTGGTGTCTTCCTAACGAATTTACAAAAAAATTTGAGAGACTACCATTTTTCTGAGCTTCTTGCCTTCTAATGGTGTATAATTCATGAAGATTAGACATCTCCATATCCAAATCTTAATAAAGAAAGTTAAATTTTTAAGTACTTTTTCTAACATCTCTTAAAGAGTAGGTGTCTATTTTTAATTTTCTTTTTGTTTATTCCTATTTCTTATCTGAGCTCAACAAATTCAATATATAATATTGCTGTAGAACCTAAGAAAGGTTTCTAATTAACTTAAATTGCCGTTTGGAGCAATCTAAGGATTTCTTCTTGTAAAGCTCCAGAGTTTACAATTTGAGTTGTATTCAGGATTCTTTAGTGACCAGGTGCACTATGCTGATCCATAGCTTCCCAGTTGAGTTTAAACTCCCTGGAGGACCACTCAGTATCCAGTCCTCATTTGAAGATGTCCACAGATTAAGTAGTAACAGCTTATTCCAGCTGTTGAAGATTCTTGAGGAAAAGAATTGAGCGTGGACTCTGGATAGGGTAGGGTGCTTAACAAGATTTAACTGATGACCTCTAGTTGTTGTGTTAGGACCAACAGTGGGAATAATGGTAGGAGTATTTTAGCCATCATTAACTTAATGGTTAAAATGGCATCACCTCTATTGCTCCTGTATACAAGTGTTGGGAGTTTCATCTTTGCTAGTCTTGCAGGGTAGGAAAGTTCCCACATGCTGGATATCACTTTGGTGGCACGTCTCTGCACATCTTCCAACACTTTTATGTCTTTTTTAAAATAAGGGGAGGCTAGAAACATTCCAGCTTCAAGCTTAAGATGCACAAGTCCCTTATACAGAAGACTAATGACTTTAGGGGAACAATTGGAAAGAGTATGGTTATTTATAATTCACTGGTCATGTACAGCAAAGTACCCCTTAAATATGCTACAGATCAAAAATTTTCAGATAATTTCACTGTTTTTATAAATGTGATGCACTCATCATGGTTATAGCGGTAGCTGCAACCTAGTAAAGAGCAAACAAAAGCCCATAGTAACCAAAAGTTAAAAAATATGTTTTGAAAAAAAATGTCATCTGGCACTGACTCAGAAATGGTAACTATTATTTTGGTTCGTCTTAAAAGTAAATGCTTATTGCAAAAAGAAATTTATTGTGATTTCAAAAAAAAGCCTGAAACTTGTCGAAAATGACGTCAGATCAAGATAAAAAGTGTGCCGTTGCAATCAGCATGGTCAAAAAACTTTTTCAGGGAAATTACAGTTCCCCTCCTTGAACAACAAGGAAAATCACTTTTTTGCATTGGTAGCACTGATCTGTACCTTTTTTTTTCTTTTTTTTTCAGCAGGCCTAGCGGGTTATCAGAACGTCATAGAGAGATCCACAGCCCATAGTAACTGAAACTTAGAAAACGTTAAAACGGTCTTTTTTTCTTCTTTTTTCCAGGCCTAGTGGGTCACTAGAACATTATAGAGAGATGCTTAAGAGCTCATTCAAAAGCTGTTTCTCATATGTGCGTAGTTTATATAAATTCCGCCATCTGCAAGTGCCATATGGCACGAAAAAGCTGTTTTGAGCCCTCTTTGCCCTTTAAGGGCTCAAAATGGAATTTGCCCCAGAAGAGATTATTGAATTATGAAATAGTATATAAAAGCATCAAATGATATATTCACTTTTATTCTAGCTAAATTATGTTTTTAAGTGCAAATTTATTGTTTAGATAGCCTAGGCCTATATAAAATAGACTATAGATTTATTAACCAGGATGGGGTGAAATGAAACAATCTTGATTGCTTCATTTCACCACTTCTAGGAGCAAAATTTGTACAAGTATCTATCATTACTTTATAGTGGTTTTTGGAATTTCTGGTAACCATTTTCTAATAAGGAACAAGGTATCACTTTAAGCACTTGGAATAAAAAAAGCAATTGGTATATTTAGAAAGAGCATAAAAAGCTACATCCAGTTTTGTCTTCACCTTCTTCCCTGCTAAATAATAGAAAAGCTCAGAGTGTACTAATGAATATATAACTCAGTTCTTTTAAGACTTAATTCAAATGTACTAATCTACTAATCACTCCCCTTGCAAATGTGCCCTAGCCTCTCCTCTCTCTGTTTAGATTAGTTTTTTTTTCTTTTCTTGATTAATCTGCTAGCCTAGTTCAAACATGAACATAGGCCTAGGCTTACCACTTGACCCACCCATGGGCGCCCATAAGGGGGACAGGGGGTGCTCAGCCCCCTCCCCCTGGCTGAATGACGCTGCCTTATATTTGTATTAATTTAAAAAACTTTTTCCACAAAATAGGTTTTTCAAAGAAAAGTAAAGAGCTCCATTAAGCCAAAAATGGACAGAAATAAAGTCAAATAATCTTCTAAGCATAAAACTATCACAAATCATTATCAACAAATAAATGAACAGAAATTAGAATAAATAGCCAAGTCAAACTCAAAATGAGCAAAAATTAACATTACTTTAACCTGAGTTTTGGTGTCTTCCTAACGAATTTACAAAAAAATTTGAGAGACTACCATTTTTCTGAGCTTCTTGCCTTCTAATGGTGTATAATTCATGAAGATGTAGACATCTCCATATCCAGTTCTTAATAAAGAAAGTTAAATTTTTAAGTACTTTTTCTATGTGAATTCCGCCATCTGCAAGTGCCATATGGCACGAAAAAAGGCACTTTATGCCATTTCTCAAGGGGTGGGGCTAGTAGGCTACCAGAACTTTCTAAATAGATTTTTGATCGCTCATGTAAAAAAATATTGCTCATATCTACGTTCTTCCTATAAATTCCATCTGCAAGTTTCAAATGGCATTAAAAACGGCACTTTTGGTACCATATCTCAAGTGGAAAAGCTGGGGTTTGTGGGCTACCAGAACTTATTTTAGTCATGTTTAATAGCTCATTTGAAATCTTTGACTCACATCTACGTGTTTTTTTTTGTTTTTTTTATTAATTCTACCATTTGTAAGTGAGATATAGCACTGGAAACAACACTTTTGGTGTCTCTTCTTAAGTTGAAAATCTTGGAAGCATAAAACAGAATCATTGTAATAATTATGGTCCACAACCATTAACTGGACGTTTGCAAGAACACCTCCTGCATGTTCCTCTTCCAGGCCCCCTTAGAAAGCTATGCAATTACAGTCCTACAAACACCGACATATTAAATTATATTATTAGAGGCGTGGTTCTGTTAGTACAGCGCTGGACTTCAAATTAGATTGTCATGAGTTCGATTCCTGCTTGGACTTTTTTTCAATCATGGTTTGTCCCTTCTTATGATTACTCGTTAGTTATTCCCCTATTTTTTCAAAGATGAGGCACCCGGTTCTTAATGCTTATCCCGGGGAGGCTCGTTGTAAACTCAATTCTTGTAATTTCATGCTTTTTATACATTTTACTACCCAAAAGATTTATATAACAATAAAAACGACACTTTTGGTGTCGCTTCTTAAGCTGAAGAGTTTGGAAGTATAAAACAGTACCATTGCAATAATTATGTTCCAAAGCCCTTAAATTGAGGTTTATAAGAACCCCTCACCTACACTCCCCCTCCAAGCTCTCTTAGTAAGTTTCATAAATCGCCTACTAATCTTAAAAGCAAAAGTAGTTGCGAAAACAAATTAACTAAAACTAAAAACTTTTTAACTAAAAATCTACCAAAGATTAAGCTTGAATGATCAACAGCTTGAATTAAACCTTCAAACTTCACTCTGTGATGAAGCCTGTGTGCTAGTTCTAACGGTGGTAATTGAGGGGAAGGGACGTCCTTTCTAGAGTCCTTTCTGCAGTATTTTCTAGGGGTATCTTATCTCCCCTAGATCGGTGATGATCAGAAATTATATTAGAAAATAAGTTTTCTAAAATTAAAACGAACAGAAATTGTTCTGTATAAGTAAAAAAAAGATCATGGCGGCATCGTTTATACATCAAATTTTAATTAAAAACAATAGCGAAGATTAATTTTAAAAATACAAAGTTTTCCAAGGGAAGTAAACAGCGAAGTTGAAACTTAAAACGGACAAATATTATTACTTCACTTCCCATCTAACATATATCACTAAAACTAGTACAAATAAACCAACTAATTATGTTTCCCTATATTTCTAGGATTATAGAAAACTAGCACTTTACTGAAAACACAATATAATATAGGAGCTTTGGTACAGTAAAAGCAAACAAATTAAGAACACTTACAGGATAAAAATAAAGTATTTTAGGATTGTTGCTTATTTTTTTTTGATGACAAGATTTGTAGATTAATTTGTAGACAAGATTAGGACTATAGACTATCTTTAGAATATGTATCATAGTTAGAAATTCACTGTTGTATTGAGATAAATAACCAGATTTCCAGAGTTCATATTATATCTTATTTGATCTTCATTTCAAGTAATTAATTTAAAAAAAAAACTTTCCTAAAAATAAGTTTTTCAAAGAAAATTAAAGGCCATTTTAAACTTAAGCTCAGCTGAAACAAATACCTGTTAAAGTTTAAACTCAAAGCGACCAGAAATTACTATTAAAGAATAAATGAAACCCAAAACGAACAGAAATTAAATAAACAATCATAGCAAAATACATACAAGTAATAATATAAATGAATAAATAGATCTTAAAGCAAGCAATGCTTAGATTGAATATGGAAATCAAGCTTAAAACGAAAAAAAATATTTTGGTATTAAAGTATAAATGAAACTTAAAACGAACAGAAATTAAATAAACAATCAATGCGAACAAACATACAATATATATTAATGTAAATGAATAAATAAATCTTAAAACGAGTGAAACTTAAATTTAATATGCAAATAAAGTTAGAATCGAATAAAAACAACTACAAACAGGAGTTTGGGTATCGCCTCACTGCAGAAGCCTAAAACCTACTGCGTCATTGGTGCCTTACTGAAAACTATATGAGTTTTGAACAGTCGTGGATAGTATAAGCAAAATCAAATTGAATATTAGACATATAATGATATTAATTGTTGAAATATCCATCAGTTCAAAATTTTTTTTCACTGTAATTTTTATTTTCATTTTCAATGCTGTAAGAACTGGAAAAGAATAAATTTGTAATTTACAAGTAATTCGTTTTCAGTGAAGCGCCAAAGACGCAGAAGGCTTTAGGTTTTTACAGTTAAAGAAAAGGGCAGTATCCAAATTTTGTTTGTAGTGAAACTATATTTGTCTTGACCAATCTTGGAAAGAACTAATAAATTAAACTGAATGTTTTATGTATAATGATATTAATTGCTGAAAGCTCATCAGTTAAAAATTATACTATAATTTTAATATTTATTTTCAATATTAATTACAAAAGAAAACATTTGTAATATAATTCGTTTTCAGTAAAGCGCCAATGACGCAGTAGGTTTTAGGCTTCTGCAGTGAGGCAATACCCAAACTCTTGTTTGTAGTTATTTTTATTTGACTCAAACTTGATTTACATATTCAATTTCAATTTCACTCGTTTTAAGATTTATTTATTCGTTTAGATTAATATATATTGTATGTTTGTTCACATTGATTGTTTATTTAATTTCTGTTCGTTTCAAGTTTCATTTATACTTTAATAGCGAAATATTTTTTTTCATTTTAAGCTTGATTTTCATATTGAATTTAAGCATTACTCGCTTTAAGATCTATTTATTCATTTATATTATTACTTGTTGTATGTTTATTTGCTATGATTGTCTATTTAATTTCTTTTCGTTCTGGGTTTCATTTATTCTTTAATAGTAATTTCTGGTCGTCTTGAGTTTGAATTTGAACAGGTATTTGCATCTCCTGAGCTTAAGTTTAAAATGACCTTTACTTTTCTTTGAAAAACTTATTTTTCGGAAAGTTTTTTTAAATTAATCTTTGTTCGTTTTCGATTGCAAAAAGTTTCAAGTTTTTATGGCGGGGGGGGGGTTGCTTACTGTCCGATTATTCTTGACTTTAAAAAATGGATCTAGAACTTTCAATTTACATCGCATGAGGCTCTTTTCAAAGTCTATACGATTACATCTTTGATAAAAACCTTATATATGAACAATAGAAAGCTTGCATAACTTGTGGACAACGATTGACAACAATAAATGGATTGAAAAATAGCTCCAATAAGGGTGTTTAGACCATTTCACTTGCTGACACAAAGGGATCACGACTGTTTGGAATTGACCTTGATACGATTTTTGTTCCAAAGCAATTTTGCATCTATCACAGTATGTATTTTAACCTTATAATTGGATAATTATAATAGATTTACTATATGTTCTTCCCATACAAAACTTTACCTTATTGAAGTCTTTGGGATAGGGGTGGCGTAGTTGGCATAAAGAAGAAAACTTTAGCCTAGACAGTAGGAGAGGGTGAGGGTGAGGCTGAAGACTCATCAAATACGGGGCGGAACTTCACTTATCTCCTCCGTTCCCGATTTAGGAGATTAGACAGACTCATTGGGCTGTAGAATGTTGGACCGTTTGAGTTGTGGAAGACGTTAAAATACTCAAAATAATTTATATTTTCAGTTATTGCAGGATTGATTTCATAGATTGTGGAATGGTGAGGCCCCTGGCCCATTATTTGGGTGATCCTCAACTCATAATATGCAATTTTGATTAATTGTTCCGTGTTATGTGTATATATATGTTATTTTGAGTTATACTTTTATCGCATTGCGTTCATTTTTAAGCATTGAGATAAAAACTGAAACCTTAGCGTAAACAGTGGTGGGAGGAAGTCTCCCCCCTCACATCCATAATTGAGCAACCACAGAGAAAGTAATACAAATGAAAATAATCTGTCTTTGAAAATGTCTTTTTTCAAAAGACACGAACAAAATCGTCTAAAGGAACCTGAAGTGCTACCTCTGACATTTCCGTTGATTCTTTATTCCCGTTACTTTCAGATGTAAAATTTAGAATATTATCGAATGGGTTTAGTCAACCCCTCCCTGAATAATTCACATTTGGAAAACCCACCCCTGCGAAATTCCTCTTCCTCCAAGAACATTTTCTTTTCCTGCTGATAATTCCACCGCATTAAATTCCACCCAGCAGACATTTCCCAGCCGTGAAATATGCGCCCCCAAACATATTCCCCTCAGATAATTTCGGATATTCATAAAAATGGAAGTTGAAATTTCTACTCAACGTTTTAGGTCAGAAGCAATGCTGTAGCGTTACCTAAGTAATGAGACATAAGGGTTCAATGAATAAATACTTATTTATTTTTCCTGGGGCACTATATGTGGAAGAGGTGGTCGCATAAACTTTGGAACGGGGTTCATTGAAATACAAATTAAAATTTATAGGTCCCTTACACCAGGGGCGGATCCAGGATTCTTTTAGGGGGGAGGGGGCAAAATAGGTTGATCCGATAAATTTGCGTTAGGAGCAAGTTTAATTAACACAATCTTGCGTTAATTAAGTAAATTACACTACTTTAGACTACTTTAGGGGGGCGCCCCCCTCGCCCCTCCCCTGGATCTGCCACTGCCTTACACTCTCTGTTTCTTTTATTGTTAGGGAAGAGAGCAGATGCCTAATAGGTGTGTGTTAATACCAAAGCATTCTAACTCATTGGGCCTTCAGGTATAAACAGAATTAGTTAAAAGGAGGGGGTTGGGAAAAAGTTCATGGGGGATATTTGCCCTTCGATCACTTTCGACTTTAAAGAACTGGACTAGAACTTCCAATTTCCAATCAAATGAACCCTCTCTGAAGTTTATACGAGAATCCCTTCCTGCCCCCGGGTCCTGGGGGGTTTTGTCGACGCCAGTTTTGTTATTTAACCTTTCAAATATTTTTAACAAAATGGCATTTTTAACCCTTGCATATGAAGCACCTGTGGGGGGAAAATAAGAAAAAAATATTGAAGCTATATAAGATTTATTCATTCATTTATGTTTGCACCGGGTATGTTTATGTTTGTAAGATAGTTAATTTTAATTTCTGTTTGTTCGGGGTTTTGTTTATTCTTTAACAGTAATTTCTGGTCTTCTTGAGTTTTAACTATAATAGGAATTAATTTCTGCTGGTTCTGAGTTCAATATGGCTCTTTACTTTTCTTAGAAAACTTATTTTTATGCAAAGTTTTTTTATTAATAGTAATAAAACATTGAAGCCTTATGGCCTTTGCTATAGACAGCTTAATTACATGCCTCTGATAAATCAAGCGTGATTTTTTCACGCAACAATGAATGGATCAAAATAATAGCTTCAAAAAACAGTAGTTAGGCTACCGTATTCCATTTGTTGATGCAGAATCAACAGGATCGTTTTGATCAGACCATTCTTTGGATTTTTAGTGCCACAATAATTTAGCATTTATCGCAAAATATGTATTTTAACCTTATTTTAAGTATGGCCGTAATTTTAAGTACTTTGTAATAGATTTACTCTGTGTTCTTCCCATACAAAACTTTACCTTATTAAAGTCTTTGGGGTGGGGGCAGCGTAGTTGGCATAAAGAAGAAAACTTTAGCGTAGACAGTAGGAGAGGGTGAGGGTGAGGTTGGAGACTCATCCAATACGGGCGGAACTTCACTTATCGCCTCCGTTCCCGATTTAGGAGATTAGATAGACTTATTGGGCTGTAGAATGTTGGACCGTTCGAGTTGTGGAAGACGTTAACATACTCGAAAATACTTTATATTTTTAGTTATTGCAAGATTGATTTAATAGATTGTGGAATGGTGAGCCCCCTGGCCCATGATTTGGGTGAGCCTCAACTCATAATATGCAATTTTGATTAAATGTTCCGTGTCATGTGCATATATTATTCTATATATGTTATTTTGAGTTATACTTTTGTCGCATTGTTTTTATTTCTAAGCCTTGAGATAAAACTAAAACCTTCGTGGAGACAGTGGTGGGGGGAAGTCTCTCCTTTCATACTCGTAACTGAGCAGCTACAGAGGAATAATTACAAATGAAAATAATCTGTCTTTTGAAAAAGACACGAAGAAAATTGTCTAAAGCAGCCTGAAGTGCTATCTCTGACATTTCCGTTGATTCTTTATTCCCGTTACTTTCAGATGCAAAATTTAGAATAATATCGAATGGGTATAATCGTCCCCACCCTGAATAATTCATATTTGGAAAACCCACCCCCTGGAAATTCCCCCCCCCCCCCTCCAAGAACATTTTCTTTTCCTGCTGATAATTCCCCCCAGTTAAATTCCACCCAGCAGAAATTTCGCAGCCTGGAATATTCTTCCCTAAACATAATCCCCTCAGATAATTTCGGATATTCATAAAAATGGAAGCTGAAATTTCTACTCAACTTTTTAGGTCAGAAGCAATGCTATAGCGTTACCTAAGTAAAGAGCCATTAGGGTTCAATGAATTAACACTTATTTATTTTTCCAGGGGCACTTTATGTGGAAGAGGCGGTCGTATAAACTTTGGAACGGGGTTCATTGAATTACAAGTTATAGTGCCCTTACACCAGGGGCGGATCCGGGATTTTTTTAGGGGGGGGGGGCAAAATAGATTGATCGGATAAACTTGCGTTAGGAGCAAGTTTAATTAACGCAATCTTGCGTTAATTAAGTAAATTACATTACTTTAGACTACGTTCGGGGGGAGAGCCCCCCTCGCCCCTCTCCTGGATCCGCCACTGCCTTACGCTCTGTTTCTTTCCTTGTTAGGGAGGAGAGCAGATGCCTAATAGGTGTGTGCTAATACCAAAACATTCTAACTCTCATTGGGCCTTCAGGTATAAACAGAATTAGTTCAAACGAAGGGGTGGTGGGGGGGGGTTGCTATTTAATCCCTTTTGATTCTCGCGAGTATTTCGGGTCTAGGCTGTGTTTATGAAAGGAAAATTAGGGGATTTTACTATGGGCGATTTTCCAGGGGAAAGTTTCAGACGGTTGGGGGAGATTTCTGGGGGAGGGGGAGTTTAAAGACCTGTGTTACTGCTAAGTAAACTAAAAATATTCACTTTTTTCGCTTCATTTTCTTAAATTCTGATTTTTGATTCTTATTGATTTCTTTGGACTAATTTACGGCGTATTTGACTACGATTTGAATGTAAAAACAGTACAGTGATTTTTGGTATTTATTCAAGAATTTCGTTTAAAATACGAAATAAATAACGGTTTCCCTGACAAATTGTTATCTTATATCCAGTTTGGATCTTACTTATTGGTCTTACTTATATTTGAACTCTGTGAAATCAAGAAAGGTTAAGACACACGGTATAGGCTATATATGATTTTTTTTTGTTCTTTTGATCTTTTGTTAGGGAGGAGGGCAGATGCCTACTAAGTTTGCGTAATACCAAAACATTCTAACTCTCATTGATATTCAGGCATATACAGAATTAGTTCAAAGGAAGGGGCGGGAGTGGCTGTAAAGATCGACTCTACATCATCAGTTAATTCTGGATGTAATTTCTGTAATAAAAACATAACATTTATTCCTTTTCAACATCATCCTATTCTTTTTTTTAATCATTTTCGGTATTTTTTCATTTTCAATTTTTCGCTCAAATAGTATAAACGTAAAACCCGAATCCGAATACACATGTTGGGCATTCCAGTCAGCACACGTAAAAAGAAGAAATTTAATAACGGATCTTAATTCAAAATGTACAGTGGGTAACTAGGCTTAATAATAAGAAAAAAAATGGCCGGTCTCTAGTACTACTAGTGCCGTATCAAAGATTTTGGTTCAGTGGAGGGGTGATGATTTTTTTTGTTAAGGGGAAGAGGTAGAATGTAAAATTAAAGAAAACGTCAAAAGTGTATTTTTATGCATTTTTATTACGTTTTTACGAGTCTGACAAACATTTCGCTTGGGGGAATTTAAACCTTTCAATTCTTCCCATGTATACAGCCTTGACGTTTACTATTACCAACAACTTACCGCAATACCAAGTCACCTGACATTACCCCAGCTACCCACACTCATCAAGAAATATATTGTAATTATTTAATTGCATAGAACAATTTTGGACTAAAATCAAGCCTATGGCCTAAAAATTTTTCATAGAATTTCATTTAAAAAATCTATCAATGAGATTTGTTACAAGCAAAATGTTTAAATAAATCTATAAATTTCAAGCCAAAACTTGTTAATGATACATAATCCTATGTAAAGTCCATTAAGTTGTAGTTCTAATGGAACAGTATATACAGTTTATACATGCTTTTGTTTCTAAATGAATTTTTTTTGGGGTAATCATCAGATTTTTTCTCAATGTCTATGTACATACAGTCAGTAACACTATCAAACGGACAGCAGACTTTTCAATAATGGAATTTTTTTCTATAGTAAGATGACATCTCAGTACTTTAAAGCATACAGCATACCATATTGCTATTATTTAACTGCCTAGAACAATTTTGGAGTAAAATCAAGCCAATGGCCTAAAGATTTTTCAAAGAATTCTATTTAAAAAATCTGCTAATAAGATGTATTACAAGCAAAATTTTAAAATAAATTTATAAATTTCAAGCCAAAATTTGTTATTGATACATAATCTTATGTAAACTCAATTAAGTTGTAGTTCTAATAGAGCAGTATATACAGTTTATGCGTGCTATCAAACGGACAGCAGACTTTTCAATAATGGAATTTTTTGGAATTTTTGGAATTTTTTTTCTATAATAAGATGACATCTTAGTACTTTAAAGCATACAGCATACCATATTCCTATAAATGGTTCATTAGCGTTGACAAGTTTGATACATATTTTCTCTTGTTAAGTTTTTACAAGTCGTAATTTTTAGACGTATAAAACTGGATAGCTGAAGGCTCGTGGGGATTTACATAATTTCGGCATTAAGTACATTTTTTAAGGCATATAGCACCCCTCTCCTCGCCTACCATATGATCCACCACCCCTCCTCGATAATAGCTGCTGCACTATTATATAATTTTCTTCGTTCTTTTTATTTGTCTGCATTTCCATATGGCTGCTCAATTTTAAATGTAGGGATGATTTCCCAGGGTGGAATTTTCCGGGACATCGTCTCTTGTTAGTTTTTGTGGACTGAACAGATATTTATTTAAAGTAAAATCTAAGATGATATTTTTTTTACATTTATATAGAATAATTTTTAAAACACACGGTCAGAAAACTTGTTAATAGTTCTTTTCACCGTTAATATCGATTTCAGAATGTCTGACTTAATTAGAAATTCAAGTCAGAATAATAGTATAATACATAATAGATTATTAATGTATTATCCACTATCTTATACATTTTCTGTAATTCCTTCTCTGTTATTCGTACTTGTTTTCGTTCACTCCAAACTACAAAGTAATTTGTAGAGCAAACTTTTGATACATAAATGCCTCATACCATGATTTATATGAGATATGATTAATTTTTTTTCTTTTTCTACTGTTTATACCCATGATTCTTAACGTTGGGCGAAGGCCCTACAGGTGGTGCGTGAGAATATTTTGGTAGGACGTGGGCAGAACGCGGGCCCTTCGGCTGACTTTACATTACAGGCTTAATTTTGAAAAAATGCCTTAATGACGCCACATTCAAATTCATTTAAAGAAAAGAAATAATGGAAAAACTGTTTATAATGACGCCACTTATATCGGTGGATAGGGTTGGACAGACCTATCCTCCCATTTGAACTACAAATGGGAGGATATCAGGGCATCGGGTTTAATGCTAAGGAGTGGGCGGGCATGGCTGGCTGTACACAACAAAATGAGGAGTTTTTAGAAAAGACCCAATAAAACATTAAAGCCTTATGGTCTTTTTGACCTATTGTCTAAAATTTAGTAACAGAAAAAAATTAATTAAAAAAAACTAAAATAACTTTACAAAAGAGATAACGATTGACAAGCACTATATAAGACTATCCTCACATTCGCGCTACAAATGGGAGAATATTAGGGGGTCGGGTTGAATCCTAAAGGGTGGGCAGACGGGGCTGACTGTGCACAACCTTCCCGTTGGTGGCCCTGTTTTCACTAATCTTAGTGCACAACTAAAAAACAATAAAACATCGAAACCTTATTGCCTTTATGACCTTTAGTTTTCTATTGTCTAAAACTTAGTAACATAAGAAAATTATTTTATTTATTAATTTACATTAATATCTATTGTATTTTTGTTTGCATTGATTGTTTATTTAATGATTGTTTGATTGTTTATATGCCCCCAGGGCATAACTTACAACGCCTACCCCCGGGCCCTGGTGGGCTGTGTCGACAGCGGAGTTTTTTTTATCAGAACTTTGAACTATTTTAATAAAATATCTATCTCAAAATTTTTATCTGATGCATTTTGGGCGTGGAGGGGGGGGGCTAGTTGCCCTCCAATCTCTTGTGACTCTTAAAAGGAGAAAAAAACTTTCAATTTCCAATCAAATTAGCCCTCTCTAAAGTTTATACGAGCATCCCTTCCATAAGAACTATATATCTCCCTAGAGCATTACTCAAAACACCTTCCTCCAGGCCCTGGCGGGCTCCGTTGACACAGGAATTTCTCTTATCTGACCTTTGAACTATTTTTAATGAAATGACTATTATAAAAATTTTATCGGATGGTCTTGGGGAAAAAAGAGTGTGGGGGGGGGGGCTATTGCATTCGGATATCTTTTGACTTAAAAATTGAACTAGAACTTTCAATTTCCAATCAAATGCGCTCCCTCTGAAGTTTATACGAGCATCCCTTTCATAAGAACCATATACGCCCCCAGGACAACACACAACGCCTATCCCCCGGGCTCTGGGGGGGAGTTTTTGCTATCTAATTTATGAACAATTTCTAAAACACTGGCCATCTCAAAATTTGTAGCGGACGGTTTTGGGGAAAAATAGCGTGGGGGGGGGGGATAGCTTAACTCTCTTGACTCTTAAAAAGTGAACTAGAACTTTCAATTTCCAATCAAATGAGCCCTCTATGTAGTTTATACGAGCATCCTGTGTGCCCTGGGGGGTTCTATTGACACCCAAATGCATCCCTTTCATACGAACAGTATATGCCCCAGGGCATAACTTACAACGCCTGCCCCCGGGCCCTGGGAGGTTGTGACGACACCTGAGTTTTGTTATCTGACTTGAACATTTCGTAACTAAATGGCTATCTCAAACTTTTTATTGGATGCATTTGAGGAAAAAAGGGCGTGGAAAGGGGTTAGTTGCCCTCCAATCTCTTTTGACTCTAAAAAACTGAACTAGAACTGTCAATTTCCAATCAAATGAGCCATCTGTGAATTTTGTACGAGCATCCCTTCAATAAGAACCATATATTCCCCGAGGGAATAATTTACAACACCTGCCCTTGGGCCCGTGGGGGCTCTGTTGACCCCTGAGTTTTCGTTATATGGTCTTTGAACTATTAACAAAATATATTTTTCAAAGTTCTTATAGGATGGGTTTGAGGAAAAAACGGCGTGGAGGGGGGGGGATGCTAGGTGCCCTCTAATCTCTTTTTACTCTTAAAAAGTGAACTAGAACTTTCAATAGCCAATCAAATGAGCCCTCTTTGAAGTTAATACGAGCATCCCTTCCATAAGAACCATATCTGCTCCCAGCGCATAACTTACACCGGCTGTCCCCAGGCCCTAGGGGGTTGTGTTGACACCGGAATTTTTTGTTATATGCTCATTGAACTGTTTGTAACAAAATATCTCTCTCAAAATTTTTATTGGATGCATTTTGGAAAAAAGGGTTTGGGGGGGGGAATCTGGTTACCCTACAATATCTTTGGACGCTTAAAAAGTGAACTAGAACTTTCAATTTCCAATCAAATGAGTCCTCTGAAGTTTATACGAGCAGTCCTTCCATAAGAACAATATATGCTCCCAGGGCATAACTTATAATCCTTGCCCCTGAAGACTGTTGTGGGGGAGTGTCCTGCTCAAACATGTAATTTCCAGAACTTTCAACTACGTTGAACAAAACGGGTATATCAAAATTTTGATTGGATGTGTTGGTGGGCGTGAAAATGGTGGGCGTCGATGAGGTGTCAGTTGCCATAGAATTACTTTAAAAAGGGAACTAGACGTTCAAAATTCTATTCAAATGAGCCTTTTTTGAAGTTTCTACGACAACGTTGTATACACAAAACCAAACATGCCCCATAGTTTAAATTGTGTCCCTTATCCTGAGGGCTGTGGGGGATGTTTCATCCGCAAAGACCTAATTTTTAGAACTTAAAACTACTGTTTAATAAAATGGTTGTCTCAACATTTTGATTGGATGTGCCAGGGGAAAAGGTGGGCGTGAGAGGGGGGTTAGTTGCCCTCCAATCACTTTCGACTATTGAAAAGGGCATTTGCCCTTTTTCATTGATCTTTGAACTATTTTCAACAAAATTGTTATCTCAAAATGTTCATCGGATCGGTTTGGGGAAAAAGGGCGTGGGGGGACTAGATTAAGCTTCGGTCTCTTTTGACTCTTTGAAAGTGAACTAGAACTTTCTGATTTCAATCAAATGAGCCCTCTCTGAAGTTTATACGAGTATCTCTTCTATAAGAAACATATATATCCCCAGAGTATAACTTACAACGCCTATCCCTGGGCCCTGGGGGGTTTTGTCGACCCTGAAGTTTTAATATCTGATGGTTGAACTATTTTTAACAAAATGGTCACCTGAAATTTGTATCCGATGGGTTTATCCATCCGATACGCCCAAAGGCGTGGAGGGCAGGAGGGGCTAGTTGCCCTCTGATCTTTTTTCGCTCTGAGAAAATGAACTACAACTTTTAGTTTCCATTCAAATGAACCCTCTCTGAAGTTTATACGAGCATACCTTCCATAAGAACCATATATGCCCCCAGAGCAATACTTACAACGCCGGCCCGGGAGGGGGGGGGGGCTGTGTTGACACAGGAGTTTTTCTTATCTGATCTTTGAACTATTTTAACGAAATGACCATACGTAAAGGTGTTTTTGTTATATGATCTTTCAACTATTTTTAACAAAATGGGTACCTCAAATTTTTTATCAGATACATTTGGGGGAAAAGGGTTTGGGGGCCAGTTGCCCTCTGATCACTTTTGACTCTTAAAAAGGGCACCCGTACTCTCGATTTCCAATCGAATGAGCCCCCTTTGAAGTTTATACGACGACCCCTTCTATATGAAGTGCCTCTGGGATAAAAAATGGAGTGTTGGGGGAGGCTAGCTGCCCTCCAATCACTTTTGACTCTTAAAAAATGAATTTAAACTTGCAATTTCCAATCAAATGAGCCCTCTAGTAAGTTTATACGAGCATCCCTTCCATAACAACCATATATGCCCCCAGGGCATAACTTAAAACGCCTACCCCCGGGCCCTGGGGGCTGTGTCGACACCGGCGTTTTTTTGTTATTAGAAATTTGAACTATTTTTAACAAAATGTCTATCTCAAAATTTTTATCTGATGCATTTAGGGCGTGGAGGAGGGGGGCCCCCCATGGAGGCATGGGGGGCTAGTTGCCCTCCGATCTATTTTGACTCTTAAAAAGTGAACAAGAACTTTCACTTTCAAATCAAATGAGCCCTCTCCGAAGTTTTACACAGGAATTTTTCTTGTCTGACCTTTGTGAAATGGCTGTTATAAAAATTTTATCAGATGGGCTTGGGAGAAAAATGAGTGTGTGGGGGGGGCTAGTTGCCCTCGGTTATCTTTTGACTCTTAAAAATTGAACTAGTACTTTCAATTTCCAATCAAATGAGCCCCCTCTGAAGTTTAAAGTTTATATGAGCATCTCTTTCATAAGAACCATATACGCCCCCAGGACAGCACTTACAACGCCCGCGGGCTCTGGGGGTGTTGTTGTTATCTAATTTTTGAACAATTTCCAAAACACTGGCTATCTCAAAATTTGTAAGGGACGGGTTTGGGGAAAAAAGAGCGTTGGGAGGGGGGCTAGTTTAACTCTCTTGACTCTTAAAAAGTGAACTAGAACTTCCAATCAAATAAGCCCTCTATGAAGTTTATACGAGCATCCCTTTCATAAGAACCATACATGCCCTTAGGGCATAACTTAGAACGCCTTCCCCTGGGTCCTGGGGGGTTCAATTGACACCAGATTTTTTCTTACCCGACCTTTGAACTATTTTTAAATATATGTCTATCTCAAAATTTTCATCAGATGGGTTGGGGGATAGCTGCCCTCGGATCTCTTTTGACTATTAAAAAGTGAGCTCGAATTTTCAATATCCAATCAAATGAGCCTCTCTGAAGTTTATACGAGCATCCCTTTCATACTAACAATATATGCCCCAGGGCATAACTTACCACGCCTACCCCCGGAGATTGGGCGGGTGTGACGACACCTGAGTTTTGTTATCTGACCTTTGAGAAATTTTTAACTTAATGCCTATCTCAAAATTTTTATTAGATGCATTTGGGGAAAAGGGGCGTGGGGGGGCTAGTTGCCCTCCAATATCTTTTGACTGGAAAAAAACTTAACTAGAACTTTCTTCCGATCAAATGAGCCATCTGTGAATTTTTTACGAGCATCCCTTGGATAAGAACCGTATATTCCCCAAGGGCATAACTTACAACATCCGCCTTCGGGCCCTGGGGGGCTATGTTGACCCCTGAGTTTTCGTTATATGGTCTTCGAACTATTTGAAAAAAAAGCTATCTCAAAGTTCTTATCGTATTGGTTCGGGGAAAAAAGGGCGTGGAGGGGGGGGGGGCTAGGTGCCCTCCAATTTCTTTTGGCTCTTAAAAAGTGACCTGGAACATTTAATTTCAAAACAAATGATCCCTCTTTGAAGTTAATATGAGCATCCCTTCCATAAGACCCGTATATTCCCTCAGGGCATGACTTACAACGCCTGTACTTGGGCCCTGGTGGGTTGTGTCAACAACGGAATTTTCGTTATATGATCTTTGAACTATTTTTAACAAAATAGCTATCTTAAAATTTTTATTGGATGCATTTTGGAAAATAGGGTTTGGGGGGGGGGGGCTTGTTACCCTCCAATATCTTTTGACGCTTAAAAAGTGAACTAGGACATTAAGTTTCCAATCAAATGAGCCCTCTCTGATGTTTATACAACAATGTTATCTATACAAAACCTTATATGATCCCAGGGTTTAACTTACAACCCTTGCCCTGAGGACTGTGGGGAAGTTGTCATCCTTAAGGCCCTAATTTCCAGAACTTAAAACTACGTTTAATAAAATGACTGTCTCAAAATTTTGATTGGAAGTGTTTGGGGAAAAGGTGGGCGTGAGAGGGGGGTTAGTTGCCCTCAAATCACTTTCGACTATTAAAAAGGGCGCTAGCACTTTGAATTTCCAATCTAATGAGCCCTTTTTGAAGTTTCTACGACGGGGGAGTGTCCTCCTCAAAAACAAATTTTCTATCTGAAAATCAACTATGCTGAACAAAATGGCTGTCTCAAAATTTTGATTGGATGTGCTTTGGGGGAATGATTGGGCTTTGTGGAGGGGGGTTAGTTGCCCTCCAATCACTTTCGACTATTAAAAAAGGCACTAGCCCTTTGAATTTCCAATCGAGTGAGCCTTTTTTGAAGTTTTTACGACAACGCCTTCTATAAAAACCTTATATACAACCAGGTCATAACTTAAAATCCTTGCCCTAAGGGCTGTGGGGGAGCGCCCTCCTCAAAAATATATTTTCTATTTGGAAATCAACTACGCTGAACAAAATGGCTATCTCAAAATGTTGATTGGATGTGTTTTGGGGTAATGATGGGCGTGGGGGGGAGGCTAGTTGCCCTCAAATCATTTTTGACTTGAAAAGGGCACTAGAACTCGCGATTTCCAATCGAATGATCCTTCTTTGAAGTTTCTACGACGACCCCTTCCATATGAAGTGCCTCTGGGGAAAAAAAAACATTGAAGCCGTATGGCCTTTACCATAGGCAACACTACAGCGTTGCCTCTGATACTTAAGCATATTTCTTACAATTTAAGATTGTATACTACTCACTATTTGTATTATAGCTGGCGTGACCAAACGGCAACTTGATGAATAAATCTAATATAATTTTGTATATTGATAGTTACTGATGCCACAACTGGCTCAAGACTATAAGAAACTTTAAAGATTACCCTATTGTGTTCAGGCTACATACTCACTTTTGACTCCCAAATCAATATTCCTGTTTTTATACTTGACTTTTTTCTTTTCAGTAAAAGGCTAGTTTTCTACAATTCTAGAAACTTAGGTAGACATAATTAGTTGGTTTATTTGTACTAGTTTTATTGATATATGTTAGATAGGCTCTGAAGTAATAATTCTTGTCAGTTTCAAGTTTCAACTACGCTCTTTACTTCCCTCGGAAAACTTCGTTTTTTTTTTAATTTATCAATATCTTGTACAATCTGATTAGGTTTGTCAATTCTCGAAAATGTAGGAAGGGCAAGGATATTTTTATTTAAAAAATGAAGATAGAAAAAAGATATTTTCAAAATCTAGGAAAGCACTTATTTTGTTTTAGTTTTCTTTTTTTCAATGATAATTTCAGAAAAGCTATATGACAAAATTAGTCAGGCAACTGAATATAGAAGGCAACCCCCCCCCTAATTGACGCCCTTAAAATTGTTTTTAGTTACCAGTAAATCTAAGATGTTAGTTTGTCTTCAGAAACTTATTTTTTTTATACCTGACTTTTTTGGTAACCATGGTTTTTTTCTTCTAGTAAATGCTGTAATAATGGCTGCAACAAGAGAAAAACGAGCAACTGCAGGAAACAAGTTAGCTAAACTTTTAGATGAAGAAGAGGAAGATGACTTTTACAAAACCACCTATGGTGGATTTGAGGAGGAAGAACATGACGAAGAATTCCAGTTTAAGTAAGAACTACGTTACTTCTCAAGGAATGTCTTTTTGTTTAATTAGTTGCAAGGGCGCGAGTCTCCGTTTCATAATCAAAAATCTGTCTTAATCAATCTGTTCTTTTTTTGTGACTTATCATTTTATCGTTTTCCATACTTGCTTTAAAAGCTCTTCTTTTCCTTTTTGTACTTTTTTTAGTCCCTGATTTGCCTGTTTTTATTTTTTGGTGAAATTGCTCTATACAAACTTTTCTCTGGTTTGTCCAGCTTGTGAATAATGTTTTTGAATAAGCATTATTTCGTCCAGAGAGGTAGCAGAGTGGTTTTTATTGAAAGCTTTGTTGTAGAATCTTGAGAAAGGGCTCATTTGATTGGAAATTCAAAGGCCTAGTGCCCTTTTTAATAGTCGAAAGTAATTGGAGGGCAACTAACCCCCCTCTCTCGCCCACCTTTCCCCCAGACACATCCAATAAAATTATTTTTTTTTTTCGCCAAGTCAATTTGTGAACTGGTGCCCCAAAACTATATAAAGGAAATATAAACTTGCTTTGCTAAAAATCCAGTTCAAGGTAACAATATTTTAGTTGAATATCTTGCTAAGATCACTCTCAATGTTCAATTGATCTGTTCTGTGAACTTACAAGGCCGCTAATTGATTAAACAATCGCTATATGCAGATACAAATAGGAGGTCAAATACAATGCAAAATTAACCCAGGTCGGAATGTTTAAAAATAGCAATGCCGTGATTTATACTCACCTACATTTGTCCAACTGCACATTTCCATTTTGACAATTCTTTCTGGCTGTTAGGTCTCTGATTTAAGTCAGCAGAGGATTTGATGAAAAGTACTCCAAGAGCACTTGGAGGGCTAAACAAAGTTTACAAAAGTCTTGACCTATCTAGATCGTTTATATATATATATATATATATATATATATATATATATATATATATATATATATATATATATATATATATATATATATATATATATATATATATATATATATATATATATATATATATATATATATATATATATATATATATATATATATATATATATATATATATATATATATATATATATATATATATATATATATATATATATATATATATATATATATATATATATATATATATATATATATATATATATATATATTATGATTATCAATTAAGTATGTATTAATGTATAGTATGATGGCACTAGACCCTGAAGGTCCAAACCGACGGTGCTGATCTCCGTTTCGTGGCTCATCAGCCAGGGCTTCTTTAAATAAACTATCGTAATAAATAGGGCTTCTTTTTGGTTATAAATAAAATTCTTTTTGGTTATAATTTCTTTTGTTCTCAGCTACACCGGGTGATTTTGCCCCCCCCCCCCGCGCCCGTCTGGAAGAACAAGGAAAATCGTTGCTTTTCGATGTTATTTTCGGTGTTTCTACTAAGTGTTTGTCTTCACCAACCAAAGATGAGCAAAATACTTTATTAATACTTTTATTATAATTCTTTGTTTATTAAGTAGGGGGAGGCTGAAAACTCAAAGTCCTCTAAACTATCTCATATAGGGGGGCTTAGGGCTTCTTTAAATAAACTATCTAAGAATAATTATCGAAGGAAAGAAGAGTTACACTTTTTAAAATTCGGAATTTTACCTTAATGGTAAGAATTCCTGTAGGCCAAGAACATTTACCAAAAAGTGAGATACTGAACACCGTTGAAGCATAAAATAATCTCCAATCATAACTAATACCATGGAGGTGATTTTAAACTCGTTTAATAGGATTTCCATCCTTTTTACAGTAATAATTATTTCTCATCCACTTCTTACTGTAACATGCTAGGGGGTTGATTATTAACACTGGTTCCGCAAATCTTGTGAAAAAAACACTATTAAGAATTATAGTAAAAATTTGTCCCTGTGATTTCTAAAATTTTAGTTTTGGGTAAAATTTTAGTTTGGGTCTGTAAAATCTAACAAAATCTAAAATTTAGTTTGATTAGTTCTAGCCACATTTATTTACCTCCCTCTTATTTCAGAGAAGACGAAGATGTAGAAGATATTGTGGATTCAGATTTTGATATAGAAGAAAATGATGAGCTTGTTAGCGATCAAGAAGAAGAAGGGGAAAGAAAAACAGTAAGAAAACGTGGCGTAATAACTAAAGCATACAAGGTAAAATTCAGTTTCTTTTTAACATATTTAAAAAAAGTTAAGCATAAAGGCTAATGCATTAAAATGTCACCATGCTTTTTTTTATCTCAAAATTCCTAGTTTTTATGGACGTAAGTGGCATAAAAAGTAGCCAATACTTACCAAGTTATGTTGTAGTTGAAGTTGTTTGAATAACTAGGAATAAAATTCGCCATGTCTCGAAGATAAATGACAGGGTAGAACATTAGCCAGTCAAAAGTCAATTTGATGCTGGCTGTATTGACGCTTGATATATTTTGTAGGTGGACACAGAGTTAACCTTAAGGAGAGAGATTTGAAGATTTTCTGTGAGAGGGGGGTGGGGGCAAAACACCTGATATTTACATTTTTCCAGTTTTCGAGGGGGCCTCATAGCCAATCAATCCTAAAGGAAGGGAATATCTGCCCCCAGTGTTGAGGCATGTTCTGCTTTTTCTCGTGTTACGGATTGCTATGGATTCTGGCACCTTTTCAATTTTTATTTTTAAGATATTTTAAAAAAGTTAATTATAGAGGTGGTTGCATTAAAGTGTCACCATGTTTTTTTTCTGAAAAGTCCTAATTTTCATGGACGTAAAGTGGCATAAAAAGTAGCCAATACTTACCCAGCTACGTTGTAGTTGAAGCTGTTTGAATAACTAGGAATAAAATTCACCATGTCTCGAAGTTAAATGACAAGGTAGAACATTAGCCAATCAAAAGTCATTTTGATGCTGACTGTATTGACACTTAATGTATTTTTTTGGTGAACACCGGCTAAACCTTAAAGATACGGATTTGAAAATTTTCTCTGGTTGGGGGGGGGGGAATCAAAATGCCTGATATTGAAATTTTCCAGTTTTCAAGGGGGCCTTCATAGCCAATCTCAAAGGAAGGGAATATCTGCCCCCAGTATTGAGGCATGTTCGGCTTTTTCTCCTGTTACGGATTGCTATGGATTCGTACCTGTTCAACTTTTTTCATGGTGTAATTGCCTTTGTAATGCGTGATAATACAGCGCTAAGGGCAGTCAATTTTGCTTAGAGGCCAGTACCAAGAGGTTTGAAGGAGGATAAGAAGTATCACAAGAGTGCTGAAACGCAATTTCTATTCCTAGGCTGTAACAAAATTGTTTTTTTTTCTTTTCTTGCTAAATTTGACGGTTTGAAGAGGGAATGAATTACATAATTTGTCTGCAAAAAAATCTGGGATAATATTGTGTGACTTTTGCTTAAATTTTTCCACTGGTATCAACAGTCTATATAGATTCATTTTTTCCCCTCTACATCAGTGGTTACCAACCGATGTCGGGTAATGCCTCACCCGGGGGGGATCAGGCATTCTAAAATCCTGATCCCCCTCCCTCTCCTCGTGATTTTTAAATTTTGGTTGTTCAATATTTTACATGTTTCCACCTGTAGTAAGCTTAAAAGACCATTTCCTTAATATTTTTTTAGAAGGGGGGGGGGGCTATCCTCTTGGCATATTTTATGCTAATTAAAAATATTGTCTGTATAAAACAGTTTTTATACAATGCATGGCTATATTGCAATACTGTCAGGTATCGTTTCCTCTTTAAATGCATAGGAATGTAATTTTGTTCACATGAAAAATGTTTTTTTTCAAAATTAAGGTTCTAAAGTATAGTCAGCCAAAGTGTGCACCACCTGCTAATGACCCACCCAAACTTTGCGATGAACCACCGATGGAGCCTGCACCCCACGGCTTTAGATGGAGTTTTGTGTAAAATTCGTAAAATTGTAAAATTCGTTTGAAATCATTCTCAATGGAATTTTGTTTAAATTTCAGGTTTGTTTCATTTTTTGGGCTGTGTATTTGCACTTATGGTTGAAGTCAGGTTTTAGTTAAAAATTTGCATGGTCTTTTTTCATCCACCGTGTTAATTGCTCTGCAAGAGTATTTTGTTGGTGGATTCCATGGGAAATATATGGAAATCTCACAAACTTTTTGTTCCCTGAATAACATTTACTATCATATCAGATTTTTTTTTTTTCATGGCAGGTTAGTTGGATCGGTGAATAATGAAACTGACTCATTGACAATCTGTTCAAGTTCTTGTCCATTTAATATTAGTTTTGTTTCTTCTATATTTGCACCCTAGAAAAAAAAGCCTTAACCTTTGGTATTTCACTGTGATATCTGAGACAGAAAATGACTAAAATGTTGGTTTAGATGTGTCGAAAGAGCAAAATAAAAAATCGTCAATAATAGCGTTTGAAAATGATGCACAGAGTCAAAATCTTAGGATGAAGTCTTTAGCAGTGTTAAACTGTCGAAAATAAAGCCTCCCTCTACTCTCCTGAAGGTTTTAAGTTTTTCTTTTCTCCTCGCCTTGTATGCAAGCGTGCTATTCAAAATACGACTTCAAACAGAAAAGAAAAAAAGTGGCAACTACGCTAGATGTAAATAGTAGCAATGGCAAACTGAAATCGAAACTATTCTGTAGGAAGCTTACAAGGGTAAGTGATAGTTTGGGCAGCTACTGTGTATTCTTCTTCAAGACTCAGTAAGATGTGCTTGCAGGTTTATGAATCAGAAGATGGCTAAGACTTAACCAGTTTCTTAGCCTGAAGTGGCTAAGTGCTCCAGTTCGTTAGTGGAATTGTTGCCAATTGTACCATTTACTGTGACTCGGTTTCAACTGAGTCGTGACTGAGTTAAATCACCTAGAGATTAAATTAAATGTGAACTCCAAATGTAAAGCTGCATTGGATTCCAATAAGAGTATTATTTTTAACAGAATAATTGAGTTCTTTTTCAGTTGACTTTAATATCTTATTGTCAGCTGATTCTGTGCTGTAATAGGGATAGCTTATTGATTATATATTCTACTTACGAGGTTTTTACATGGAGTAGTTATAGTATGTATTGATATGATTTTCTTACTCTGTTTTGATTTAAATTCCTTTAGTTTTTTAAATTGTTGTGGTTTAAGTTCTTTCTATCTTTTCATCGCCGAGGACGACTTATCGTGGTAAAAGTGGGATAATTCGTTTGATGTTTTTTGTTCTGCTTCTTCTTTCTCTATGCCATAAATCCGTCATTTTCAAAATGTATTTTGAAAAGGATTATTCCGTCGTTTTAAAAAGAACTTAGAAAAAAAAGTTTCAAAAAGGATTATAACTCAATATATAAATTCAATAATTTAGAAAACCTTATTAGAACAAATAATTTATAATTTATAATTAATTTAGAACAAATAATTAATAATTTAGAACAAATTTGGAAAAACTTAGAGAACTTACAGAGGCATATTTAATTGTAAGTTGTATCTTTATATTTTATATTTATTGAATGTACTCCTCATAGTGTATCCTGAGGGAAAATAAAAGTATTATTATTAAATATTATCTTGAAAAATTAGAAACAATTTGGAAATTAGTTTTTAATAAAAAGACCTCCCCATGGAGTTGTGCAGTTTTGGTAGTAGCTGGTGCCAAATTTTAAGAGACATGTAAGTAATAAGTTGCAAAATAACCTAAAACCACATGGTACCAAACTGCTAACGGGGTAGCTTTCCTTTGAAGGTGTAGTTGTCTTTGGGGAGGAGATAGATTGTTTATGTTTAAGTTTCTAAGTACGGAAAGTGTTATCAAATTTAATAAATCAGTTTTAACTACTTATTTTTACGGTTCGACGTGACAGTGGCAAATGTAACAGTAACAAATGTAACAGTTAAATAAAACGTAACAGTAACAGTGACCAAATGTAGTACTGCCCTAAAGACTTCATAATTTAGGACCACAAAATTGAATTATTGAAAAATCAGAGACAATCGTTGTTTTCAGGTATGAGTTGACGTGAGATAGGTTCAGGGGACAACAGAATGCTTTTATTTTGATGTCCTTGGTACTATAAAAAGTTATGACCTGTATTAATATTAATTTATTATCTAATTATTAATAAATTTTAATATGATAGGTAGCAAGTTATGACGTATATTTTTAACTGATCCAATAAGTTTTTCCTCGGTAACCTTTTTATTCATCTGTTCCATAGCCTTAAGGTTAGGTATCATTTAGGACAATTCATATGCAATCCAGTAAGACGCTATATCCACAATTCAGCTTCGCAACACTGACAAGATATGACGCTACCCTAAAAACATTATAATTTTTAAACAGGCAAAAAAAAAATCTTAGAAAATTGCGGTTCTAGGTATGAATAGACTTAAGATGGATCTAGAGGGGGGGGGATAAAAATATTAGTAGCGGGCTTTTTTTTCCATCAATATATTAAATAAATAGATCGCAACAAAAAACTATTCAACGTAGTCTCCCCTACAAGGCTCTATGGTAGGAAAAAAAACGGGAAAAACAAAAAATGAAACCAATACATAAAAAAAAACATATCCAAAGATCTCTTAACCTCCTATTTCCGTATATTCTCTAGATTTTAACGCCATTTTATCTTAAAAAACGTGGATCCCACCTTTAATCTGGTAGATAAAGTGGTAAATAAAGGAGACGAAGCTTGAATTTTATAACTGTTTTAGTGAGAATTTATTTCCTATCTAACTACCCTTATTTTACCCTTGGCTTGACATTGCAAGGGCGTATTTATGTCTTGAAAAGTTTTCTTGTTACAACTGAAACATTTACCCTTTTACAGGAGCCAGCAAAAGCTATAAAGCCAAAAGTGAAATTGGAAAGGAAACCAAAACCAAAACTTGATGCTGACACTTTATTAGATTTGGCACTTAATGGCTAGTATCAATCTACTCTCTTGCTTACTATACTATTACTATAATATTCATACTATACTATGCTCTCTTATTGCTATTACTTACTATAATATACTATCTTATTTACTATACTTAGTATACTCTCTTACAAGATTTATTTTTGGGGAATTTACATCCCTTCCTGGAACCTACAGTCATATAATTACGCTTGTTTTTTTTTTTTTTTTTTCTAAAAAGCAGAGATGAATCAGACGTAATTTCTTTTTTTTTTAAGATCAGAGATAAATTGAATGTAAGATTTTTCATTTTTCTTTGTAAATAGCAGAGTTGAATCGAACTTTTTTTTGTCTTTCTTAAGGATAGAATAAATCGAAATTATTTTTTTTTTATCTTCTAGAGAACAGAGATAAGTCGAATTTAAAGTTTTATTTTATTTTTCTAAAAAGCAGAAATGAATCGAATTTAAAGTTTTTTTGTCTTTCTTAGGAGTAGAGTAAATCGAAAGCAATTTTTTATCTTCCAAAGAGCAGAGACAAATTGAATTTAAGTTTTCTTTTTTCTTTCTAAAGAGCAGAGATTAATGTAACGTAAGGTTTTTTTTTGTCTTTTTAAGAGTAGAGTAAATCGAACGTATTTTTTATATCTTTCTAAATAACAGGGATCTTGTTTTATCTTTCTAAATTGCTGAAATAAACTAAATGGATTTTTTTTCTCAAGAGCAGGAATAAACCGTTTGTAAGATTTTCTTTTTATCTTTCTAAAGACCAGCGATAAATATAAACGTAGCTTTTTGTCTTTTTAAGAGTAGAGTAAATCGAATGTGATTTAGTGTCTTCTAAAGAGCAGATTTAAATCGAATAAATATTTTTCTTTTATCTTCTTAAAGAGCAGATCCATCGAAAGGACGTTTGTTTTGTCTTTTTAAGAGTAAAGTAAATTGAACGTAATTTTTTATCATTCTAAATGGCAGAGATAAATCGAAGTTTTTGTTATATCTTTTTAAATAGTAGAAATAAACCAAATATAAAATTCGTTTTTTTCTTTCTCAAGAGCTGGAATAAACCGAATGTAAGATTTTGCCTTTTCTTTCTCAAGAGCAGATATGAACCAAATATAAGATTTTCTTTTTATCTTTCGAAAGACCAGAGATAAATCCAAACATTACCTTGTTTACCTTTCTAAAGGGTAAAAATAAACTAATCATAATTTTTTTCGTCTTTCTAAAGACTAGTATAAATCAATGACGTAAAATAAATCTATTTATAACTTGAGGGTTATTGGTAGCAAGTTCCCGATTTTTACCTCGTCAATTTAAATGTTACCTAGTCAACTTCTACTACTATTTTAGATAACGAGCACAAATGTGCCTAAGACCCACGCATTTGTACATGCTGCTCCTCGATATGTTCAGAATATCACCCTTTACATTTGCCCAAGAAGCCCATATTTCCTTTCAATGCTTTCTTATGCCATCCTTACCCCATTCAAGGACGTCTTCCTTTTTGTTGGGCCCTAGATAGATGTCCAAAAACCATGCTTTTTGGAAAACTATCATTCTTCAATTCTAAAAAGTGACCTAACCATCTTATCTTTTTTCATTATAGTCCTAGAAAGTGGGATTGAATCATGTTTTTTGTACAACACATTGTTGATATATGGTCATTCAAACGGGTACCTAAAGCTATCTTTGGAAAATTCTTCTGGAAAAGATTCAACATATCTCCCCCCCCCCCTACCTCTCCCCGCGGTATATTGACTCGCAAATTGATCATAAAGTACAGGTAAAAAGACTAAATATTTTGTAAGAAATATTCCTCGGCTCGTGAATTGGTCTAAAAAATGCAGACAAAAGTCCTGAATACGGCCAGTCTATATATACTATACATAATAATATTGATAACAAAGGTTTTATTTATATAGGTTCGATACGGTACTACGGATTTTGATGATCAACGGTTTTGTATTGGTGGATTGATATTCTTGAAATAACCCATGGCTACATAAAAAGGGTTACAGAGAAGAGAGACTAAGTTTCTACTTTAACTTGTTTTTACTGTCGTTCAAAATGTAGCTGCGTCATTTACCCATATCACCGTAAAACGAATTCTAGCGCCGTAAACCCCAAATATCTCCATAAACAAACGAATACAACCCTAAAACAAATTTTACGAAGGGATTGCATTCGTATCTGGAATGTGGTCACGTCCGATGTGTGATTACTTGCCATAGTTTTAATATTACTACTACTAACAACTCACCGCAGCACCAAGCCCCCTGAAGCCATCCCCCTCTTCCATCCCAATCTATTCCTTGCCTCCCTCTTTACACCCTCCTAAGAAGTTTCCATTAAATATTTCCTGACATCCTCCCATCCCCACCGCGGAAGACCTGCTTTCCGTTTAGCCTTAGACGGTTGGCCGAAAAGGATTATCTTTGGCATTCTGGCCATCCGCAGAACATACCTTAGCCATCTCAACTTTTCTCCCATTATAGCCCTAAAAAGCGGGATTGAACCATACTTGTCGTACAGCCTACTGTATGAAATATGGTCAGTCAATCGGGTACCCAAAACTATCCGTAGGCAATTTCTCTGGAAAACATCTAACGTTTCTTCCCCCTTCTTTGGAGTATGCTTCAGAACCGTATTTGACCAGTGTCATCACTGTAGCTTTCATTATTCTAATCTTGGTTCACAGACTTATATTCCTATTCTTCCAAACTGTTTTTTAACTATGAAAACACACCATATGCTTTGGCTATTCTACTTTTAACATCTTCACTGCACCCACTATCTTTACTAATAATACTATCAAGGTAAGTGAAGCTGTCCACTAGACCCATCTTTTCGTTACTCGCTGTCACCTTTTCATCTTCGCTTATTCCTAGCCTTGGTGACTTAGTTTTCTTAACATTAATTTTCGAATCTGTTCTAGCACCCTGAACTCGCAAAATCTCTAAAACTTCATTCATTTCTCTCACACTTTCATCTAGGATGCTTAAATTATCAGCATAACCTAATTCTAGGAACGTTTTTCTTTCCTATTTCATTCCGTGTTCTCCCATTGCCTTTCCTGTGCTCTTTGAGACAAAGTCCATCAAAATGATTCATACAAATGGGGATAGAACACAACCCTGCTTAACTCCTGATTTAGAACGAAACCATTTATTAACCTCATTACCTACCTTAACCGCAGCAGTGTTATTTCTTGTACTTAACACCAATTACTTTAATGTATTTGTTTGGTATACCATATAAGGGTAGTTTAAATAGGTAGATAATTTCTTAAACCACATTGGCTTGCCATAACAGAAAGAAAGAAAACGATCATAAATGGGGTTTTTAAAGGCCAAACGAAAATACTGAAGAAACACACCAAGAGAATATTTCGAGAGAACAACCACCTCTCTTCTTCAGCGCGAACGAAACAATATAATCAAGGAAAATACCGAATAAAAAACCAAAAAACAAACGCGGAAAGTCAACAAAACCAATGATAAAAAACGCCAAAAAATTAAATAAAATTCAATAAAAGACCAAAAATTATAAGAATTAAAATCAAATACCCAACAACCATAAAGTGAGTCTTCGCCAATATCCGCGATTTGCACAAAATCCAAAAAACTGTTTGCAATTAATAAGAACCTATTCTTATAAAATTTCTTCTAAAAATTCTTGTAAAAACCTATTGTTAAAATTTTTATAAAAATCCTATTGGTTCTTATAAAAATTATAAGAACCTATTGTTTGCACAAGCTTGTTTTAAGCGAGAATGGGAGTAGGCTAGTTTACGACTAGTAAACTGTAGGCTAGTAGGGAGTAGGCTAGTTCATCTAGAGTAGGCTAGTTTACGACTTTAAATGTACACATTCCCCAATTAAACTACCATGTATATCGAAATAGAAACATTTTCTCCCCCTGGCACCATTGCCAGGTGATCCCTCAGGATTTTCTGCGATTTTTCTTTTGGTAGCTATACAACTATTAAGATTTTTTCGTTGCTTAAAATCTCAACTTTCGTTGTTTACAAACAAGCTCAACCAAACGGTTGTATCACCCAATTTATCTGCATTTGATCGTTGAGCAATACAGCATTCAATAGGTCGGTACAACTGTTATGGTGCCGTCCTAGACGAGTGGATTGGTGTGTTGGATTTAAGATCCTTTGTCCGAGAGGGCAAGGGTTCGAATCCTAGTGTACCCAATTATTTGGTTTGGGACGGGGGTCAGGGGCGTGATTCTGTAAGCTCAGTCAGAGTTGACCCAGCTCTAAATGTGTACCTGTAGAAAACTGGGAAAAGTAAACAGGAAGGGTGTGCGAAAGCAAAGGATGGCTGGCCCTTATCCCCTGATTGCACTTCCTGGCTGAAGGGCCTTGAGACGGAGATCAGCAACGCCGGTTCAGACCTTAAGGGTCTAGTACCGCATCCTTTACCTTTCCTTTACAACTTTTATGTTCAGTCGGGCTATAGAACAAATATAGGGTGGTGGGAATATGTAGAAATTAAGTAATAAAAGTGATATTTTGAAATCAGAAGAAAATAAGGATTCTATTGGTATGCCAGTAGTCAATTGAAGAGATAATTATAAGTGAATAGGATAGCCTGATTTGTCTTTCTAAAAAGATGCTTTTTTAGGTAAGTCAATTAACTAATAATTTGAAGTGTTTAATCTTGATTAACCTTAATAATATTCATGTTAATACATAGCTTGGATTTGTGGAAGTGTTTGTCTTTTATTATAGTAATCAACAAAGTTACAGTTTCTTAAGCTCCATGATGATATATTTTTTGGCTATTTTCGGCTGATTTTTCACAAATGTTCCTTATTTTCAAACTTGGCGCTCGCTTATCATAAAACTACATAACTATATATGGAGGTTTTGTCGTCAAAAGTTGAGTTCCGTGGTTTTTCCTAATTTTTGAAGATGTATATGGTTAGTTTCCAACACAGTTTATATAATTATCCAGTGAGTTTACCGCAGATGATTTCTGGCTCTTCATTCTCGGTGCAAACAAAAAGCTCCTCCCACTTATTTGTGCACTTATTCTCCACTTATTGGTTGAGCCGGGAAGTGGTTTTATCAGTACTTGTTCCGTAGGTGATTATTCTTTGTCTACCCGTGAAAAGATCTAATGCTGCTTATGTTTATACGTTCTCTGGAACACTAGCACCTCGGTCCGGGTTTTTATAATGGGTGAGATAGGGAAAGATCATACTGCTAATTATATAAACTGTGGTTTCCACTTAACCAATTAAAAGAATCAGATTTGATTTTTAGTGTCCTTGGTACTTCATTCGTCCGGAGGATAAAATTATGCTCGGACGTCAACTTTGTGGCTTTCTACATTTTTCATGCGACTTCTTCCGATTGATTCATTTACCGCCTCGCAACGGGAATCGGCCACAAGAATGGTGGTCTGTATTAAAAAGTCCTTAAAGTAATTAGATCATTAAATCAAGTAAATCAATAAGATCATTAAAGTAACAGAGTACCCTAAAACTATTTGCAAATTGAAAGAAGTATACATTTTGCAGAGAGGAAATCTGTGCGAAGAGCAACCGCTGCCAAATCTGCAGAAACAGTAAAGCGACTGCAGAAAAGACAAGTTGAAGAGGCGAGAAGGAAATCGTCGCAGCCAATTAGGAGGGAGGAATACATGCCTACACAAGAAGAACTTTTAGAAGAAGCCAAGATTACTGAACAAGAAAATTTAAAGTCTTTGGGTAAGACTGGCTCAGATGCCAAATCTATTTTGTTTTGGTATATACATAGATTTGATATATAGATATATAATATATAGATTTGACAAGGTCTGCTTTGGTCTGGTATTTTGAATCCTGATCCGTTATTTTACTTAATTATTTATATATTTATATTAATATATTACTGATATTTTCTGCTGTCTTCGAATTTCATTTGTACTAGAATTGACAGTTTCTTAATTTTGAAAATATTGGTTTCTTTCGCAATAATAAAACTGTAGACGAAATCAAAAAGAAGAGTGAATTTTGGAGCTTGTTAGCTTCTAACATTGTCACGTAAGTTTGTGTTCCATCCAGCAATAACTCTAGTCTTGGGACATCATTTCGTGTAAGAGAATCAAAAATTAAAAGCTTTATAATCCGTATTACGTATGATAAAGTATTTCACAAAGCTATGGCCAGGGGGGAGGCTACTGCTTTCGCCCTCTTCTTTTAGAATTGTGATATAAGATATACTCTCTTTGATTAGGCAGGGAATAAATATAATTTCAGTAGTTAATCCCCAAAATCGATGTCATTGTTTAAGTCCTGGTATTTCGTTTTCACTGACTTAATGGCTGTACTGAATAGAGTTAGTGTTCCCAGCTAGTTCTATAAGAACGGAGGCGGCCGAACGATAGACTCACTTTCATATAAACGCATGAACATTTTCTTTGTGATAAATATTACGCACGCGGAATCAAAAATGTTTTATACACGCACTTGACATATTGTAGAAGTTTTATACACGCACTTGACATGTTGTGGATGTGTTAATTTGGTGTATAGTGATTCGAAGCATGTCCTGTTCAGTTACTAATCAAACAGTTCGTGGTAACGAACTGTAAGTAAGGAGCGACCCGGCTCAATGGTAACCGAAACTCTAAAAAACGGGATTTTGATACCAATAGATACATCAAAAGAATCAGATTTTAATTCTGATTTCAAATATATAAGTTTCATTAAGTTTAATCTTACCCATCAGAAGTTACGTGCCTGAGAAAATTTGGCTGATTTTCGAAAAAAGGTGGAAAGACCCCCTAAAAGATATAGAACTTTAATGAAAATAACACCATTATATTCAGCGTATAAGACAACCCGACTCTAAAGTTTTAAAGAACGTATCTACAAATTTTTGGAATTTTGCATTTTTTGCAAGAAGAAAGATCATGGATGCGTGTTTATTTGTTTGTTTGTTTTTTTTTTTTTCCCCAGGGGTAATTGTATCGACCAGTGGTCCTAGAATATCGTGGGAGGACTCATTCGAACGGAAATTCAAAGTTCTAGTGTCCTTTTTAAGTGATCGAAAAAAATGGAGGGCAACTAGGCTCCCTCCCACGCTCATTTTTTCCCAAAGTCACCCGATCAAAATTTTGAGATAGCCATTTTGTTCAACATGGTCGAAAATATGATAAAAATGTCTTTTAGGATGACTTGATTCCCCAAAGTCCCCGGGGGAGGGCTGAAAGTTATGAACTTTACTCAATGTTAACATATAGTATTGGTTATTGGGAAGTATACAGACTTTTTCAGAGGAGATTTTTTCTGGTAGGTGGGGGAAGGAGAGGGTCGGGGGCTATATGGAAGGATCTTTCCATGAAGGAAGTTTTCTTGGGGGAAGGGACAGTGCACTGCAGGGGGCGCCGGATTTCCCAGCATTATTAAAGAAAAAGATCAGGAATTAAATAAAAAAAACAAGTTTTTCAACTGATCAACTGATTGTGATTAAGAGGTCGTTTTTAAAGAACTGGAAAAAAAATTCGAACTATAGTTTAAAGAGCAGGGTATTGACTAGGGGGCGAACCCCTAATATACGTGTTAAAAATTTATGAATATAGAAGTTCGTTACGTAAGTTAATTCTAAGTTACGTATATTTATTACTAATAAAAACGTTCGTAAATAAAATTAAACAAGTTTCGAGAAAGCAATTTAACCAAATATAATATTAAAATTTTTTTTTAATTATTAATGTAGGGTGATCAAAAATAAAAAGCTTAATAAATTAAAAAATGTTCAAAAATTAAATAAAAAAAAAACAATTTTTTTTAACTGAAAATAAGTGACAACATTCAAAATTAAAATGAACAGAAATTATTCAGTATATGAAAGGGGCTGTCCCCTCCTCAACGCCTCGCTCTTTACGCTAAAGTTTGACTTTCTCACAACTCTATTTTTTTAAACAATAAAAAAACTTTAGCGTAAAGAGCGAGGCGTTGAGGAGGGGACAGCCCCTTCATATACGGAATAATTTCTGTTCGTTTTAAGTTTTAACGTCGTTCCTTACTTTCAGTTAAAAAAACTTGTTTTTTTTTATTTAATTACCAATAAAAGTGTAAGTGAGGGTTAAAGTTAAAATTTGTTGCCTTATCTTCTTTTTTTAGTTTTTTCATCATTGTGGGGAGAGGAGGTGGGATTTTTGAGAATAAAAGAGAAAAATACGTACATTGTTTCTGCCACCATAGTTTATAATTATTATTTTTATCAATTGTTCTGGGTGATGCCTTAAAGAATACTATACAAAATTAGTCAGTTGAACCCATTTTAACCCACAGACATCTTTTGATTGCAGCAAAGTATCAGCAACTCGAACTTGAAAAGAAAAAGGTCCGTGTGGTAAAGAAGGACAGAGTAGGGCCCTATGTCCGATTTGTATCGTCTACGATGCCTCTTGTCGAAGAAATAGAACCTGGAGGTATGTATACTGAAAAAGAGGCTATTAGATTTTTCCAAAATTAGGGGTTGTTGCCCTAAACAAAACAGTGTGTCGATGGACACAACATGGCTTTATACTCATACGAGAAGGTACATTATTGGAAGTGTAACACTAGGTCCTATCCTAACTTCACTTCTCGAGTGTGTACTGAATAATGCACAAGGACCACCAAAAGTTTATTACGAAAATAATTTTCGAGAATTTCGAAAAAGAGCTTCAAACCTATAGAAAATGGCAGCGTCAAAATAAAACGTGCATTATTATTCACCATGGCCAAAACCCTAAACCCATGGTTTTGAGCCCCCGCTCCCCCCCTTCTCCGGGTTTTGAAAAACAAGTAAAATTGTGTTTTTTTTTTTTGCATGGGTAGCAGTGATGGGTCCCCCTTTTCTGCAGGGCTACCAGGTCAGGCTATCGTAGGTTCAGACGTTTAATGGCTTATTAAAAAGCTATTGCTGCGTGCTTTTTATAATTATTTGAAAAAAAACTACGTTTTCGAAAGAGTTAAAGAGGCTGAGTCAAAAGTTTGAACCTTAAAACGTACAGGGATTAGAGGGTAAAGTTGGGGGGCTGCCGCCGCCCAAACCTCCCGCTTTTGCAGCCTCTTTTGTTAAGATTTTTATTTTGGGGGTCTGCCGCCCCCCTCAACCCTTACTTTTATTCTTCCAAAGAAACGCTTCGAAACACGAAGGAAGTCTGCTTGAATTTTTTACCGTAAGAACATCCTATTGCATCTCTTTGATTAGAAACAGTACTGAGCCTGTTTGCTGTATTTTTTACAGGAGATTTCTCCCTAACGGATAACAAGCTATAATGTGATGAACTTAACAATTTTGAACAGAAAAAACAGGGAACAGAAGAAGGACTCAGCATAAACAAGCAGTTTAGGTCCAGGTAGGTTCGGGTTTATCTGTTTTTCCATCATACGTAATCCCACTTAATGGATAGCTATACTTTGCACAGAGACAAATTTGTAGTTATAACTGTAAGAGACAGAATTGTCATTGTTAAATTTTCAGAAGATTTAAAAAAAAATTCCAATGAAACAGTTTCATTCATGTTGGTATAAACAACTGATTGCAGGCTACTGGACTTAAAAAACCTTAACAAAATAGGCTACAAACGCGGGGGTTGGAGGGGCGGCGGCAGACCCCCAACTGTTCCTCCTAATCCCTGTACGTTTTAAGGTTCGAACTTGTGACTCAGCCCCTTTAAATCTTTAGAAAACGTGTTTTTTTCTAATAATAAATTTAAGAGATACTACTTTAAATTCAATATATTAAAAATTTACTCTGATGGGGAATCGAACCCGGGTATTCCGCATGACAGACAGGAATAGTGACCACTGTACTATCAGAGACTCTTGCTTAGTTATTTTTATTGGCTCGGCAACAGAAAAAAACCAACGGTTTTTTTGTCAAAGTCTCTGCAATCTATTTTCGACGCAAGCAAATACAAAGTAAGATTTTCGTTTTTCGATAAAAAAAAACTTCTGGGAAAGAGCTGGAATTTTTGGAAGCTTGCAGTCGGTCTTATCAGGTTAAGAGGACTATTTTGATCTAATTTAATAATGAAATACTATGCTTTTAGGAATTTCGCAAATTAACATGGGCTCTTATGGGAAAACGAGGTTTTTGTAAATTTAAATTCGGGGGATAATTTTTTCGGTCTGAAAATATCAAAAAGCCCTAACAGGTCTAATCCCGTTTCGAAGGAGTCCTCATTCACTCGGATCCGTTGCCAACTGTGGCCTGTAGGCGTGGCTGAAATAAAAAAAAATCGATGAACATTAAGTGGCTATATTTGGTTTTTGGGAAACAGGGAAGGAGTGATCGGATTGAGCTGAAATTTTGAAGATAAGCTCCCAGGCCTTAGGAAAGCTCATCTTCCAAATTTCAGCCCGATTGGACAACGTTAAAAGGGGGCTGTGGTGGGAGGGTCGAAACTTCCGGCCCACTTTCCCCCATGAAGATAAAGTCGGAGGGGGTGAAATTTTGCATGTTTCTTAGTTTGAGCTTAGGCTACAAAATGCGATCACCGCCGTCTCTCTGCGACCGCTAGGACCGGAAATCGCTTAACATTGTGGTGGGTCGCCTCTTTAAAGAGGCACAAGTGTGCCTCCTTGATATTAATCATATAAGATAAATTTTTATTTAAAAATAGCTATCAAGGCAAACACCAAAATTTTGGTTAATGTCAAACTACAAATCACTCAACTTCAAGGACATAAATCACCACGGCAATATATTCTTAGTTGTAAAAAATTAAGCACAAATTATAATGAAAGTTATATCAAAACGCAAAAATTACATAAAAAGGACTAAGAATCGAAATCGGAATACAGTTTAAAATGGCAAAAGGTGTAAATGGCACATGAAAATGGAATAAAACGAAGTATAAAAATTGTTGTAAATGAAAAGAGGGGGGAGTTGTTAGCGATCACAAATCGGTAAAAAAAACAACATAAATCCACAGTGCAATTTGTTGTCAAATTTCAAAAAATTACGCACTAACATCTAAACAATACAAATAATCAAACTACAATTAAATAAGCTAATCCTATCATTGGAATTATATCAGGATTAATTCAAACTAATCAAATTAGGTTTAATTAAAATACATAAGTTTAAATTAAAGGAAACTAATTATAAATTTTAATCTAATTTTAAAATAAAATTAAATAAGACTTGAAAAGGATTCAAAGACTACGCACTGAATTAAATGGCACAAAATTATGGGTGTAAAAACAGAACAAAGAGAAGAAGTAAAGGGTTTTAGTAAAGATGGGATTTTCGCATTTCGAAACTCCGCATTTTGGAATAACAAGGTCATCAATCAACAGTGGCGTATCCACCCAGTTATTAACAGTAAAACATAAATTTTAAACAAGTTTTAAAACAAATTAAATAAAAAAAAATTGGGATGCGTTTTATAAAGTTTTTTTTTTGTAACCCCTCCCCCTGCCCTTCGGAGCAAAGATCCTGGATACGGCCTTGCTTAGATTAGTTAATTATATCCATGAAATATTGAGTCGAGCAGTATGATTGAGTTGATCGTATTTCTGATGTGTTGTTCGTGGCTGCATATATAGCTTTGGGTTACAACAGAATAATATATTTCTCTGTATGTTTTTGTTCACGTTAACTTTTAATTTTTTGGGTGGAGGGGCTGTTTCTGCTCGTTTTATGGAGGAATTTGATGCTTATTTTAGTCGCACAGGTTTTCTAGAGCTTAATGACATAACATTTTTATTTATTTTCTTCATTGATTTTTTCTAGGTTTTTTTCTAATTTTCTATTTCCATCTCTCACTAGTTATTGAAGAAAGTGGTGAAAAGTGCTCCAGGATATTTGTGTCATTTTCTGACAAAGAAACATTTGATGAATTGTTCGGTAAGTCCAAAGCAGCTTTTTCAAGAAGACATATTTGTCCGATTACTCGACTGCCAGCAAAATATTGGGATCCAGTTACATGTCTACCTTACGCAACAATCCCAGTAAGTTCTTTATATTCCATACCATTATAGTTAAAGTCTAATTGAATTATATCATATCCCGTACGTCAAATTACGCCATATTCTAGTTAAATTACATCATATTCTATATCCAATTACATGTCTACCTACCCAAGAATTTCAGCGAGTTCTTTATTTTCCCTACCATTGTAGCTTGTCTAATTAAATTATGTCATATTCTAATTAAATTACGTCATATACCATATCCAGTTATATGTCTACCTTTCGCAACAATTCCAGTAAGTTCTTTATATTCCTTACCATTGTAGCTCAAGTCTAATTAAATTGCGTCATATCTCTTACGTCAAATTGCGCCATATTCTAATTAAATTACGCCATATTTCATATCCAGTTACATGTCTAACTTATGCAAGAATTCTAGTGAGTTCTTTATATTCATAACCATTGTAGTCTAATTAAATTACGTCATATCCTATATCCAGATCTACCTTTCGGAACTATTCCAGGGAGTCGTCCATAGATAGATAGATAGATTTATACAAGAGCCCTATTGGGCCATGGTGACACAACAAACAAGCAAAAAAAATGCAACAATAAAACGTATAATGACAAAACACTAAAACTGACTATTCAGGAAAATCTTGACGATGCCTCATACCTACCTGGACGAATCTTCCAATATTACTTATATCTAACACCTACGTTTAAAAACTTCCAAAATCCAATCACTCCCCCCGACCTTCCTACCAAAATTTCCAGCCGCAATTCCCTAAAATCTACATTTCCCTAAAAAATGATGCAAAGGCTCATTCATCTCTCCACACATAGAGCAACTGTAAGGACCACTTCTCAATGTAGCCCCCTTCTAAATGTTTCCTTCGTTCTCCAAGAGGCATAAAATTCCCCCTTACAGACATTACCCATTTTAAATAGTCCCATTTTTAGATAAACTTCTTCACCTCAGTTCTCCTTGACCTCCGCATATGGCGATATGCGGAGGAATATACAATATTCCAATGATAAGGAATATACAGTATATTCCTTACCATTGTAGCTCAAGCTTAAGATCGGTTGAAAATATGAGTTGCAAGGATTCACTTTTAAGTTCCACCCTATATTTCATGGTAGATTTGTAGTAATAATGTTCCAAAAAGAACATACATAAATGATATGGTTCTCTGATTCTTTAGTAATATATTTCAATTATAGAAATATATAGGTTCCTTTCTAGACTTTGTTCAAAAAAGGAATTTTGAGAATAACAGGTAGGTAAAATACCCTAACATCGTTTATGAAAATAATTCATCCCAGGAGAGCCAAAAAAAAAATATATCCCCAAATAAAAAGTTACAAAACAATAATAAATACAAAATTGATTTACTATGATTTCTTCTTTTTGTCGAAGTCCGTTGTTCACCATTTTGTTATTGGGGAACGTTATTGGGGTGGCTAATTAAAAATTGGTAGCTACCAGAACCCTATATGGTCGGTTGTGATAATGAACCCTAACGATAAGAGAATAAACTCATCAATTTCTCAGAGAGAGAAAAAGGTTATAAAATCAGAGAGAGAAAAAATGAAAAAAAAATAATTAAAAATATCAGAGAAAATCTTCTGTAAACAAAATCAGAGAGAAAAAAAAAATTAAGATCGTTATATTAATAGCTGCTTATCATTTCTGGTAATGATTCGGTAATTAATCTTTTCGGTTAATCATAATCGATTGAGATTAAAATTACCAATGTTCCACGCTAATAGAAAAACTTTTCTAGACTGTTTTTTTGTTTAGATAACGCAAGTTATCTAATAGACATGCCCAAAACCATTTTTGTTAAATTCCTAGTTGCTTCTGCTTCCTAGTGTTTTATGTAGCTTTTCCTATGTGTTTTATGTAGCTTCCTTGTAGCTTTTCCTAGTGTTATCGAATACTTAAAACGATTCGTAGCATTGTATGAGTATGTTTGGAGAAGAAGAAAAAGAGAGAAAGGATTGAGAAGGTTTATGTTTTATTTTATGTATTTTACTAATAATTACAAAATAAACTATATACGCCCACAACTGCCCGGGGAAGGCTCGAAGAAGCTGATGATGGACGGCTGAAACACTTTAATTCTCAACTAATAACAAAAATCATTAAAAAAAAGAAAAAAAAAGTATACTATCCTCTCCCAATAATGTTTCTAATGTGTTCAGCCTCTCGAATGCCAGCTGGGATATCAGTCCAAATATCCGTAGCTAAATACCTAATTCCGAAACCTGCGCGGGTGGGGTCTCGGTACACAACGACAAAATTAGCCGCCTCCCTAATCGCATACCTGTGGAGCGAACGATTTACGCGAAAAAAATCATTAAAAACTGTTCGTTCCGACATCGACGAGCAAAAACAGCAGCTTGATAATTACGAATCTGACCAATATTAAGCACTCGTAATTTATTAAAACATGACGCTGTATCGTTCATTTTTTCTTCATGATTACCAAGGTGGCATACTGTTTTATTTTGAAGAATCTGCACTCTTATAAAATTTGCACCAAAATTACTAGAACAAAGACACAATCATAAGAAATATAAGGCATAATGGTAGTATGGTATAGTAATTGAAGAACTGATAATTGTAAAACATGCTTTAATCCGTGCAAAATTCCCAGACCTCTGGCAACTTTAGCTGCAACAAGATCACTATGGGGCATCCAAGATAAATTACAATCAAGCTAGAAGCCCAAATAACGCACTTCATGCACCTGTGACAAAGCCCTACCAGTAAAAAATATCTTTCCATCAACACTTGGCTGCTTACCAACTCTTCTAAATATCATAAAATTAGTTTTTTTTTTTTAAATTCACTGACAAAAGGCTCACACTTGTAAATACAAAAAGACTTTAAAACCCTGTTTTTTCAACAACAAATCGTCAATGGATCGATTAGACAGAGTTAAAGCAGTATCATCCGCAGAAGTTGTAATAAAACACTCAGGTAAGTAGAAGCGCATTGAATCAACATACACAAGGTACAGAAGTGGTCCCAAGTAAGACCCTTGGGGTACACCACACCACTTGAAAAGGAGAGGAAAAAAAATCAATTTATATTACTTGAAGAGATCTACCACTCAAAAAACTAAAAAACCACTTCAGATAGTTACCACGAACTCCAAGGGATTGTAGACGTTTGAGTAGAATTTAAAAATCCATTGTATCAAACACTTTTCTAAAATCAATAAAAATAGTCAAAAAAATTTCACCATGTTCAAAGCATTTATGTACAGTATCCAGAGGGAATGCACGGCGTCGGACGCCGAGTGACCTTTCTTAAAGCTGAATTGGGTTTCACTTAACATCCCCGTTTTCGTAAGGTAATCATAAAGCCTTTTATACACAATTTTTGTTCAAATAATTGTGAAAACAGGGGCAGGATTGATACGGGGTCTATAATTTTCAATATCTAGCTTAGAATCACCTTTGTGAAGGGGAATGACTTTTGCCATTTTAAGTGTATCAGGGAATACGCCCGTTTTGAGGAAAAGATTTATTATATGGACGAAGCATGGTAGTAAATGACACATCACGGATATATAAGTCTTAAGATTAATGCCATCCGTCCCTGCTGAATTAGATTTGATTGTTTTCACAACCTTCAGAATTTCGTCTCCAGTACACGGCTGAAATTTAATTTCACTTCCAGTTCCTCTATCATCCGCAAATTCATAGTCCAGAAAATCATCATTAGAATTCATCAGCCCTTCCGCCTCTACATTTTGGCCAATACTTGATAGAAACGCAGCAAATCTATTAGTAATAATCGTGTAATCATTAATAGTTTCTCCTTAAATCAATAGCAAATTTGGGGCTTCTTTTTTATATCCCATTAGATCATGAATAACCTTCTAAGCTCCCTTAATACTATCCTCGTTTAAACTCAATTGATTAGCAAAGTGTTCTTTTGTAGCTTTTATTCTCATCGAGTTCACTTTATTGCGTATTATTTTGAATTCTTCCAGTTTTTCGGCACACTCACTATTTAAATAATCCACATACAATTGATTTCTAAATCTGAAGCTTCAAGAATTTCCGTAGTTATCCAGGGCTGCCTGGGGTTTCCTTATGTGGCTTCAAACATTTAACTGGGCAAGTCTTATGACATATTGGCTCTACGATCTCCATCATACGATCAAATGCACCAGAAGCGTCATCTTTCATATCTAAAACTTCACTAAAATCAATGCTACTTAACAGAGGTTCACCAAACCTCAGAACAGAGGTTCTTCACCAAATTTCTGTAAATTCTCTTTTTTTAACAACCGAGTCTTCACTTTTTTTAATTTATTTCTTTTTATTCGGCCACAAGGTACCGTTGCGACAACTAGGAAATGGTCCGAACAAGGGTATAGAACCACATCAGCATAACTACGGTCAAAATTCTTAGAACCAACAAAAATATTATCTATGAGAGTGGCTAAATGGTTCGTAACACGTGTTGGAATATTCGTAAGGGGGAAAAGATCATGAGCAACCATCAAATTAAAATGATCAAGATTTACTCCATTCAATGAAAGCAGAACAAAGTTTAAAACACCCAACAAATAAAATCTAGACCTGTCCGAGACGCTGCACGTCCAAGCTGATCCAAACTACGCTCAAATTCTTCCCAGCTAGCACTCGGTGACCTATACACAACACTAATCAAAAGTTTTCTAATTCTCAAATCAAATTCCAGACTAAAACTTCCAAATTACCTTCTATCCAAACATCAGTATCATTTCTTACTTGGTATGACAACGACTTTGAAATCAAACACGCAATTCCCCCTCTATGAAGTGATGTCTGGTTTTTAGTCTCTAAATCTGGAAATTTAGAGACTGGAAAACTAATATTCTGGAAAAGAATACAACAAGAGGGGAGTGTTCCTGACTCAAAAAATATGACGTAGATAATTTCGGAGACCACACTGCCTTTCCATGACGATAAATAAAAGTTCAAATATCAATTCAGAAAAATATCAGATATTTCGGTCACATATACAGTGACCGTCATCAGTAGTAAAACTACTGATATGTGACCAAAATATCTGGTATTTTTGTGAATTTCTATCACTGTTATCATCATCACTGTCTATTAAAAGGATTTTATCCCTATTTGAACTTTTATTTATTGCCTCAACACATACTCCAATAAAACTAATTCTTCCTTAAGAATCATAGAGAAATTGCAGCATATCCTTATAACAAGTAGTAAAGTGGCAAGTTCCAGGCACATAACTGCAACGAATCAGTGTCCCCGGTGTTAAACTGCGAACTTTGAACATAAGTACTATGCTTATGTTTATAAGTATATGTAAGCATATATAAGCACAACATAAGCACTATTTCTTAACTAGTGAAGTCTAACTTGGTTCATACACGGTTCTATGACTTGCAAGTTAGACTATGAAGTCTAACTTGCATAAGTTACAGCCTTTGCCCATGAAGCTGTGGTGGGTTTTGACAGCCCTTGGGTCTTATTTACTTCATACTATTGCACATGACCGACGGTTTGACAAGATCTGTTGCTATTGGAGCCGACAAAACCTCGTCTACACGATAAGGTTGGCTCATTAATCAAGTATAGACGCAGTAAGAGTAAATAAATACACGAACCAAACAAATCTATCTAAATGAAAAGAAAAAAAGGTAAGAAAAAAAAATGCAAGGCTGAGAATCAACAGTTTTTGAGAATAATAATGAAAATAACATAAATAGCAAAAAATACACGAATCAAACATATCTCTCTCAATGAAAAGAGAAAAAAATAAGAAAAGAAAATGCAGGACTGAGAGTCGACCGTTTTTGAGAATATGAAAATAACATAAATAGCGAAAAAGTAGTAAGAAAAAGGGCGAAAAAATTAATACAAGAGAAAGAAAAAAACGACGAAAACAACACAAATACTATTTCAAATGCATTCACCAAGGGATCTTATTTTCCGTGCAGACGGTTCACTTGGCGACTTCCCTAGTATGTTGCCGCGGTCAGTCCATACGTGTTTGACACCGAACAGATCCCTTGCGGCATTTAGCAAATCACGACGTCGCTTTGTAAGGGATTCCCACAAAGAGGCCCGAACCAGCTAGTTTAGACTTCTGTGAGAAAACTTTTCGAGCAGCTTCTTTGCTAGCAAATCGAACTAATACTGGGGCAACTTTGTCACTAGCAGTATGAGGCCCTCTCATTCTAAACTGGAATTATTGTACAATCTAAACCGGAATTGTTCTTTTGTTTTGATTGTTGTAGAATGATAGTGAGTATGTGTGTGAGTGAAAGATGAAAATAACAAGTGGCTACTGAGTGGATGGAGTCAGTTGAGTGAAGATTTTATTGAAGTTTGTCAAACAGTTTTTGGTAACAAACTGTAAGTAAGGAACGATGCGGCTCAATAGCAGCCGAAACTGTTAGAAACGGCGTCTTGATAATAATAGATACATCAAAAGAACCGAATTTTTATGTTTATTCAAAATATATATATTATTCATGAAGTTTAATTTTATCCATCAAAAGTTACGAGTCTGAGAAAATTTTCCTAATTTTCGAAAAGGGGGGGGGGGAACAATCCTACGAAATCAGTGATCTTAATGAAAATCACACTATCAGATTTAGAATATCAGAGAACCCTACTGTAGAGGTTTCAAGCTCCTATATACAACAAGGTAGAATTTGGAATTTTTTGCCAGAAGCAAGATCACGGATGCGTGTTTGTTTGTTGATTTTTTTTTTTTTTCTGGGATGATTGTATCAAACCATTGATCCTAGAAGATCAGGAAAGGGTTATTTTTATCAGAAATCAAAACTTGTAGTGCCCTTTTTAGTGACCAAAAGTATTGGATGGTAGCTAGCCCCCCGCCCAACCGCCCCCCCCCTTTTTACCCAAAATTATCTGGTCAAAATTTTGAGATAGCCATTTTCTTCATCATGGTCAAATGATCTAATAACTGTGTCTTTGAAGATGACTTGACCCCCCAAAGCCCCCAGGAGAAGGGCTGCAAATTACGAACTTTGCCCATTGCTTATATATAGTATTGGCTATTGGGAAGTATAAAGATATTTTTTGGGGTGCTTCTGGTTGAGATGCTTAAATGGGAGGATCTGTCCATGGAAAACAATTCCTTAGACCCACATTTTGCTTAATTTTTCGTATCTGTCCATGGAGGAGTTTTCATGCGGGAGGGAATTTCCCTTGGGAGGGGGAGTTGGATTTCCCAGCATTAGTAAATAAAACTATCAGAAATTAAATTTTAAAAAAACAAGTTTTTTCAACTGAAAGTAATGAGCAATATTAAAACAAAACGAATAGAAATTATTATGTATATGTGGGGGTTGCCCCCTCCTCAGTACCTCGTTCTCTATGCTAAAGTGTTTCTTGAATTTGTTAAAAGCTTATTTTTATAATCAAATAATCCTTGCGCATCTGGAGTTCTTTTTAAATGACCAGAACAAAAACTCAAACTTTAGCGCAAAGAGCAAGGTACTGAGGAGGGGGCAACCCTAATATACATAATGATTTCTGTTCGTTTTAAGTTTTAATATTGCTCCTTACTTTCAGTTGAAAAAACTTGTTTTTTTATTTAATGTTTGATGAAGATGAGTGTTACGACACGGAAAGCGTAATTGAGAAAACAATGTTGTCATTTTTTATATAGTAAAATTTTTATATTGTAGAACCTGAGTATAGTTAAAACGGATAATAAGCAAGGTGAATTTGTAATAAGTATTATCACTATAACGTCCTTTGATGTTTTTGTATTGTCTCAGTTCTTTTGTAAAAGGAAGTTATAATGATACGTTTACTTTTTCTTAGGCTGGAAGGGTCGTCGCTAGAAAATGATTAGAGATGATCATGAAGGGAGGAGGGGGGACGCGCTTTAGTTTAGAAAAGGCCAGTTTTATCGGTTCTATGGACATTTTTTAGTATAGTTATGATATTTTCTAGTACTTGAACCATGCCCACTTCGGTTACTAATTACCAATAAATTGTAGATGAGGGCTAAATTTGAAATTAGTTTTTTCTTCTTTTTTCAGTTTTGTCGTCACTGAGGGGAGTTGATAAGGAACGACAAGAGATGATAATGAATGGCCACCATAAGAAGGGCTTCCTTGAGGGAGGAGGGGGGCGCGCTTTAGTATAGAGAAGGCAAGTTTTGTTGTTTCTATGGACGTTTTTTTAGTATAGTCAGGATATTTTTTAGTACTTCAGCCATGCCCACTTCGGTTACTAATTACCAATAAAATTGTTGATGAGCGCTAAATTTAAAATTAGTTTTTTCTTCTTTTTTTAGTTTTGTCGTCACTGAGAGGAGTTGATAATGAATGGCAAGAGATGATAATGAATGACCACCACAAGAAGGGCTTCCTTGAGGGAGGAGGGGGGGGGGTGCGCTTTAGTATAGAGAAGGCAAGTTTTGTCGGTTCCTTGGACATTTTCTTAGTATAGTTAGGATATTTTTAGTACTTGAATTATGCCCACTTACAAATAAAATTGAGATCAGGGCTAAAGTTAAAATTAGTTTTTTCTTCTGTTTTTAGTATTGTCGTCACTGAGGGGAGAAGAAGTAGGATTTCTTAAGAAGTATTATCATTGTATCCTCTTGTGATGTATTTGTCTTGCCTGTATAGATGATGTTTTTTTTTTTTGTTGAAGAAAGTTATAATGACAGACCTTTTTTTCACAGGGCGGGTCATCACTAGGATAATAATTAAGAGATGGTAAGGAATAGCCACTGTAGGAAAAGTTTCCGTTGAGGAGGAAGGGGGGGTGCTTTAGTACGGGAAAGGCAAGGTTTGATGGTTCTATGAATATATTAATTTAGTATATGGTGACTTAAAGCATGTCCAGTTTGGTTACTAATTATCAATAAAAGTGTAGGTGAAGGCTAAAGTTAAAATTAGTTATTCTTCTTTTTTTAGTATTGGCGTCACTGAGGGGAGGGGAGATGGTTAAAGTGAAATATAAAAAGTCACTAAAAAGTATCAAAAAGTCACTAAAAAGTATATAAAAAGTATCATTGTCACTTCCTTTGATATCCTGTCTTGTCTGTAAAGATAATGTTTTTGCAAAAGAAAGTTATAGTGGCGAATTTTCTTTTTTTGATACATCACTATGAAAATGGTTAAGAGATGGTTAGGAATTGCCATCGTAAGAATTGCTTCTCTGTAGTGGGGGAACGCGCTTTAGCACGGGAAAGGCAAGTTTCATCAGTTCTGTGGATACATCAATTTGGTGTATGGTGACTCGTTCTGTCGGGCTATTAATTAACAATAACAGTACGTACAATATTTATATCACCATAGTTTATAATTATGTGAAACTATGAGAGGAAGTGAAATGTTAAATGAAAAATTAAATGAAAAATAAAATAAAAAAAGGTGAGAAAACGATGATTTTATTAGCCAGTGGCAAAATATGAAGACGAAGAACAAGCAAATATTTTGACAAGGAGCTCCGCCAAGTCGTCCTCAGTGCTAAACAAAAAAGAAAACAAGAAAAAAAAAGAAAAAAGCAAATAGATTTGGAAAATCTATCCTCTAAGATTTTCACATCCAAGGAGCTAAGTATTCTTTCAAAAGCACCACAATTTGCAATGGCTCAAACGCACGTAAATACATCAGAAATTATTACAGACGTGGAGTATGCCATTTTTAGCTTTCATGGTAAGGTTGAAAATCCAGACTTACTCAGGGGAGAAATTCTAAAGAGCACTCTTGATTATAGGCCATGTTTATTGCTTTTAACTCAATGAAAGGAAAAAATTAAAATACTCTAAAACTTAAAAAAAAATTAAAACACAGTAAATGCGAGGGAGGACAAAGGAAACACAATTGTAATTATAAATTCTGCAGATTATGAAATGCGAAAAGTTTTTAATTCTGAGTCGATTAGAAGTGATGTGCGAAGTAGTGATTGTCTCCCTACATCTGCTTGGCCTGGCCATTACTCGTCTATTTTTTCTTATGTTAAATACCGTGTGCATTCCTTGTATACTTATTCTCTTTCTACTATTTTTATTACCCCCCTATCTCAGCGTCTTTGTATCCCAATTTTTCTCTCATCAGTAGTTGAAGCAATTAAGAAACTTAAATCAGATAATGTTGATAATGATGGTATATCTAGATTTTACATTTTATTAGATTGCCCCCCTCTTATTGACCATTTACTGTTACTTTTCCAGGTTTGTATTTGTTCTTTTGGTGTGCCGGAGAGTTTTTGTGTGGTACTGTTTCTTCAATTTTAAAAGAGGGGAAATTCTCCTTTAATTTGCTCTTCTTACCGACCTATTACTGTCTCTTGCACTTTTAGTAAAGTTCTTAAGCATGTATTACTACCTTTTGTGACTAATAATATGCTTGAGAGAGATAACCAGTTTGGATTTTAGCCCGGAGTAGGTTGTCAGCATGCACGTCGTGTATTATCTTCTTTGCTCCTTCAGAATTCTTCCAAGGGAAATAGTATATATCTTTGTGCTTTAGATCTATCAAAAGCATTTGATAGTGTATGTCATAATCAGCTTTTTTCTGTTCATCATGGTTGCGGTGTCAATCTATCGGTTATAATGCTTCTGCGTTACTGGTACTCTAATTCTTTTCTTTGGCTGAAATCGGTGCCAGCTTCTATTATTAAAGTGAAAAGAGGTTCAAGGCAAGGTGGAGTTTTATCTCCTACCCTATTTAATTTATGTATTTCAGGAGTTCTGGCAAAAATATCGGCTACCTATCTTTCTGGTTTTTCTGATGTTTCATACCTTGCCTATGCTGATGACCTTCTTCTTATAAGCCGTACTAACACCGGTCCGTCTTATATGGTTTCTCGTGCTGCTTCTTCTTTTTCAGACATAGGCATTTCTCTTAATATAGATAAATATAAATTTATTTCTTTTAACAAAAATTCTAGTACTCCCCTTCGTTGTAGTGGCTTTATTATCCCTCTCGTAGATTCTCTTCGATGGCTCGGTATTTCAGTTACTATTAGTCTTCCGAGCTTGCGCCAGCGCACAGTCTCAGATATTAATATGAAAATTCAATTAGGATATGCTAAGATTGTTGCCAATAGAGGTAAATATAACAAATTTGCGTTGGCTAAGCTCTACTCAACTTTTTGTGACCATTCAATCCTTTTTGCTTCTGGAATTTTTCCCCTTCTGAAAATAATGAATCAAAATCAAACCGGATTAATTATTTTAGATTTTGTAAATTTTTGTTGTTTCTTCCACCTTGGACTAAAAATTGAGTAATTATTAATAAATTTATTGTTCCTGATATTAATGTAAAGCTGGAAGCACAACACAGAAAACTTTCAAATACTGCTTGTATCCGTTTTTCTCCGCACCATCACCTTATCAGTTTCTTTTTCAGTCGTAAGTTATTTTTCCTTAATTTGTTTGTTTGTTTTTCTTTCTTTGGTCACTTCACATTTTTTGGTATTGTAAAGAGTGAGTAAAAATCAAATAATGATAATAAAAATGACTATTATTGACTATTGACTGCTTATTAGATTCAGCAAGTTGTGAGTTGTTTTTTTCTTCTTCTTTTCCCCCTCCTTTTATGTTATTTCTCTTTTGTTTTAGTTTCTTTTAAATTTTATGTGATACTCTGTAACTGGTATTCTTCCATTCCTATATTGATTTTCGTTGCTTTTTTATGTGGTTTTCTTCGAGATACTCCACGCATTGTACCTCTGTATAGTGTGGGTTAGTTATAAATAATAATAATTATAAAGTAAATACCCTTTTAATGGATAAAAATACTTACAAAGAAACAAAAACTGATCCCACAGACATATACACACAAAAGTTGCGAAAAGAATTAGGAATTTTAAAAGACAGTAGACTAATTACCCCTCAAATGTGCAGAAAATTCTACCCAAAGGTTGTTCAGCCCCAAAGTTTTATGGTTTGCCTAAAATCCATAAGAAAGATATTCCTTTACGTCCTATTTTAGCATTTTATAGTTCTCCGGCTTTCATCACTTTACCATACATCCCAAAACTTAGCGATAAACTCGGAAAAATTTTAAATGAACATAATCTTTCTATTTCTTTCAAAACTGAACAAAAATTTGAATATTCTTTCAATTCAGGAAAAGGTAAAACGGACCCTGTACTGGGTAGTGGTGTCTACAGAGTCCCGTGTTCATGTGGGAGGTTTTACATCGGTATGACCCATCAACAACTTGTTGCATGAACACACAGTTTCAATAGATAAGTCCCTGGTATTGGAAAATAAAATGAAAGCTTTGATTCTGCCTTTGCCCTGCATATATTTGAAAATCCTACTCATCTGGTTCTTTTTGAGGGGGCAACTTTAATATATACTGTAAATGGCCTACCACAATCTTTTAGAGAGGTAATTGAGATAAATAAAATATGTAAACAGAAATTTGGCTATAAATAGAGACACCGGAGATATTCATTAAGCCCAATTTATAACAATTTAATATTAAAAGACTCGATCAATATTTTCTCCCAGTCTAACATAAGAGAACCTATTTGCATATCTAATGAAAACCGACATTGCAGAAAAGCTAAGACAATTGCAAGGCAAAAATTCTTGCTCAATCATTTTGTTAAATCCTTCTTCATTGTTTCCTGCATGGTTTTTATTCAGTGTCTGTTCTCTTGTTGTCGGGTAAACTTTGAAAGGTTAGATTTTTGTTTTCTTTTTTGTTTAGCACTGAGGACGACTTGGCGGAGGTCCTTGTCGAAATATTTGCTTGTTCTTCATATTCTACCACTGGCTGATAAAATCCTCGTTTTCTCACCTTTTTTTATTATATTTTTCATTTATTATTTTCTTTCCTCTCATAGTTTCATATGTCATGTATAGCCAGTATGGTCTTTGAATATATTTAGTTTATAATTATCAATTTCATTCAGTTTCTTTAATAGGCTTTTAGAATCCTCCGAGAAGCTTATTATACACAGTTGGAAGCTAAGGGTGATATGGAAGAGACAGATGTTCGACAATGGGTTGAATGGAGGAAGAAACTCAGACAGGCGAAACTGGCAGCAAAGGCCAAAAGCAAAACTTTGTCCCCTGCCAGCTCCCCAGCTCAGGGCTCCTTAAGTAAGGCAAGCTCTTTTTAGTTACGCCACTTTTCTATTCTTCATCTCTTCTCATCATCAGACTAACATTGAGATGATGCATATAAGATGTCTTTGTTCCAGTTACTGATTGTCCATTTGCAATTTAAAATTCAATCATCTTTAGTTTTCCTTCGGTTGTGAATTTTTTTATCATATGAATTTTTACGAATTATCTCTTTTTATTCCTGAAAGAAAACATCTAAATTAATTTATTGAAAAAAATACTTTATTTAAATTAATAAAGTTACTTATTTACAACCCTGTACAACTGACGTTGTTCGGTCGAAATTGTTGAGTTCTAGCAAGGGTTCTTTAAAAAAACGAATTAATGCTTATCAATGGAAAAATTCATGAGATCTACATTTAAAATATATTATTTTGTTGTACGTCTTCGTCATGAAACCAATGCCAAATTAAAAGTCTGTTCTTCCTTTTTCACGGGTTATTTTACAGCACGGTATGCAATACTGAGCAATCTTCTAGAATCTTTCTCTTACTCATAGTAATTCCTCGTTTCGTTTTGCCCTTTCTATCTCCGCTTTAATGTTCGTCTCAAGTTTCTAGCTATTGAAAACTATTCTGTTGAGACCATCAGACTTAAGGTAGGTTATCATTGGAGTCGACTTGTGTTTCCATTGTTAGGTTTTATTTGGCCTTCACTATACCCAAATCTCCTTTTGAGTGAAAGTTCGGTTTGCTTTTGATCGGAATCAGAGTTGAAAAGTCTGTTATTTCGACAACTAGAGCTGTTTATCCGCTTTCTATAATATAATATAATAAGAGCTAATAAGGGCTATCATATAATAAGGGCTATAATAAGAGAGAGATAGGTTGAGATAGCTAGGGCACGTTCTGTGGGCGAAGGATGACGGATTGCCAAAGATTTTCCTTTGCGGCCAACCGTTTTAGGGCCTAGAGAACCGTTCAGGCCCAAATCTCCTTTTGAGTGAAGGTTCGGTTTGCTTTTGATCGGAATCAGAGTTGAAAAATCTGTTATTTCGACCACTAGAGCTGTTTATCCGCTTTCTATAATATAATATAATAAGAGCTAATAAGGGCTGTAATATAATAAGTGCTATAATAAGAGAGAGATAGGTTGAGATAGCTAGGGCACGTTCTGTGGGTGAAGGATGACAGATTGTCAAAGATTTTCCTTTGCGGCCAACCGTTTTAGGGCCTAGAGAACCGTTTAGGCCCAAATCTCCTTTTGAGTGAAGGTTCGGTTTGCTTTTGATCGGAATCAGAGTTGAAAAATCTGTTATTTCGACCACTAGAGCTGTTTATCCGCTTTCTATACTATAATATAATAAGAGCTAATAAGGGCTATAATATAATAAGGGCTATAATAAGAGAGAGATAGGTTGAGATAGCTAGGGCACGTTCTGTGGGCGAAGGATGACGGATTGCCAAAGATTTTCCTTTGCGGCCAACCGTTTTAGGGCCTAGAGAACCGTTCAGGCCCAAATCTCCTTTTGAGTGAAGGTTCGGTTTGCTTTTGATCGGAATCAGAGTTGAAAAATCTGTTATTTCGACAACTAGAGATGTTTATCCGCTTTCTATAATATAATATAATAAGAGCTAATAAGGGCTGTAATATAATAAGTGCTATAATAAGAGAGAGATAGGTTGAGATAGCTAGGGCACGTTCTGTGGGTGAAGGATGACAGATTGCCAAAGATTTTCCTTTGCGGCCAACCGTTTTAGGGCCTAGAGAACCGTTCAGGCCCAAATCTCCTTTTGAGTGAAGGTTCGGTTTGCTTTTGATCGGAATCAGAGTTGAAAAATCTGTTATTTCGACCACTAGAGCTGTTTATCCGCTTTCTATAATATAATATAATAAGAGCTAATAAGGGCTATAATAAGAGAGAGATAGATTGAGATAGCTAGGGCACGTTCTGTGGGCGAAGGATGACAGATTGCCAAAGATTTCCTTTGCGGCCAACCGTTTAGGGCCTAGAGAAAATTTCATAAGGAAAGATTTAAGGGAAATGAGAAGTTTCTGGGAGGGTGTAAAGAGAGAGGCTTCCATAGATAGGGATGGAAGAGGAGCGTACGCAGCGTTGTTGGCCTCGGGCGATTTGGTGTTGCAGTGAGTTTTTAGTAGTAGTAGTAGAGTTGTGTTTAAGATGAAAAGAAGCTTTTGGTTTAAGTTTATACTGCTTAGTTTATCTAGAGCATTTGATTTATGATAAAATTTAATAAAGGCCTTTAAATTTGATTTCGCTAGGCGCATCACAAGTTTTCCTTTCGATTAGACCCACCAGCCCGAATTCACCTAGTGATATCGTTTGGTCATTCCGCCTTATAAAATTTAACTTCTTCTGTCAGAATTCTGCTTTTTAATCCTGACTGTTCTGCCTTAACTGCCTGTCTAAACTCCCGATAGAATAGGATGGGGCTATAGAAGACCAGTTTTCTGTCAATAAATGATCTATTCTAGATATTTGTCCCTTGCCAGCTGAGAGTAAAAAGCCCTTAAATTATTAATTCTTTATGACCATGCAATTGAAACTTTATTGCCTCTATTTGAGAACTCCGGATTGATGCCTGGAGTAATAATTATTAATAGTAAATATATTTAATAATTGTTTATTGTTAATCAAACAGCTCTTGATAAGGAACTGTAAGTAAGGAGCGACTCGGCCCAATAGTAACCGAAACTCTAAAAAATGGAATTTTGATAACGAGAGATACATTAAAAGAATTGGCTTTTTATCGTGATTCCAAGTATATAAAATTCATTAAGTTTAATATTACTCATCAATAGCTACAAGCTGAAGAAAATTTGTGTGATTTTCGTAAAAGGGAGAAAACATCCCCAAAAAGGTCAAGGTATCTTAATGAAAATCGTCCCATCAAAATCAGCATTATCATGGAACAAGGGCGCTGGCAAAAAAATTTCCAGGGGGGGCAGGCGCCAAAATAGTAGTAGTGGCTGGGTGACTGTTTAGGTGGTTTAGGGCACCAAACTAAGACTATACCCCAAAGAGGACGAATTTGCAGTCAATATAAATCCCGGACAAGTTATTTGATACAACGGCGTCAATAACTGTGTTTTAGGCTTCCTAGTTGCAAAAGAAGTAATGTTACATGATAGCAGTATTGAATTCTACCAAGTCGATTTACTTTATTTTTAATGAAATTAGGCTACGTTTAGGGATATGTAATTGCGTATCACCTATAATGAAGGGGGGGGGTGAGTCGTTGTTTAGGTGGGAGTGGGGTAGATTCCTACAAAAGTAAATTTTTATGGACATACTGCTTACTCTTCCTGAGTCTTCAGATAAATGTTGAAAGAGGTAGGGGGGAGTAGAAATTAATTAAAATGTTTCTCTATAGAGCTACAATGTTACATTCCCAAATCTAAAAGCACATAGGTGGAAAAGGCAGGTCATCATCAGCCCCGCCAGGAAATTTCTTTGGGGTGGCAAATACTACTAGGAACCTAGTTTTCAGCAAATTTAAATGGTAATATTTTCTTTTTATATTTATATGAAGTACTTCAATGTATTTAAACAAATGTAAGTAATGTATTTATCGATAAGAAAATCCTATTGTACAGGTTGTGATGGCTTCAATTATGTAGAAGATCAAAATTCTCACAGAATTTCCATCCACACAAATAATAATACTTCTGCTCATCCAACCGAAATTATTTTGTGGCAATATTAACAAGGACTTTTCACCAAAATTACAATTCATCGCCAATTCTTTAAGCATATTCAAATTTTATCCAAAATTGTAATTGAAAATCTAAACGTAGGACGGTATTAATGCACGCACAATTATTGATTTACATATTTTAAAAGCAATTAACCAGGGATTTAAAAGACCGGTACCTCAAATTATATCTGGGTTAGACCTGGGTATGATTTGAAAACAATCATAAATTAAACAAAAAAAGCTTTTTAACTGAAAGCAAGGAACAGATTTGGAACCTATTTGAACAGAATATTCTTTGTATGAAGGGGACTGTCTCCTCCTTAGCTCCCTACTCTTTACTGTGAAGTTTGGCTTTTTTCTAAATTTTTAAGAAAATATGCAGTTGGGGAGAAAAAGATTTTTCGAACCACTAAAAAACTTTTGTTTATTGAACAAAGTGTTGAAAAGGGGGCTGTTCCCCTTATATACAGATTAATTTATATTTATTTGAAGTTTTTAAATTGCTTCTTACTTTAATTGAAAAGCCTTTTGTATTTGTTTAATTATAATTCATGAAACTAAAGTTTTATGAATACAATACTATTGGTAGTGCAGAAAAAAACAATCAATATTTCAATGATCTCTATTTGGATGTTGATGGGTAATCAAACAATTCGGGGTAACGAACTGTAAGCAAGCAGTGACACGACTCAATAGTAGGCGAAACTCTAAAAAACGGAATTTTGATACCAATAGATACATCAAAAGAATTGGCTTATTATGCTGATTCCAAATATATAAGTTTTAGTCTTACCCATCAAAAGCTACGGGCCTGAGAGTATTTGTCTGATTTTCGAAAAAAAGGGTGAAAGAACCCCCTAGAAGTTATAGAATTTTAATGAAAAACATATAATCAGATTCAGCGTATCAAAAAACCCTACTGTAGAGGTTTCAAGCTCATATTTGCAAAAGTTTGGAATTTCGTAATTTTTGCCAGAAGAATATCATTGATGTATGTTTTTTTTTTATTTTTAAGTGACCGAAAAAATCAGAGGGTCCCCCTCCCACACCACTTTTTTCCCAAAATCGGACGATCAAAATTTTGAGAAAGCTTTTTTGTTCAGCATAGTTGAAAGGCCCTATAACTATGGCTTTGGACATAAAATGACCCCCTAAAGCCCCTGGGGAAAGGGTTTTGAATTTTATAATTTGCCCATTGTTTTATTTTTTATTGTGAATTATACATATATTTTTCTGCTGGGAGGGGAGGACAAATTTTCTGCTAGGAGAATTGTCCATGGAGAGAGAAGTTTCTAGGGGGTGAACTTTTCAGGGAAAATGTTACACTGGGTGAATTTGCCAGAAATCCTATACGAAATTTCTTAATACACTATGTCTTGCTTTCTCTTTGCCGATTCAATTTTACGCACGGAGATGTTAAGGGTTATTGTCCGGGGTAAATTTTTGCCAGAATTGAATTGTCCAGAGGATATTTCTGTGGGGAGGGGATTTTTCCGTGGAGATGGAGTCAGGTATCCTGCCATTATTTAAAAAACCATAAGAAATTCAACAAAAAAAACGAATTTTTTTTCAACTGAAAGTAAGGAGTAACATGAAAACTTAAAACGAACAAAAAGTATTACGTATATGAGGGGCGTTGCCTCCTCCTCAACACCTCGCTCTTTACGCTAAAGTTTAAATTTTGTCCGAATTCTTTAACAACGACTCCTGAAACTTTTTTATAAGTGGCGAAAAACTGTAGCTTGAAGAGTGAAGTGTTGAGGAGGGAGCAACCTCCCTCATATAAGCAATAATTTCTGTTCGTTTTAAGTTTTAATGCTGCTCCTTGTTTTCAGTTGAAAAAACTTGTTTTTTCCTTTATTTCATGAAGCTTAGAGACTAGCAATTTTCTAAAGGCAATGGAAAAAGTATGTCAATTAAAGTAAAAGTATATAAAAATGAAAATAGTTAGTAATAATGAAAAATAGAAAAAACAAGACCTTACTTACAAAAAATAAGATATAAACATCCAGTATTCAGTTCTGTTGAGCAATGCTGAAACGTTGGACGGATATTTTTTAACAATATCGACAGTTTTGTACTTGGTTATCAAACACCAAAATATTTAATGCCTTTAGACTCAATGTTTATAAAAAGTAAAGCATTATCGAAGTAGTTTGTTCAAAGTAAAACATTAAAACTAAGATTAAGAAAATCAGATAAAAATTTTCAAGTCAATGTTTTTAATTTAATTTTGAATACTAGAAGCCAATATATTTGACACCTTTATACTTCATAACTGTAAAAAATTGAATCTTTTTCAAAGTGACAACTAGATAAATACAAATACTCCTGGAAAAAATGATAATAAAACACCAAAAACGTGTCCGTTCACTGGGAAAATACAGAAATTCCCAGCATTCCGTTCGGGAGAAGCATTTCTGATTTTAGTGGCTTCATATGTGGCTTCATCTGATTATAGTGGCTTCATATAGTGGCTCATGGGTACTCTTGCAATACAAGCAAAAGTTGACGGCATATTTTTACCAAAATTGCCCCGTATTAAGTTGTTTTCCTTGTGTTTTCTATAATTATACGAAAATTTGAATTTTTTTTGTTGCTCCAACCAAATCATATAGAAAAAATGTTTGTGGAAAACTCGAAAGGGGTCACTCAGTCACATGCCGGTGCCCATGTCAGGGAACCCTACTGTAGAGGTTTCAAACTCTCATATGCAAAAAGTGGACTTTTGTAATTTTTTTTTTTTGCCAGAAGAAAGGTCACGGTTGCGTGTTCATTTGTTGTTGTTGTTTTTTTTTTGTTTTTTTGCGGATTTAGCAGAATCAGTTGAAAAACAATCAGAAATTCAATTTTAAAAAAAACAAGTGTTTTCCGCTGAAGTAAGTTGTAACATTAAAATTTAAAACGAACATAAGTAATTCCCCATATGAGGGGATTTGCCCCTTCCTCAATTGATTTAAAAAACTTTTTCCACAAAATAAGTTTTTCAAAGAAAAGTAAAGAACTCCATTAAACAAAAAATTAGCAAAAATAACATAAAATAATCTACCAAGCGTGAAACTACCACAAATTAACATCGATAAATAAAAATTCCAAAACGAACAGAAATTACAATAAATAACCGAGCCAAGCTCAAAACGAGCAGAAATTAAGATGAGTAGGGCTCAAAACACATATGCCTTCCCAAGGCCAGGACATAACTTGGCACTTTACTGAAAAATTATAAATGTTTTTTCTTTTATAACTTTAACAAATGAAATAATATTAACATTCTGATTACTAAATATCAGTATATGTATATTAAACTGACAATGCACATTCATTTGTATTTGTTCAGTTAAGTGCAAATTTTGTTCTGGCCTTGGGAAGGCATAGGGGTTTTGCGCCCAACTTATGTTAATTTCTGCTCGTTTTGAGTTTGACTCGGTTAATTATTGTAATTTCTGTTCGTTTTGGAATTTTTATTTATCGGTGCTGATTTGTGGTAGTTTCACGCTGGGTAGATTATTTGATTTTATTTTTGCTCATTTTTTGTTTAATGGAGTTCTTTACTTTTCTTTGAAAAACTTGTTTCATGGAAAAAGTTTTTTAAATTAATTTCTGTTGGTTTTATATTGACATAGTCTTTTCAGGGAAAAAGAAAATAATGCTTTAAATCTTTTCGTTTTTTAAGACTTTATGGTTTGGCTTGTAAAATTTTGATTGGATGTGTTTTGGATGATGGTGGGTGTGAGAGGGGCGTTAGTCGCTATCCAATCATTTTTAACTATTGAAAAAGGCACTAGCCCTTTCAATTTCCAATTGAATGAGCCCTTTTGAAGTTTCTACGACAACGCTTTCAATATGCCCCAGGGCATTCCTTACGACCCTTGCCCTGAGGGCTTTAGGGGGTAAGTTTGTCATCATTAAAGAACCAATTTCCAAAACTTTCCACTATGTTGAGCAAAAGGGGTATCTCAAAATTTTAATTGTATGTGTTTTGGGGGTAAGAAGGGAGTGAAAGAAGGGTAAGTTGCCCTCAAATCACTTTCGACTATTAAAAAGGGTACTATCTGTTTGAAATTCAAATAAAATGAGCCCTTTTTCAAGTTTCTACGACAAAGCTTTCAATAAAAACCTTATACGCCTCCAGAGCATTACTTAAAACCCTTGCCTTGAGGGTTATGTTGGAGTGTCCTCCTCAAAAATATATTTTCTATCTGGAAATCAACTAGGCTGAACAAAATGGCTATCTCAAAATTTTTATTGGATGTGTTTGGGGAAAAGGTGGGCGTGAGAGGGGGGTTAGTTGCCCTCCAATCACTTTCGACTATTAAAAAGGGTACTATCCCTTTAAATTTCAAATCGAATTAGCCGTTTTTTGAAGTTTCTACAACAATGCCTTCTATAAAAACCTTATATGCCCCCAGGGCCTAACTTAAAACCCTTGCCCTGAGGGTTGTGGAGGAGTGTCCTCCTCAAAAACATATTTTCTATCTGGAAATCAACTACGCTGAACAAAATGGCTATCTCAATATTTTTATTGGATGTGTTTGGGGGAATGTCGAGCATGGGGGGGGGGGGGCTAGTTGCCCTCCAATCACTTTTGACTATTAAACAGGGCACTAGAACTCTCAATTTCCAATCGAATTAGCCCCTTTTGAAGTTTCTACGACGACCCCTTCCATATGAAGTGTCCTGCTCTAAAGGAAAAAAATTAATACATAGTACATTGTGCCAACATCGTTCTTATATGCCCTTAGGGTATAACTTAAAACCCTTGCCCCGAGGGTTTTGGGGCAGTGTCTTCCTCAAAAACAGATGTTGTATCTAGAAATCAACTACGCTGAACAAACTGGCTATCTCAAAATTTTGATTGGATGTGTTTGGGGGAATGATGGGCAAGGGGGGGGATAGTTGCCCTCCAATTTCTTTTGACTATAAAAAAGGGCACTAGCCCTTTGAATTTCCAATCGAATGAGCCTTTTTTAAAGTTTTTACGACAACGCCTTCTATAAAAACCTTATATGCCCCCAGGGCATAACTTTAAACCTTTGCCCTGACTGTTTTGGGAAGTGTCCTTCTCCAAAAAATATTTTCTATCTGGAAATCAACTACGCTGAACAAAATAGCTATCTCAAAATTTTGAGTGGATGTGTCTGGGGGAATGATGGGCGTGGGGGGGGGGGTAGTTGCCCTCCAATAATTTTCAACTATTAAAAAGAGTACTAGCCCTTCGAATTTCCAATCGAATGAGCCTTTTTTGAAGTTTCTACGACAACGCCTTCTATAAAACCTTATATACCCCAGGGCATAACTTAAAATCCCTTGCCCTGAGGGTTGTGGGGGAGTGTCATCCTCAAAAACACATTTTCTATCTGGAAATCAACTACGCTGAACAAAATTGCTATCTCAAAATTTTGATTCGATTTGTTTGCGGTAGTGTTGGGCGTGGGGGGAGGTGCTTGTTACCTTCCAATCCCTTTCGACTATTAAAAAGAGTACGAGGATTCTTGATGTCCAATTGAAGTCACCTCTTTTTAAGTCTGTAAGATGACCCTTTCCATACGAAGTGCCCTGCTCTAAAGTAAAAAAATAATATAGAGAATATTGTACAAACAGTGTTCCTATATGCCCTCAGAGGCATAACTTATAAACCCTGACCCTGAGGGTGGTGGAAGAGTGTCCTCCTCAAAAAGATATTTTGTATCTGGAAATCGACTACGCTGAACAAAATGGCTATCTCGAAATTTTTATTGGATGTGTTTTGGGAAGGATGGGCGTGGGGGATGGGGGGGGGGCTAGGTGCCCACCAATCCCTTTCGACTATTAAAAAGGGCACTAGTCACTCCAATCTCCAATCGAATGAGCCCTTTTAGAAGTTTCTACAACAACTCCTTCGATACGAAGTGCCCGGGTATGGAGAAAAAAAAAACATTGTGCCCACATCGTTCATTACTGATGTGCCCTTCTTTACTGAATGATGGGTGTGGGGGTGGCTAGTTGCCCTCCAATCACTTTCGACTATTAAAAAGAGTACTAGCACTTCGAATTTCCAATCGAATGAGCCTGTTTTGAAGTTTTTACGACAACGCCTTCTATAAAAACCTTATATGCCCCCAGGGCATAACTTAAAACCCTTGCCCATAGGGTTGTGGGGGAGTGTCATCCTCAAAAATATATTGTCTATCTGTAAATCAAGTCCGCTGAACAAAATGGCTATCTCAAAATTTTGATTGGATGTGTTTGGGGGAACGATGGGCGTGAGGGAGGGGGGGCTAGTTGCCCTCCAATCACTTTCGACTATTAAAAAGGGCACTAGCCACTCCCATTTTCAATCGAATGAGCCCTTTTTTAAGTTTCTACAACTCCTTCGATACGAAGGGCCCGGGTATGGAGAAAAAACCAAAAAACAACACATTGTGCCCACACCGTTCTTTACTTAGGCAGCGCTAGCGCGCTGCCTATGATACCTTGCTCTTTACGCTAAAGTTTGACTTTTCGTCCCAATTCGTTAAGAACGACTCTTGAAACAAAAGGACCGTTTACTTGAAATAAGAAGCGTTTTGAAAGTTCTAAAAAACTTTGGCGTGAAGAGCGAGGGATTGAGGAGGATATACAGCATAATTTTTGTTTGTTTTAAGTTTTAATGTTGCTCCTTACTTTCAGTTGAAAAACTTTTTTTCTAAATTTAATATAGAGTAATAATTGTTAACAGTTTCTTTCGAACTATCGTAGCTTTTATCTTTAATACCTGCACACACAGAGGAAGAGGAGGAGGGTGAGGTATCACTTTTTAAAAATCGACAAAATGAGGTTGCTAAATATACGCAACATTCCTTAACTGACAAAGGGATAAGGTTAACACACTACTCGGTTTTTTTTGGTTTTTTTTTTTTGCTATTTCTGAATATAATAATCAGTTCAATCGCAAATGCCCCCCCCCCCCCTGATGATCCCACATCGATATATCCCTGATGATCCCTTAATGATGTAATTCTCCTTTGATAAATCTAGCCTTGTGGCATAGTTCCTATATTAAATCGGTTATTTTCTCTGTCTGTAATACACCTTTGTGATTGAGTGTGTAATTTACCAAAGTATGATTTGAAATGATTTTAAAAAGTGCATAATAATAGAAAGAAACATCATAATCTGATTAATAATAACATATTATAAGGTAAAATTTCGTTGTTTTAGTATTTTCTTGTATTTTTTTCAATATTCGCTGGGTTATGTTTAGGACCATCAGGAGGAGTGGAGTGGTGCATGTGCGAGGGAATTGATGTTTATATTTGGCTAAAACATGAAAAAAGGAATCGAGTCTTCAGACTCAGGACATTCATGGGCTGCAAATTCTTGCAGCCCATGAATGTCCTGAGTCTGGGCTGCATGGAGGAACCATGACCCACCTTCTTCGACGGAAGAGGGTCGCACAGGAGTCAGTTGAAGGGTTATTGATTGTTTGGATGATGACTATGCGGTAATACTGAACTGCAGTCTTATTCATATTAATCTTTGTCCTACCACTCCAAACAATCCCGAAGGATTTTTGTAGCTAAGAAAGTGATATATTGGCTATCAATTCATCTCTACGTTTTTTTTTTTTTGTTTTTTTTTTAAGAAAATATGTTGAGTCAAAGAAAACAGCTTTTCGATCACCATATTTCAATCCCCCCTCCCCCCCCCCCCAAAAAAAAAAAACAAGTCGCTGAAATTCGACCTGTCTCAAAAATCAGCCTTAAACTGCAGCTGCTGCAAATGTCAAACGAACTTGGCCAAATTTGCCTGAGAAAAAAGATGAAATCACTCCCCTACAAATCCGTCATCTCGTGTTTTTCAAATGTAATTTTTATGCATTTTCGAATTGAATAAGCATTCATTCTTTCACCCAAACAGAAACTTCATTTTATGGTCTGACGTTCACTGGAAAATTTTGAAGCCACCCCTTTTCCATGTGAAGCTGTTGATGGTATTTTTTATCTAGGTTTCATTTTGAAATCATTTAATTTCAAACAGTAAACACAACTTTAGGCAATTTACCTTTCCCGGCAAGCGTAAAAGCAGCTGTGAACTATAGTGTGAATAATGTGAACTAATTTTGTCAATAGTGAACACTAGTTTGTGAATTCGGAGCCTATTTATTCCCCCCCATTAGGAATATGCTCATGATTTCTGTGCTAACGAACAGAGCAAAACTTGTTGAAGAACACGGTATGAGATAGATAGAATTTAAATTTTAAGTGTCCCAGGTAAAACAAAACAAAAATCATGTTAGAATGTATTTTAGTAGCTTTAGAAGGTTCAGGATGCAAGAGTATGTTCGAAAATTAATGAATATGTGTCTTAAATTGATGACAAACGGGGATGAAAAGTTGATGTTGGTTATTGAGAAAATTGACCAAGGGGACTAGTTGGTGAAGTTTTCCGGGGGGAGGTAGTTGTCTGTGAGGAGAAAATGTTTTGAGGGGGGGAGCAGCATAGAACCGTGTTAATTATCTAGGTAACAGTATTAGTAAGGAAGGTGGAAGCAGTGCAGATATAAAAAGTAGATGCCAAAGCGCTTGAATTTTTTTTTTCGAAGGCGAAAAATGTTTGGAAGAATAGGCAGAGGTCGTAGAAATCTATAATGTTTCTTGAATATGTGTCTTGAATAGGTAACAAACAGGAATGAAAAGTTGACGTTAGTTATCGAGAAAAATGGCCAAGGGGACTAGTGGGCAGGGGTGTATCGACCTAGAAACGTGTCAATTATATAGGTAGCACTATTAGTAAGGAAGGCGGAAGCAGATCAGATATAAAAAGCAGATGCCATCTACTTTTAAAAAACGTAGGTGCGTGATTTTTTTTCGTAGGTGGAAAATGTTTGGGAGAACAGTCAGACGTCGTATAATTAAGATTTGAATACTAGAAGCCTTGGCAAAGATAGCTATTAAGTATGGCTCTAAAACATTGGCGCTTGGAAAGCTAAGGAAGATATGTTATATATTGCAAAGAAGTTACAATAAGGGAAGTTTCAGGATTAGTTTGAGCCACTGCATATGAAACAAGAAGTTGTGTGTAAAATACCAGACGACCCCACCGGTCTAGGGCTATAATGAAATAAGGGTTTAAGATGGTTATATCACTTTAGGGATGAAGGATGGCTGGCCGCCAATTTCTTTTTCTCGATCGAGCTGGGGCCAAAGGGGAAGATGGGCATCCTCAAATTTGGCAAGAAGAGACTGTTGGAAAATTTATAAAGGAAGTGTGCAGAGCACAAAGAGTCAAGCTCTGAATAGAGTGAAGCGGAGCAGGAGAATGCACAGCTGTTTTGGCCTCAAGTGGCTTCTTGCGGCAATAACCAGTTGCTGTAGAGTTATCTGCCATAAAGAACAGCTAAACTTACACAATTAAGCACCTGCTGATGAGAATAAAAAAAAAACATTTTGAACTGACCCTAGACGAAACCAGTATAACCAATAGATGAGCTGGGATTAATTTCAATTGTTTCTTCATCATCAGAAACTGCAATATTTTTAGAAAACAATTTTATGTTGCACTTCTAAACAATGAAAAGACCGCATATTTTTCAAGCACATCTGTTTTCAAGCCACTGCGCTAAATTTTGTCTTTCATCGTGTCAATCAATAAGGAAAGCTCTGTAACCAGAAATGATTGTGGGGCGAAGGGGAATACTTGGAATTGATCGAAAGAGTGATGTTAAATAGGAATATGGTCAATTGGTTTGCATACCAATGTTGAACTTGAATAGGCTCTTTGCTCGTATCCATTCTCTGTGTCTCCTCTTACAAAGCCCTCTCGGCGTTACTTTATTTGACTTTTAAAATGGTATGTTATATTCTTTTAGTAGCGCGACCCCGACCCAATGCGTCTGTTATTAATGGAGTTGGCAATGATTCAAATGCAAGGACTCAAATAATTAATGCAAGGGCATTACAAGCTATCCTCACGGCTAGAGGTACATCCCAACCTAGTCGGAATTCCGGGCAGCCCATTCGAATTGTTAAAAATCAGTAGCAGTTATGAGGTATATACGTTTATTTGTATTTGTATAGGTGTATTAACCAGAAAATACATTAAAAATCTATATATATTATCATTGCTTTATAATCGAATTATAACATCTGGTTTATATCTGATCTGATTTCTCTTTTCCTATAGGGCTTCTGTTCTATAAGCAAAATTAACCGGGGATTCTACCTCTATGTATTTGCCAGCAAACATTTTGAATTGACATACCTACACGGACACGAATTGTATTTGTCTTCCCAAAATAAAATTTAACACCCCCTTCAGGGGCATTGAGTAACACCCCTGGGAAATTCTACCTCTTCAATCAAGCAATTTCTTCTAGATATTACGTCTTCTGTTTACATATGCCTTAACCTGCTTATTCAGAGCATTCACATACACTAATGGTTGTGTCTGTAATGGTTTGTGTCGCCTATTTAGTACATCTGTGGAATTCCACGCTTTCTTTCTCTGGATTAAACTCTTGGAGAATTAAAGAACTTGCACAGTAAAGTAAGGAAATCCATGTTTAAGAGGCCCAGAAAAAATCATGACCCATAAATTTCATGACCCTTGAAGTTTGAATTTGGGACTAGGGGTTCGGTTTCTAACACTGGTTGTGGCGTCACTTTGTTGCTAATAACGGCATAGAATATTTATTTACTTTCAGTTGGCCAAAAAAAGCAACTAATTTTTAGTTTCATGCCTCAAGTTTCAGCCGTTTTCTTAAATACTGAATTTGTAAAAAAAAAAAAAAAAAAAAAAAAAAAAATTTCTTTTGAGAGGGTGGGTGCATTGGACAAGGGGGACAGGATGAAATCTCCCCTTGGGATAGATTTAATGGAACACATTACTCTATACCTTTTTCTTATCTATCCTTTTTATTTATTTATTTTACTCGTTGCGTATCCTTTTTGGATGTTTAATCCAAACAGGTTGGATTGTTTAGCTAGTATAGCTACTCAAATTCATAATTATCCAAATTAAACTCTATCGTAAATTTTTATTTCGCATATATTTGTCTGAAAACGGTTCGAGTCCTCCTGATGTCAGACTTTTGTTTTAGCAAATTCGGAACGGTTTTTATCGCAGTCCAAAGAATGCGTTTTATATATTTAAGGCTTCGTTATGCATGTTAAGGGTTTAGTGCTCGGTATTGATGTAACTGTGCATGGTCTTCACATTGTCGTTAAAATTACTATGCATGAAATGAATTGTAAGCTGAATTTAAAATTACAAACATCAAAAACAAGAAGAACAATAGGGAATTCTGTGCATGAAATAAATTGTAAGCTGAATTTAGAATTACAAACATCAAAAACAAGAAGAACAATAGGGAATTATTTTCGTAAAACAGTGGAAATTTTTTGAATGGATATTTTTTGACCCTATGTCCAATGGCCGTCCTCAGCAAACATAAATATATAAAAGAAGAAAGACTTACAACAACATACATAAATATCGGAACAAAAAAAAAAAAAAAAGATATTTATTAGTCTTGGTTGAACTTCGCTGAAGTAAGGAGGCTGGGACTGTTTTAAAAATATCCGTTTTAGTTTTCATTGGTGGTATGTTGTTGTAAGTCTTTTTTCTTTATTTTCAAAACATTTCCACTGTCTTACGAAAAGATTTCCCTATGGTTCTTCATGTCTTTTATGTGTGTAATGGAAAAGCAGTGTGGTCTTCGCCGCTATTTAATTTAGAATTACTTTTTCAAAATATGCTTTATATCTTCAATTTTTAAGTTCGGCATACTAAAGGATGAGTATTGACTAGCGTGAACAGCTTTGCTTTCCAATGAAATAGCGATGTTCATGAAGTGTCTACTTTTCTTTGAACTACCATGTTTTCTTTTTCTACTTTCAAGTTTTTTTGTTTTGTTTTCAATGAAGAAACTAATTTATTTTAAAAAAAAAACTACCAGTGTATATGGGTATCCATAGCACCAAAACTGAATAACAAATTGATAACTGCTAAAGAGAAAAAAAAATCAGTTGTAGCGCAGTTTTTAGAGAACGTAGGAAACTAACTATCTAAAATTCTATGTTCCCTGTTACATTTTTTTTAACAACTATAGTGTAGCTTCTACCCTATAATTGTGCAGAGTTCTGACAAATAATCCTTATCTTTAAATCTCAGATCCCCTTTCGGAAATATTTTCGCAAATGCAAATAGGACAAGGGTGATGCAGGAATATAACTTTAATTTAGATATTTGATGATCAAACGAAAAGGGGCTCTAAAATTGAACTCTTTTTAAGCAAGGAGGAGAGTCCAACCTCAGTTAATAATCCAACTATAACCCGCCTGTGAATATTGATATTCACTGGAATTGATTTTATGCATTACTCCATGGCCCTCCCTTTCTTTAGCTATGACTTCTTTTTAACTTGATCTTTTCCACCGGCCATTTGAGGAAAAGTTTTTTGGTAAATTCAATATTATTGAAACAAGGTCAAGAACTGCCATGACGAATTACCTCATTGGAGCATTCGGGCCAAAGAAGTTCATTCTTCTAATAGGCTCATCGGAGCTAGGAAGTAATTGAAGTTTTACCGGGCTCATGAATTCCATTGTAGGAGGCGAAGCTGCTAGAGAAAACAAAATCGATGAAATTTTAGTAATTAAAGTTAAAGACTCGAAACTTTTATTGTGTGTTTTACAACTCCTCTGTCGCTGTTTTTTTTTTTTTTTTTTTTTTTTTTTTTTTTTTTTTTTTTTTAGTGTTGAAAAATCGCTTGCCAAATACTATGCCTCTTCCTAGTTCGTCTATCTGTTCATAAGCTGTAAATTTTAAGCCCGTCAATAATCTTAATTAATTAATAAGTTGTTTTAATTAATTAAATTAATGATTAACTAGCTTGATTAATTAGGCTCTTAATCAAGGGCTGTCAGTAAGCTCGTCAATTAATTTGTTGTTTCTTCTGCATAGTTTTACGAGCAGAGTGTGGCTAATGAACTTTTTTTTCAAAAATATAGAACTGGACTTTATATACATTAGACATACCAGACTAGGGTGAGTCGGTCACCATGCTGCCATTCCTTAATTATGATCGAAATTAGGTACATGCTTTCGATCATAATGTTAGGGATAATTATCGAAATATTTTCCTTAAAACTCTTCCAAAACGCCTTTTATCTTTTCCCAATTCAGTGTGTTCAACTAATCAAAAATGCGATATTACCACACTTTTACCACATTACCATAATTTACCAAAGGCAAAATCACAGACTATTACCACAATTATTTATAGAATAACATTTCGTAAAATTATCTTGCCTTTGCTATTCATATTGTCTATATTTTTGTAAAAAAAAAAAAAAAAAAAAAAAAAGATATTTTTCTCTCTTATTCCCATTGTCCTCAAAATTGCAAGTCTTATATCCTACCTATCCAGTCTTCTCCTATCTTTCCTATACTATCTACAAAAATATAGTTCAATTGATATCTGGTTGCATTTTGAGACTAATTTTTGTATAGGCGCGTTGTGGGCAAACTAATTCACACACCTTTTTTTTTTGTTAGCCTTTTTGGACGGAATTTTGCAAAAATTGAAATGTTCAGTCCTGGACATCGAGGGAGTCGATTCATATTCCTTTCTAGTTTTTTAACTTTTCAAAATAATCTATTTCGGTTGATATATGAGTATATTTGGCTGCCCTCTGCTAAAACCAAGTATCTCAGTTTTTAAGCTTTCGAAAAATCACGAAATGGTGATTTTTCATTTTTTGAATTAGTGAAACTGATGAAGATATAGAATTTTGTCATTAGTTTTTTCGAAGTATGATTTCTTCCCGTCTTTAGAGCTCCGTATTCTGTTAGACAAAAATACTGTGTTTTGTAATACTAGTATGTCCGTACTGGGTTTTGTTTCGGAAACCGATAATTTTTTTTTTTTAATCTATATATACTAGGTCGCAAAATACTAGGAGAATGCGGGACAAAAATACTGTGCTTTGGTAATGCTAGTATGTCCGTACTGGGTTTTATTTCGGAAACCGATAAATTTTTTTGGTATCTGTATATATTAGGTCGTACTAGGGGAAAGCGGGACAAAAATACTGTGTTTTGTAACACTAGTATGACCGTACTGGGTTTTGTTTCGGAAACCGATAAATATTTTTAGTATCTGTATATAATAGGTCGTACTAGGGGAAATCGGGACAAAAATACTGTGTTTTGTAATACTAGTATTTCCGTACTAGGTTTTGTTTCAGAAACCTATAAACATTTTTTGTCATCTATATATACTAGGTCGTACTAGGGAAAAGCGGACAAAATACTAGGGAAAAACGGGACAAAAATACTGTGTTTTGTCATACTAGTATGTTCGTACTAGGGGAAAGGGACAAAATACTAGTGAAAAGCGGGACAAAAATACTGTGGTTTGTCATACTAGTATGTCCGTACTAGGTTTTGTTTCGGAAACCGATAAACATTTTTTTTCATCTATATATACTATGTCGTACTAGGGGAAAGCGGACAAAATACTAGGGGAAAGTGGGACAAAAATACTGTGGTTTGTCATACTAGTATGTCCGTACTAGGTTTTGTTTCGGAAACCGATAAACATTTTTTTTCATCTATATATACTATGTCGTACTAGGGGAAAGCGGACAAAATACTAGGGGAAAGTGGGACAAAAATACTGTGTTTTGCAAATCTAGTATGTCCGTACTAGGTTTTGTTTCTAAAACCGATAAATGTTTTTTGTTTCATCTATATATACTAGGTCGGACTAGGGAAAAGCGGACAAAATACTAGGGGAAAGGGGGATGAAAATACTGTGTTTTGTAATACTAGTATGTCAATTTCAATTCAATTTATTCGAATAAAAACATAACACAAACATCAATAACAATAAAGATCCTAGAAGAGAACTTGTTAAGGACCAAAAAAAAATTAAAAAAAGTATAATAACACTGAAAAAAAAAGATTGAAGAATAAAATATGGGTAATTAAAGCAAATTGGTTAAAATTTGAAAGATTAAATTATATTATCAAGTTTTGTTACATTTTTGTACAGCTTACAGAAACTTGTGGCTAGTTCAGCACTGGAGGGTATTTTGTTCCATTGGATAATAGATTTGTAAATGGGAGATTGCTGGGCAGCACTAGAAACGCATTTAGGAATTATAAAGGATCTATTGGATGAACGGAGACATTGGACTTCCGAATTATTAATGTTATAATAGGTTAGTAATTGAGGTGGAAGATTATTGTGGAAAGCAGAGTAAGCAAGCGATTAGTTTAGTTTTTGTATGATTTGATTAAGTGGAGCTATGCCAAAATCTGAATACAAATCACGAGTTGGATATAGACGGGGAAGCCGAAAAACTGCTTTAATGGCACGGTTTTGGGCAAATTTGAGTTTTTTAGTGAAGGACCGGTTTGTATTTCCCCAAACTGATCCGCAATAAGAAAAGTAAGGAAAAATAAAGGAATAATAGAGGGTAACTAGGATGTCAGGAGGAAGAAAATAGTTCACACGGTTAATCATAGCAACTTGTCTCTAAATTATTGCTGTGATGTAAGAAATATGATTAGAGAATGATAAGAATGAATCAATAAATACACCAATAAACTTGGCAACCTCCGCTTGTAGAAGGATGCTGGAGGAGTACTTGAGACCGAGAGCAGTTTAGATTACGTCTTTGTTGTAGGGGGTTCTGAATAATACTATTTGACTTTTTTTGCTATTAATGGTCATATTATTCGTAAGGCACCACGCCTGGACTCTGTTCATAAGGACTTGGGCAGTCCGTACTAGGTTTTGTTTCGGAAACCGATGAACGTTTTTTTTTTTCATCTATATTGAATTTTGAATTTTTCATCTAGGTCGTACTAGGGGAAAGCGCACAAAATACCAGGGAAAAGTGGGACAAAAATACTGTGTTTTGTCATACTAGTATGTCCGTACTAGGTTTTATTTCGGAAACCGATAAATATTTTTTTTTCATCTATACATACTAGGTCGTGTATAAGAAATTATAGCAGATAGAAAAATTCAAAATGCGCTGTATGCTCGTCTCATCAAGACTAGGGGAGATTCATCCTTATCTTAAAATCAGATTTTTGTGATGATGCCAGGTTTGGGAGAGGGGAATCCTAATGATGTCTGAATAATTACTTTGATATAGGCATTTTTGTTTAGTTACTTTGTCATCTTGTAGATTATCTTCAGCAATATATTTATTTTATAAATGCGTTATTTTCAGGCATGTGTCCATCGTTAAATGTTTCCATCATGGCTTCTCCTCAAAATGGATTCCAGACTGTAAATAGGTTAAATAGATGTGCCAAGGTGAACTTCTTTTCTATATATTTTGTAATTGTAGCACATAAAACTCTGTAATCTTACACAAAACGTGTTTAGTATAGAATAGGGTCGCAAGCCCGAAACGGCTCAAAAATCTGTGTATATCACACGTGAATTTTTCTTCCCAAAATTCATTTGTTTTTATGTGTACTGTCATAGAAATCTTAAAAGAAAGCGTTGTATGTGGATGGTATTGAGTGGAATTAAAGCCTAATATGTTTTATGATGTAGAACAAAGAGTATGGATATAAAAGTTGAAACTTGTACTGGTGTCTGCATCGTTTTTCTGTCAGGAAATGGGGTCAGTCACTTATTACTATACTAATTTTACCCTCTGTACAAATTAAATAAATCATTCTTGTTATTTCACTGAAGAAAATGCCAAGTGTTGTTTTTTTTTTTTTTTTTTTTTTTTTTTTTTTTTTTTTTTTTTTTTGTCGACACTAGTGCCAGTTCCACTCTTGTATATTACCCTTATCGTTGGTGCAGAACAGAATAGAGCATTTTATTCAAACATAATAAATGCATGTCGACAGCGTGTGTACATATGCATATATGCATAAATACATGTATATGTTACCGTGAATGTCCGAAATCTGTTTGTCCGAAAATCCGAATGTCTGAAATGTCGGCATTCACCGGTGAATGTCAACAAAAACATAGTCGCTTGATGTATGTCCGAAATATTTGTTAAATATCCTTATTTCTGACTTCCATCGGAGAATATCAACATTCACTATGTACTAATGGTGAATGTTGAGCATTTCTGAAATTTATATTTTCTTCTCCGTAATTCATTTTCTACACATTTTCGCAGCTCTTTCTAGGAGGCATGACTAAGGTTGTAAAACACACAGTACATTTTTAATGAGAAAAGAAAATATATGTAATAAAAAATTTCAAAGCGTTAACTCCGGATATGACTCGACTATTGAATTCTCCATCATTATCTGATTGCAATATTGCTGGAGCACCAAATATTAAAAATACTGAAAGAATGTGAAATCTACTATATTACGTAATTCAAATCTTATTTATTGCAACAGCTTAAACTATTATGACACTTTGAATTGCACAAAAGGCCCTTGTTTTTACAACTGCATTTGTTTGCTGAACACTTTCTTTTGTAAGGACAGCGTATATAGCCCTACCCACCCCTTGTCGAACTAGCTGCAGCTACTTCTGTCGGCAAAATTTTTCGAAAGTCAATCTCATCAATAGAGAGTAACTTTTCTTTACAAATTACAAACTGATTACGTGTGTAAAGCTCCTTGAGGGTACCATTTTCATTTGCAAGTTTATAGAAGTCGTAGTCTTTTATTCCAACAACAACCGCTAAACTATTCCAGTTATCTAATTAGAAATAAGGATTCGGTTTTAAGTATTGGGGTTTTTCCCTCTCTTTTGGAAATTCATGGGATTTGGTTTTAAGGATTGGAGTTTTTTCCTCTCTTTTGGACATTCAACAGAGCATATCTGTGATTGTCAACATACACCGGTGAGAGTCCGAATGTAACTAAGAGTACGATGATATATTTTATCTTTTGCGAGTGTATTTGTTGTTTGTTGACATTCACCGGTGAAAGTTGGCAGTCACCGTTTTTGGACATTCACGGTGACATATATACATACAAATACATACATACACAAAGCCCACATGATGTATAACTAATGGTATACTCCCTGTAAATGCTACGACATAACTTTCACATTACTGGTCACACACGGCCTATTAAGTATGTCGAGTATAAAACATCTACAACATATCAAACATTAAAAAAAAAAATCAAGTATTCATAATACTTGATATCATCCTGCCAAGAGCAAAAGTATGTATATTACAGTATGCATATGGGGGTATGTATATGTATGATGCATATGTGACATGTATGTATATCATAATACTGTGTATGCATAACACAGTAGCCTTATGCCCAAGGCAAAAGTATGTATTCGTTAATTCAAAATTCATTTGGAAGTGAGAAGAATTCCTGTAGTAGAAATTTTCTACAGGTCCCGTATGTAGAGGCAAGTCTATTTCATAGGAGTTAAGGTAGACTGGCCGTGACTCGGACAGGAATGTTTTAGTAGTTTGCTTTTGAAATTATGTAAGATACTAAAGAGTTTCGATGCAACCTAACGTTTTGAATAAGGTAATTTGTTTGAATTGACCGTCTTCTTTCTTGACAGTGGCGATATTCGTCAAAATCTTGGGGCGGGGGGCAAGCTGGAGCTAATTTTCCCGAATCAAGTGAAAGCTGATCATTCAGTGAAAACTGAATAACGAGCCATATGGTACCATAAAGGTTAAGATGTACTAAAGAAAACTGACCTGTTTCTGTGGATGCTTGAATTATGCAGGTCTATCTTAATTTTGACTAGATTTTCGAAGAAACTAAATTTGAGCTGTGGGGGGGGCAGATTGGGGTCCGGGGGGCAAAAGAGGTCTGGGAGAGGCAGTTGTCCCCCTGCCCCATAGCAAATTACGCCCCTATTTCTTGAACTATAAGTTCTATGCTTTGGAGGGTCATATATCCTTGTTACAATTTAGTTCTGAAGTACAAGTAATATGTCAGCTTTCATCCAACTGTACAAGCTACTACTCAACCGCGGATAATTCAAACAGTGTTTCAAAATGTGAAAAAAAGAGACAAAAACGAAGTGACCCGCTACGCTGGCAGAAATAAAATAGAAGGACAGAAAAAATTGACGTCAGGGATACTAAAGAACGGACAAAAAGGGAAGGGATCTCATCTTTAAAATATTAGTTATTTTACTTTTGATGGGTGCAATGTAGTATAGTTTTTTCTGCCGACCATTCCTAAGAAAAATCTGCCCGTCCATATCCGGCGCAGTGTTACAAATCGTACCTGTGTGTAGTAAGTGACGTTGGTGGGATCCCCTCCCAAATATCGGCCTGAACCTTGTGAGAGTTAAGTTCAGAACGATTTCTAGTTAGATTTTCCCTGGAAAGTTTTTACAAAGTTTCTTAAGACACACAGTTAAAGTATGAATGAGCAGAGCCCTTTTGTTTTCTCAAAGGTGGTAGGGCTCCATATTTCTGGTTTAATTCTATTCAACGACAGGATTTCTGCTCAGTTGATGCTGAAGTTCAATATTCTTATATTCCATAGATCTTTTTTCGTGACCCCTGCTCCCACCCCTCAAGCAGAATTTTAACGTTGGCTAAGAGTTTGTTTTTCTTGCAAGCTATCTATCTTTCATGAGTGATCTTCCAGGTGGAGCAGCTACTTTTTTCCGCCCTCCTATATTGCCCTTTATCAAATCATGCCAATTTTATTTTTAAGATGTGAAACTATTGCTCCTAATTATTTTAAATTGGAATGTTTGAGAAAAACATAAATTCCTCCTTTATTGTTTCTTCAAGCATTTCAGTATACTACCGTGAACATGAGCGAATCCAGAAACCAGGTCAACCAGAGGGTAGGCTAAAACTGCATATTCCTTCCCGGGACTGTATAGTCCCGGAAAGACTTTTAAGGGTGCTTTAAGGTCACGGCAAAGTGGCAGTTTCCCTTCTGGGTAGTAACAAAAATCTAGCAAAATGGTACAAATCTTTGTGGTGCTTGAAATATTTTTGATCTTTTTATAAGTTTTTTTTTCAGCAGCCCGGTGTTTGTTGTCTCACCGGTGTCACCAACAAACCCGGTGTCACCGGTGTTTGTTGGTCTCAACGCATTAAAAATATGATTAGACACATTTACGAAACAAAGAAACCTCTCAAGTAGCATTTCAATGGCCAAAAGTTTTTTGTTTTTTTTAAGTCTTGCGCTTTGCGTCTATTCTGCCGACAAAAGTATCTTGATCATACGTTTAAGGCATTGAAACTCTGCCTCCTTCTTTCCGCATAGTTTGTTTCCTTTTTTCTTTTCTTTTTTCAAAACATAGTACGGTAAGCATTTCAGTGAAGCTCTATATAGGTACATCTTTTACGCAGAAAAATAAAGCGATTCTATTCCTTATAAATTACGTAGTTTTTTGGTAAAGGTCTAGAGTAGTGGCTCTCTAGAGGGAGACATGCTAGAACAAAAAAAGAGATATTTTTAGATTTCTAATTCTATGTACCCTTTTTATGGTTTTGTTCGCTTTTTGACAATTCCTCCCCAACCTCCCTCTTAATTTTTCAAACAGCCCTAGCCTATATAAAAAAAAACTAACTTAAGAAATAATGGAATTTCTATTTTATAATTTGCAGAAAGCATCAATGAATCAGGTTACACATTTATTTCAGCATATTATGCTGCACGTTACTTTATAATGTGCACCAAGTATAATAAAAACAAGGAATTATATTTCCTGATTTTTCCCCAGCCTCCTTCTGAAGGGTGGCTATTCTCGACCTCTCTTGGTTTTTCCCATGATTGTGTACCCTGTCGTTTCCCCCCCCCCCCAAAAAAAAAAAAATAGATCCTTACGTACGCTTGACGAGGTGGGTCAGGTTGTGCCTGTCGTCTCCACATAATTTGTAGGTCCTAGTCCACGCACAGTAGACAGAATATACGGTATCGACCAAGGCTATACTCTCCAAAAAAATCTGAAACATATTCAAAACCACACAAGATTCATACTCCGCCTTCGCGCACGCGTGATACGGATGTGCACACAGTACGAGAAGCCTGTGGAAAAACCTGTTTTTTTGTCAGATCTCTAGCAACTAAACTAAGGTTCTGATGTATATTCCCAGGTTCAGTATACACAGTATCAAATGCGTGTCACGTTTGGAAAAAGAAGACACTACAGTCTACAGTGAGTCCACGCCTGTTTCCTTTTTGCTTGTTTGATCCTCTCACTTCTCATTGAATTTATTTATGAAAATTTTGATTCAGCGTTCTCTGCTACAATTTGCAATCATTCATTGGTTGAAGATGCACTTTTCTGCTTGTCAATAATTGGGTTTCCTTTTATCTAAGCCAGTTGATAAATGTCATGGTTTAAGCCAGATTACAGCTTGTAGTTTTGCAAGTCACCGTCTATATCTATCGGACGCATATATATGACTGAAGATGAAACAGACAGCTGTCAGACTCACTCTCTTTGTCTTCAGGTTCAAAGGAAGTCTAAACCCTTGCCTGCAGTGCCCCCAAGATAGAAACTCGTATTAGCTGTAAAGGAGCTGTTCTGAAACATCATGTTGCGGTGCAGTAGACCTGCAGTTTGAATTCAGCTGCAATAACCAGCCGCATTTATTCAAACCTTCACTTTTTACACCCTTCCAAGAAGTTCCAATTTCTTGTAAACCCTTTCCCTCTGGATATGAATGAATGAATGTGTTATCGGATGAATTTGAGGAAAACAGGGCATGGACAGGGGAGGACTAGTTGCCCTCCGATATCTTTTGACTCTTTAAAAGTGAACTAGAACTTTCAATTTACAACCAATTGAGCCCCCTCTAACATTTATACGAGCATACTTTCCTTAAGAACCAGCCCCCATAGCAATAATTACAACGCATGCCCCACGCCCTGGGGGGTTGCGCCGACACAGGAGTTTTTCTTATCTGACCTTTGAACTATTTTTAACGAAATGGCCATACGTAAAGGAGTTTTAGTTTTATGATCTTTGAACTATCTTTAACAAAATTACTACCCCAAATTTTTCATCAGATGTGTTTGGGGAAGAAGGGCTTGAGGGGGGAGGACTAGTTGCCCTCCGATCACTTTTGACTCTTAAAAAGGGCACTAAAACTCTCGATTACCAATCGAATGAGCCCCCTTTGAATTTTATGTGACGACCCCTTCTATTTGAAGTGCCTCTGGGGAAAAAATAAATGGAGTGTGGGGGGAGGCTAGCTGCCCTCCGATCACTTTTAACTCTTAAAAAAAGAATTCCAACTGTCAATTTCCAATCAAGTGAGTCCTCTATGAAGCTTATACGAGCATCCCTTCCATAACAACCATATATACCCCCAGGGCATAACTTACAACGCCTACCCCCGGACCCTGGGGGGCTGTGTCGACACCAAGGTTTTTGTTATCTGAAGTTTGAACTATTTTTGACAAAATTTCTATCTCAAAGTTTTTATCTGATGCATTTAGGGCGTGGAGGGGTTGGGCTAGTTGCACTCTGATCTCTTTTGACTCTTAAAAAGTAAACAAGAACTTTCAATTTCCAATGATATGAGCCCTCTCCGAAGTTTATACGAGCATCCATTCCATAAGAACTATATATCCCCCCGAGCATTACTTACAACGCCTGCCTCCGGGCCCTAGGGGGTTGCGTCGACATAGGAGTTTTTCTGATTGGACCTTTGAACTTTTTTTTAATGGAATGGCTATTTTAGAAATTTTATCGGATGGGCTTGGGGGAAAAGGGTGTGCGGGGGGGGAGGCTAGTTGCCCTTGGATATCTTTTGACTCCTAAAAAGTAAACTAGAACTTTCAATTTCAAATCAAATGAGCCCTCTATAAAGTTTATACGAGCACCCCTTTCCTAATAACCATATACGCCCCGAGGACAACACTTACAACCCCTCGGGCCCTGGGGGTTGTGTTGAAATCGGAGTTTTTGTTATCTAATTTATGAACAATTTTCAAAAAACTGGCTATCTCAAAGTTTGTAGCGCATGGGTTTTGGGAAAAAAGGGCGTGGGGGGGACTAGTTGCCCTTAAATCTCTTGAATCTTAAAAAGTGAACTAGAGCTCTCTATTTCCAAGCAAATGAGCCCTCTATGAAGTTAATAGAAGCATTCCTTTCATAAGAAACATACATGCCCTTAGGGCATAACTTAGAACGCCTTCCACCGGGCCCTGGGGGGTTGCATTGACGCCGAAGTTTTTCTTATCCGACCTTTGGGGATGGGGTTGGAAAAAAAGGCGTGGGGGGGCTAGTTGCCCTCCGATCTCTTTTGAATATTAAAAAGTGAGCTCGAACTTTCAATTTCCATTCAAATAAGCCCTCCCTGAAGTTTATACGAGCATCCCTTCCCTAAGAACCCTATATGTCCCCAAGTCATAACTTACAACGCCTGTCCCAGGGCCCTTGGGGCTTGTGTCGACACCGGAGTTTTTGTTATCTGACTTTTGAAGAATTTTTAACTTAATGGCTATCTCAAAATGTTTATCATGCATTTTGGAAAAAAGGGGCGTGGGGGGCTAGTTGCCCTCCAACCTCTTTTGACTCTCAAAACTGAACTAGAACTTTCAATTTTCAATCAAATCAGCCCTCTCTGAAGTGCTTACGAGCATCCCTTCCATAAGAACCATATATTCCCCAAGGGTATAAATACAACGCCTGCCCTCGGGCCCTGGGGGACTCTGTCGACCCCGGAGTTTTCGTTATATGGTCTTTGAACTATTTAAAAAAAAAAAGGCTATCTCAAAGTTCTCATCGGATGGGTTTGAGGAAAAAAGGGCGTGAAGGGAGGGGGAGCTAGGTGCCCTCCAATCTCTTTTGACTCTTTTTTTTTCTCAGCTCTTTGTTGAATTCAGTCAACGCTGTTTTCAATATTAGATAACAGAAATATGCTTCACTTAATGTTCACTTCACAAGCACTTGAATCAGACTTTTAAAAGAGCAGTAGACTTTCTCTTTTGACTCTTAAAAAGAGCACTAGAACTCTCGATTTCCGATCGAATGAGCTCCTTTTGAAGTTTATACGTCGACCCCTTCTATATGAAGTCCCTCTGGGAAAAAATAAATGGAGTACGGGGGGAGGCTAGCTGCCCTCCGATCACTTTTGACTCTTAAAAAGTATATTCCAACTTTCAATTTCCAATCAAATGAGCCCTCTATGAACTTTATACGAGCATCCGTTCCATAACAACCGTTTATGCCCCCAGGACATAACTTACAACGTCTACCCCGGGACCCTGGGGGGCTGTGTCGACACCAGAGTCTTGTTATCTGAACTTTGAACTATTTTTAACAAAATGTGTATCTGAAAATTTTTATCGGATGCATTTAGGGCGTGGAGGAGGGGGGGATAGTTGCCCTCTGATCTCTTCTGACTCTTAAAAAGTGAACAAGAACTTAATTTCCAATCAGATGAGCCCTCTCCGAAGTTTATACGAGCATCCTTTCCATAAGAACTATATATATACCCCCAGAGCATTGCTTACAGCGCCTGCCTCCGGGCCATGGGGGGTTGTGTCGACACAAGAGTTTTTCTTATCTGACCTTTGAACTATTTTTAATGAAATGGCTATTTTAAAAATTTTATCGGATGAGCTAGGGGGGAAAAGGGTGTGTGAGGGGTAGGGCTAGTTGCCCTTGGATATCTATTGACTCCTAAAAAGTAAACTAGAACGTGAGGCATAACAAGAATGTGAGGCATAACAAGGGAAGAACAGAATTTTGCGTGGATGTGACGGTTAGAAGAAATTTTTGAAGATATAAGCATCCCGAATTCGCCAGAAAATTATCATCTAATAAACGACAGTGTTGATTTATCTGGAACGAGGGTTTTACTCTTACGATTAAAAACAAAGAGTCTTTATTACTCTTTGGGCCACAATTTCGCTATTATTATACACAGGGTGCGTCGAAATAGCTCCCTGACGAATCCCCATACCTACGGGAATAACAACCTTGTAAATTTTCATTCCCCATCTGACATCTAAAGCTTCAGCGATCAGTACATCACCACTACGGTTTCACAAAATGTATATTGCACATTAGATTATGCACATATTCTCTGCTGCTGCCCTTCTTAAACCCAAACTTATTTTCAGGAGTATAGCAAACCTGGATAGTTTCAACTAAAACCAACAGTTCAAAAATTTTACATAACACAGTAGCAATGGTGATTGGTCTGTGAGAGCCACACTGTAAGGGATCTTTGTCCTTCTTGAGAACGCTAAATGAGTGTGGCGCCAGACCAATAGCAAATGTCATTTGAAAAAGTAAAGTTGTATGCTCCATGAAATATAGACTGCCATTAACCAGATACATACCACCAATATTACCATCACCTTTAGAATGTAGCCTATATAAATATACAATAATTTCAGTTGGGGAAGAAAGACGTCTAATGGCTTGTTTCTATCAGCGATTATTCTGAAAAAAGATGTAGCTTTAAGAATTGAAGTGGAATGTTTTGTTTTTTTTTACGTTCAGTGTAAAGGCTTTTTAATCCTCAAGGAATAAAAAATTGTATAAAAGTTAAAATGAAGACAAAGAACAAGTTGCTTAAAGAGTGACAAGCTAGCTAGGAAGCTTGAGGTGTGTTAGACAACTTGAACTTGCGCTTGATCAAAGTCATCTGAGGTCAACACAGCTGCGCAAACTCCTTCTCAACTCCAATCAATTCAATGCTTCACTCTTAAGCCTCTCCCACAAGGTTCAGATTTCTTCCAAATCCTTCTTTGTGACCTAGCTCAGGACAAAATTTTAAGCCATTTAATTGTAAAACATGAAACTAAAAGTCTAATTTGAAGCATGCGCGTAGCAATTTCTTTTTGCTGGATTTCAGAGGTGGGAGCCAAAATGTAAGGAAACGCTAAAACAGGGAAGTTATAGGAAATATAAGGAACTGGCGGGGGAAGGGATCTTGATACTGTAGAAAATATTAACGCGAAGCTTCTCGTGTGCTGTCTTTAAATGTCTGTCCAAATTAAAGCAAAACGAGGAGGGACGGAGCGATATAACTCGTAAAAAACATAATATTTATGGACATAAATTCGTTTAAAGAAACTTTACCAGACACTTCTCAGTCATAGATAATTAAACCGAAATGTTAAAAGAAGAGAGAAAAAATGAAGTGATCTGCTTCGGTAGCAGAAATAAAATGAAAAACGGAAAGGAAGGATCAAGACGTCTTTTTGTTTCGATTTTTGATTGGAAAGTTAATAATTTTTCAAGAAATTATTTTTAAATGAATTTTGTCAAAAATGTTTAGTTAAGAAAATGTCAATTGAGTTGACAATCTCGTTAAAATTGACTTAAGCCGACAACATGGCTCCTCAATATACCATACTGATCATAGATTTGAAAAATAAAACTCGTATGGGAGGGGGTGGTATTTATAAGGAAAAAAATATATTTACTTTTTTACATTTTTAGGTGCACCTCTCAAAACCCTCCATGCCACTGATGACGTTTCATTTAGAAATACCTTCTAAAGGATTTCAAGATAGCTTTGTTCAAGATGCCTCGGGTGGTTTGTCGGTTATTAAAAACGGTTATACCTCCATTCTCAAAGAACATTTAAACACAGAATGTCAAGTTGTATTTTTAAATAATCACAAAGAAAGAAAATTTACAACATCCGCAAAATGTAGAATACCTGGTTGTGAAGTCAAGTATAGCTTCAAGTCTGAATTGGACCTAGAGATTATAATGCAGAGTAATCAACCATTTGTAACGTTTAACGTAATACAGAACGGCACGCCTTACCACAGAGAAGGGACTTCAAAACCTTTAGAGTCCCTGGCATCGTCTCCGGGAAATGGTACACCCTACCTCAACGAAATTACATCAAAACCTTTATTGTCCTTGACAACACTTCAGGTTGATATACCTCTAAATGAATTTAAAGGTAGCTTCGCTCGAGATGCCTCGGGTGGTTTGCTGGTTATTAGAAAACGTTATACCTCAATTCTCAGAAAACTTCTAAGCACAGAATGTCAATTGGTGTTTATAAATAATCACAGAAAAGGAAAATTTACAGCATCCACAAAATGCAAAATACCTGGTTGTGAAGTTAAGTATAGCTTCAAGTCCGAATTGGACCTAGACGTTATAATGCAGAGTGAACAACCATTCGTAAAGTTTAATGTAATACGGAACGGCACGCCATATCATAGAAAAGGGACATCAACACCTTTTGAGTCCCTGACATCGTTTCAAGAAAACGGCACGCCTTGCTACAACGAAGTGACATCTAAACCTTCTATGGCCCTGGAAACGTATCAGGTGGATATGCCTCTAAAAACATTTAAAGGTAACTTTGCTCGAGATGGCTCGGGGAGCTTGCAGGCCATTAAAAAACGTTATACCTCAATTCTCAGAACACGTTTAAACACTTAGTGACAAGTAGTGTATTTAAATAATCACAGAAAAGGAAAACAAACCGCAAAATGTAAAATACATGGTTATGACGTTAAATATAGTTTCAAGTCCGTATTGGACCTAAACATTATATTGTGGTGCGGTACACCATTCATAGCGTTCAACGTTCTACATAACGCCATTCGTTAAAAAAAATGACCTTCATAACCTCCTCCCTACATGCCTGGAAGGGGTATGGCATAAACCACCCAAACTTGTGAGATCTTGAAATACTGGGAAAATGTTTGAGCTTTTGTTTATATGTTTAATAAAATATACGTTTGTGCATTTGGAGGTTTAAGGTAAAATGGAATTTATAAGAATGGAAGCTTAGCTTAGTGTGGAAAAGAGAAGGTCACCTGCGCGACTCAACGTTTTTTTGGCCTCTATTTTCGGACTTTTTTCGGCCTCTATTACTACTGCTTTACTACTGTATACATGTCTTCTCAGGCGCTTTAAAATTTAGTGGAAAATGAATAAAATAGGATTCTGTCACCAGTAGGCTTACCAGCTTTGTCAGCTATTTTAGTTATCCTGTCAAGTTTTTTCCAAGCCAGCCTAGGTCTTTTGTGAATCTGGATTAAAGTGACTCTTGATAACAAAGCTAAAGAGCAATAAGAAGTCACCAGATGATAGTCTGTCAGTGATGCTACTAGCAGTTTCAGTACTCAGGCCGGTTTTCTTTGGGAATCTTAAATCGGGTTAGCAGTTTACTAATATTTGGACCCTGGCATCCAAGTCGGGATATTAGCTTGCTGATATCCTCTAAATAAAATAGATTTCTAGGAAGTATCTCCCCTTATATTAGGTTCCCTCCAATGACCGTTAGAAACAGTATGAGTTAAAAACTAAGCCTTTACTGGTAGTTTTCTTTCTTTCGTTCTTTTTTTTTAGTCGTCGTTTTGAGCAACCACGAATAGAGATAAATTATTACGAGATTTTAATTCATATGGTCTTATGTTTTGTTGCTGGGGGGGGGGTGGGGGATAGCATACTAACGAATATTTGCTCCCAGTTTTCTTTCATCTAAATTACTGACTTTAGTTTTCATGGGTAACTGTTTTTGCAAATAAAGATCCTGTCTGTATCTTTTATGTATTGATAAGGTGTCATGCTATTTAGATTACACCATTGCTTTTCTTGAGCGTCGAAATTAGCATCTCCAATTGTATCTTCAATTAGCATCTTGAGCATCTCCAATTTTAGATACCTTGAAATTTCTTGGTTTCCTGTATTTCCAAGCGGTTGCGCTTACTTTAGATTAAATAAAAAAAACAAGTATTTTTAACTGGAAGTAAGGAGCGACTCTAAAACTTAAAACGAAAAGAAAATATTCCGTATATGAAAGGAGCTATCCCCTCATCAACGCTTTGCTCCTTACGCTAGATTGTTTTACTGATCAAAAAAATGGATTTGTGATACAGTCCAACTTTAGCGGAAAGAGTGAAACATTAAGGAGGGGACCGCCTCTGTCAAATACTGACTAATGTATGTTTGTTTTAAGTTTAATGCCGCTCCTTGTTTTCAGTTAAAAAAACTTGTTTTATTATGTAATTTCTGATCGTTTTTTAGTTAATGCAGCTTTTATTTGCATAAAAATTTTACTTTTCTTTTGCTAAATGGATGTCTTTACAAATTAACTTGCGTAACTAACTTCTATATTCGTATATTTTTCTTCTGGCAAAAAATACAAAGTTGCAGATTTTTGCAGATATGAGCTTGAAACCTATGTAATAGGGTTTTCTGATACGCTAAATCTGACGGTTTGATTTTCATTAAAATTCTTTCATTTGTAGGAGATGTTTCCCCCCTCTTTAAAAAATCGAGTAAATTTTCTCAGGCTCGTAGCCTTTGATGAGTAATACTAAACTTAATAAAATTTATATATTTAGGATCAGCATTATAAACACATTCTTTTGATACATTTATTGACATCAAAATTCCGTTTTTAAAAGTTTCGATTGCTATTGAGCCGTATCGCTTGTTTTTTTACTGTTTTTCTTATTACGTTTATGTTATTACGTATATGAAGGGGTTCTCCCCTTAATCAATACCACACACTTTATTTTAAAAGTAAAAAAAAATATTTATTCACTTACCCCTGAATCACAAAGGTCGTTTAATTAGAATAGATAGCTCTTTTGAAAGCACTAAAAAAAACTGTAGCGTAAAGAGCGAGGTATTGCCTGGGGGGACAACCCCCTCACATACGTAATAATTTCTGTTCGTTTTAAGTTCTAATATTCCTTCTTACATTTCAGTTGAAAAAACTTGTTTTTTTTTTATTTAATTTCTGATCGTTTTTTAAATAATGCTTGGAAATCCGGCGCCCCCTTCATAGAAATGCCCCTTACCCCAAAGAAACATCCTCCACGGAAATATTCTCCAGAGTAACCCCCTCCTCTAGCCCCCCCCTCTATAAAAAATCCTTCCTGAAAATGGTTGTATACTTCCCAATAACCAATAAATAATGCTGGCAAGTCCGGCGCCCCCTTCATGGCAATTTCCCTTCCCCCATGAAAACTTCCTTCATGAACAGATCCTCCAACATAACCACCAACCCACCCATCCCACCCACAACCAGAAAAAAAAACCTCCTGAAAACTTCTGTATACTTCCCAATAACAAATACTATATGTTAACATTGGGTAAAGTTCATAACTTTTAGCCCTCCCTCTGGGAACTTCGGGGGATTAAGTCATCCTAAAAGACATATTTATCATATTTTCGACCATGCTGAACAAAATGTCTGTCTCAAAATTTTGATCAGGTGACTTTGGGAAAAAAATTAGCGTGGGAAGGGGCCTAGTTGCCCTCCATTTTTTTGGTCAATTAAAAAGGGAACTAAAACTTTTAATTTCCGTTCAAATGAGCCCTCCCAAGATATTCTAGGACCCCGGGGTCGATACTATCACCCCTGGGGAAAAAAAAAAAAAAAAAAATAAACACTAATCAGTGATATTTCTTGTGGCAAAAAATGTAAAATTCAACATATTCGTATATAGGAGCTTGAAACCTAAACAGTAGGGTTCTCTTATACTCTGAATATGATGGTGGATTTTCATTAAGGCTCTATAACTTTTAGGGGGTATTTCCCCCTTTTTTTTGAAAATCAGCCAAATTGTCTCAGGCACGTAACTTTTGATAGGTAGCACTAAACTTAATGAAAACTATATATTTGAAATCAGCATTGAAATCTGATTCTTTTGATATATCTATTTGTATCAAAAACCCGTTTTCTAGAGTTTCGGTTACCATTGAGCCGGGTCGCTCCTTACTTACAGTTCGTTACCACGAACTGTTTGATTCATAGGAGCTCTACATGGGGAACAACTTTAGTTTTGCTGCTAAATCTTCGAAGATATAATTCTTACAAGTTTGAAAGGGCACCAATTTTGTAAGGAGGTGGGACTAAAACTCTTTACATACAAAATTTACAAGCTGTTGTGCTGGCTTTGGATTCATAGGGGATATCACAGAACTGGATCGTAGATCTCGAAAGACACAACACAAGTGAGTTTCAAGGGCAATGATGGAAGGTATGTACTCACCCCTTCCCTTCAATTGTATCTTCTTTTTTTTTAACATCTATGTGCACTGTAAAATTGAGCTATCTTCATTTAAATAAAATTGAAAAAAAAATCTTGACACTCCTCCCCCTATATTTTCTTGACTTAGTGCCTCTTATAAGTTTCTCATTCTATTTCCCCTGGGGGCTTATAAGGTTTATTGTAGAAGGAGTTGTCGTAGAAACTTCAAAAAAAGCTGATTCGATTGGAAATTCAAAGAGCTAGTGCCCATTTTAATAGTCGAAAGTGATTGGAGGGCAACTAACCCCCCTCTCACGCCCACTTTTCCCCCAAACATATAAAATCGACATTTTGAGATAGCCATTTCATTCAACGTAGTTTTAAGTTCTGGAAATTAGGTCTTTGAGGATGACAACCCTTCTCCCCAACAGCCCTCAGGGCAAGGGTTGTAAGTTGTGCCCTGGGGGAATTTATGCTTTTATAGAACGCGCTGTCATAGAAACTTCAAAAAGGGCTCATTCTATTGGAAATTGAAATGGCTAGTGCCCTTTTTAATAGTCGAAAGTGATTGGAAGGCAACTAACACCCTTCCACGCCCATCATTTCCCCAAACACATCCAATAAAAATTTTGAGATAACCATTTTGTCCCACGCAGTTCAAAGTTCAGGAAATTATACCTTTGAGCAGGACACTCCCCTCACAGTCTTCAGGGTAAGGGTTATAAGTTATGCCGTGAGGGCATATAAGGTTTTTATTGAAATCTTGGTCGCAGAAACTTAAAAAAGGGCTCATTCGATTGGAAATTCAAAGGACTAGTGCCCTTTTTAATAGTCGAAAGTAATTTGAGGGCAACTAACCCCCCTATCACGCCCACCTTTTCCCCAAACACATCCAATCAAAATTTGTAGATAGCCATTCTATTCAACGTAGTTGAAAGTTATGGAAATTAGGTTCTTAAGTATGACAACCCATCCCCCTCCCACATTCCTAAGGACAAGTGTTGTAAGTTATGCCCTGGGAGCATATAAAGTTTTTATTGAAAGCGTTGTCGTCACATCCAATTAAAATTTTGGGATATCCATATTTTTCAACGTAGTTGAAGGTTCTGGAAATTAGGTCTTTTAGGATGATAACCCCCTCAGAGCCCTCAGTGCAAGGTTTGTAAGTTATGCCCTGGGGGCATATAAGGTTTATATAGAAAGTTGTTGTGGAAATTTCAAAAAGGGCTCATTTGATTGGAAATTGAAATTGCCTTTTTGTATAGGCAGCGCAATCGCGGTGCCTAAATAAAGGACGATGTTGGCACAATATATTATTTTTTTCCCATATCAGGGCACTTCGTATCGAAGGAGTTGTCGTAGAAACTTCGAAAACGATGTTGGCACAATGTATTATTTATTTTTTTTCTTGGTTTTAGACCAGGGCCCTTCGTATGGAAGGAGTTGTCGTAGAAACCTCAAAAAGGGCTCATTCGATTGGAGATTAGAAGGGAGTGCGCCCTTTTTAGTAGTCGACAGTGATTGGAACGCAACTAACACGCCTTCCACGCCCACCCTTTCCCCAAACAAATCCAATAACAATTTTGGGATAGCCATTTTGTTGAGCGTAGATGATTTCCAGATAGAAAATATGTTTTTGAGAAGCACACTCTCCCACAACCCTCAGGGCATGGGTTTTAAGTTATGCCCTGGGGGCATATAAGAACGATGTTGGCACAATGTATTATTACACCAGGGCATTACACCTTTACACCAGGGCACTTCGTATCGAAGAAGTTGTCGTAGAAACTTCGAAAAGGGCTCACTCAATTGGAAATTGGAGTGGCTTGTGCCCTTTTTTATAGTCGAAAGTGATTGGAAGGCAACTAACACCCCTTCCATGCCCACCATTTCCCGAAACACATCAAATTAAAATTTTGAGATAGCCATTTTTTCCAGCGTAGTTGATTTCAAGATAGAAATTATGTTTTTGAGGAGGACACTCGCCCACAACCCTTAGGGCGAGGGTTGTAAGTTATACCCTGGGGGCATATAAGGTTTTTTATAGAAAGCTTTATCATAAAAACTTCAAAAAGGGCTCATTCTATTGGAAACTCAAAAGGCTAGAGCTCTTTTTAATAGTCGAAAGTGATTGGAGGGCAACTAACAACCCCTCTCATGCCCACCTTTTCTCCAAACACACCCAATCAAAATTTTGAGATAGCCGTTTTGTTCAACGTAGTTTTAAGTTCTGGAATTTAGGTCTTTGAGGATGGCAACCTCCCACGGCTCTCAGGGCAAGGGTTCTAAGTCATGCCATGGGGGCATATAAGGTTTTTACAGAACGCGTTGTCATAGAAACTTCAAAAAGGGCTCATTTGATTGGAAATTGAAATGGCCAGTGCCCTTTTTAAAAGTCGAAAGTAATTGGAAGGCACCTGGCACCCCTTCCACGCCCACCATTAAACAAACACATCCAGTCAAAATTTTGAGATAACCATTTTGTTCCACGCAGTTTAAAGTTCAGGAATTTATACCTTTGAGCAGGACACTCCTCCCACAGTCTTCAGGGCAAGGGCTATAAGTTATGCCCTGGGGGCATATAAGGTTTTATTGAAATCTTTGTCTTAGAAACTTGAAAAAGGGCTCATTCGATTGGAAATTCAAAGGGCTAGTGTCCTTTTTAATAGTCGAAAGCGATTTGAGGGCAACAAACCCGCCTCTCACACCCACCTATTCCCCCAAAACAACCAAACAAAAATTTGAGATAGCCAATTTATTAAACCGAGTTGAAAGTTTTGGACATTAGGTCTTTAAGGATGACAACCCCTCCCCCTCCCACATTCCTAAGGACAGAACTCCAAAACCCTCGGGAATCCGTTGCAGCATACGACTCACATTTAGGATGTTGTCTGCGTAGCAGACCAACGACAAGTTTATAGCCTGCAAAATACATGATGATGGGCATTGTGCTTGAGCATCCAGGACGTAATAGTTGAATAATGTGGGGGATGTTACAGCTCCTTGTCTGGCTCCTTTTCTTACCGGGATCCGTCGTTCACGTGGTGTAGGGGGTGAAAACTTATCTGGAGGTAATTTCAGCCGAAATATAAGACCCGAATACATATCAGGCAGTGCCATGATAGTAGCGCGGTTCACCCTTCTTTTCGCTGCAAAAAGAGGCATTGCAGCGTGTATTAGAGAATCGAAGACCCTGAGTGTGTCACGTCCAGCTAGTATTAGGCTGTCTCCACTGCTATCTGCATCAATAAGGGCATTAGCCACAGCTGCAGGAGCATCCGAACATCTCACACCAGGCTGGAAGCCAAACTGATTAGCAGTCGGATAGCATTTTTCCGTTAATTCATCAACACAAATCCACTCGAACAGCTTGCAGAGAGTAGTGGAGACAGTAATAGGGCGAAAGGATGAGCACAGTGTAGACAGCTTGCCTTTCTATGGTATTGGTGTTAGATCCCCAACTCGGAAAATAGGCGGTATCACTCCCTGAGTCAAAATCATCTGCATTAGCAGTTGCATATGATATCGGAGCTGAGTTCCCCCATGCTTGAGATGCATTGCACTTATACGATCAATCCCGAAGGACGGTTTTTGCTTCAGTTGTTTAATAGCACGTTCAACAGCCGAAAGAAGGACGACAAAATCATTAGGAGGCATCCCAGCAAGAAATTTATCTAATTCCTGCTCAAACCTCCGCTCCAAACCCGCATCCGGAGGCAAGAACTCCGAATCGAAGTGGGCATACCACTCCAACGCCGGGATATCACCCGGGGACGCCAGTAAGGTGGTGGAGGCTACCGATCTGGGTACCAAAGCTCATTTGGGTTCTGACTTACCTTTGCAGAAGTCTCCTCAACTATTTTTTCACGATTTTTAGTTAAGATATCAGTGAACGCTTTCTTTGTTGATTTGTAAATCTGGTTTACGACACCCTGCTTTGGCTGGCCGCTATTCTTCCAAATATAAAACCAGAATTTAGCTCGCGAGCATGACTCGACCAGAGCCGCATTTTCAGACCATTTTAGGACGATGCCGGTTCTAATACGAGTAACAGGTACTGCAGCGTTCTCAGCAGTTAGAAGTGCGTGGCAAATTTCAGCGCAGTAAACGTTCAGCGACGTTCTCACTTCTTCGCGTTGTAGTGAATTACGGTATAGTAGGTGAAATGGGGGATGGATCTTATGAAGAATAGCATCTGATGTTTAAATAGATTTAATTCTGTCTATTTTACTCCACTACCTGCGTGAAGTTTGTCTGTGTGATTGTGTCGGGGCATCAATTCGTTGGTTTTGGGGGTTAGGTATTTCAAAAATAACAGTGATAGGTAGGTGATCTGACAGTTGGTAGTTGGTTAGTACTGTTGGAATCGGGATAGATGGATTATGGGAAGCAACCACATGATCAAGATTAGACGTGCTTGAAGATGCGTGGATATAAGTGAAAGGACAATCTTTCACAATAATCTCAAAATAATCATCAAACAAACCGTGAAGGAGGAACGCAGGAGATGACCGGTTATCAGAAGCTAAATCACAGTTAAAATCACCGAGTATAACACTCGGAGTATGTAACAGCTTAAGTTTGTTCAGACACGACGACAGCCTAACGCAAGCAAGGGCAAAATTCCGCTCAGACTGATCATCTCTATAATTTAGCGGCGTGTACACGTTAATGAAAACACAATTTTCTACACGAACCCCAATGAACTGACCACATTCGTCAAAAATACTTTCTTTTAAACAACTTCTAAAAAAAGTAGTGAGGCCTCCGGAAGGCCTTCCTCGGCAATTTAGTCTCTTTGCAAATACAGTAAAACACTTAACACCAGGATCGATATCGAGCAGTGCCGAGTTATTAGAGGTAAGAAAGTGCTCCAGAATACACACAACTTCGGAAGTCTTAATAGCATCACTAATCACAGGGATTGTATTCGCAAAATTTTTATTTATATTCCACGAGAAAACTGAGAGCCTATTGGCCATTTCGGAAGAAAGAGCTACGCTTTAACAGTTTTTCGTTTTCTGGACACGAAGTGTGATAACATGAATGTTTGTCGGAATTGCAGTTCAGGCAGCGGACTGGCCCTTGACATGGTGTAGCAGTGCTTCTAGAATGCTCTTTCCTACAGCACCTGCTACACACCTCAGGCTTTGAGCATTGGCTAGCCAAATGCCCTACACCATGACACCTATAGCAGCACCGCGGCAGAAAATGTAATTCTTCAATACGAAAAATTTCCAGACCGATTTTGATTGGGTTAAAAATAGCATTTTCGAGAGCTACTTTGGTCGAGTAGTACAGTTTGTAAGCGTTAGTGCTGCCACATCGACTACTTTAACACAGTCCTGAGACAATGACGCCAGGACGTCTGGAGACGTGGATGTGGGTATACGCTTTAATATGCCGATGAACTGGGGCGTCTGAAGATGAGCTTCAGCATTGTGCTGCTCGTTCAATGCCGTTGTGGTCTTCTTGGCGACTTGTTTTGAAGGGACGACGCCATTCTTTACTATTTCCCCTTAGTAATGAGGAGTCAGCAAACTGTTCACCTGGAGCTAAGTTCACAATGAAGTCTTTCCACTTTTGTGGACAGTCCAACTCGGTGGGCATACTTTTCACAGTAACGAAGTGTGTAGATTTTTCCGCTTGGCTAGGAACAGTAGAATAATATGGTTGAGGCCATGGAATGGGACCGGATTTCAGCCATTCAGCAATACCGTCCAGTTTTTTGCATGTTTCGTTTAGCTTCACCGTAATCGTAGATACAATTACATCCCCACAGTTTGGCACTTCCTCCGGTTCGAAGATTACGAATTTCGGGAGTTCCTTTTTATCTTTGTCGCATTTCCAGATCACTTTCGCAATATCAACAACATTATCATAATTTGTCCTGTATTCACACAAGAAAACCTCTCGTCGAAACCTGCAGCCTCGTAGAATTTCCAAAGTATTTTTTTTACTTCCATAATCTCCTCTCGTGTAAAGAACTCATTTGCTTTATTCGCAAAATTTCCTATCTTGACTCCTTAACTCATCGAGCGAGTAGGAAAGTTCAAGACAGCACTCCACACCAGATTAGTTGTGTCTCCCATATGCAATCGAAAGTCAGTCCAATTTGTCGTACAACCAAAATCAAAATTCAAACGCCAATAAGCGAGGGAAGCGTCTTTCCATCTATTCCCTACAGTTTAAAAGAAAGACACTCCCGGCAGGTACTGCGACGCTTGTTACAGATAACCCCCCCTCTTCTGCTCGATTATTAGTAAAATTTACGAAAACAATTAACTAATCAGTCAAAATAATTTGATAATTAATGCCATAGAATTATCCGCCACCTATTTAATCAGTATAGTGGTTACAGTGACGTAGATGTAATTTGAGAATTTATAATAATGCGTAATTTTGAAAGTCACTGTAATAATTGTTAAATATTTATCAGGAATTTCAAAGCTATGAAATGGAGACTCACTGATTTAACAGTGTTCATAAAATATCCAATTTACGATGTTATCACTTTGAACTCTGAATCGAAACTCGATTATGTCTTTCATAGTGAAAAAAAGACAAGTCGAGGCAAAAGAAGAAGTTTTAGTCCCACCACCTGAACAATTAAAAGAAACAAGGGTGGTCATTAATGCCCACCATACCCTTGAAAATAAAAAATTTGGACTAGATAAATCGTTGAAAGAAAAAGAATTTTTAGATCCTCCACCTGAACAATTAAAAGAAACAAAGGTTCGGCGATATGTCTTTCATAACGACAAAAGAAAAACCGAGGCAAAAGAAGAAGTTCTTGTTCCACTACCCGAACAATCAAAAGGAACAAATGTTCGGCAAATATGTCTTTCATAATGACAAAAGACAAGCGGAGGCAAAGTTAAAGGTCCAATAAAAAAAGGGTAGTTTTACGAAGGTACTACTTCTACTTTAAGGTCTATTTGGGCGTCATGACATCAAGAAAAGGCTCGAATTGTATGCATTTAGATGACAAGCAACATTGAGAACAAGCTTGATGTCAAACAGCAATGAGTCAAAAGTAATGGAGGATAACTAGCTCCCTCCTCCCCGACTACCCCTTTTTAACCAAACGCATCCGATTGAAATCGTGATATCGCCATTTTGTTCAAAATAGTCCGAAGAAAATATAAGAATACCTAATGGATCGATAACCCCCAAGAGCCCTGGGGCAAGAGTTGTTAGTTATGCCCTGGGAGTATATAAGGCTTGTATAGAAAAGGTGGCCGTATAAGTTTATACCCCCCAAGCCCATCATTTCCCAAAACAAACATCGTAACAAAGTTTTGATTGAGACATCTATTTTTTCAGCATTGTTAAAAGGTTCAGCAATTATGCATTTGGGGATGTCCCCCCCCTCCCCCCAGGGCAAGGACTTTAAGTTAGGTAGTGTGTTTATTGTTTACATATAACATATTATGTTGAGAAAAAGTACGCATGTTTAACTTCTAATTTTCCGAAATACAAAGGGCATTAAGGTGAGTCTTTCAGGGAATATTGAGAGGGGTTAGTATTAAAAACGGTAAGGCGTATTTTTGTAATAAGCACTTTCCAATCGGTAAAACAAGTACCACCCGTGAATATTCAACAGAAACATCAGTTGAAAAACAAAGTTATTTAAAATTTGGAAATGCTTTCTTCGCTGTCAATCACCTTATCTCACAAAACTGGCAGTAGTATTGATAATTGGTATCAGATGAACGAATATTGGATATAAAAATTAACACTATTAAAATTTACCATAATTTTGCTTTTTATTTATACTGAAATTTAGGTGACGATCAACAATTAATCCGTCTCGTAGAGCTGACTTGGATTATAATCATTTGATCAGTAGTGCCAGTGCTGAACTGGAAAAAGGTTTGGTTGCTCGTATTTGTTCTGATGACTTTCGTTTAAACTCTTAGAGTGTCCCATTGTTTCTTTATTATAAAAAATACGTAACGTTGTATAATCTTGTATATGAAGATATACTTCGTTAAAATTTTTCTGTTCATTTCAATATCATATTTAGTTACTGGAAAAAAGGCGCTTGATATAAAAATTAACTTTCATGTGAGCCCTTAATCATATCTTTATGATATTTCAGTGCCCCAGTAACTGCGATGAAAAAAAAGGAAGAGGCACATCAGTGCTTCTCAAGCAAAAGCGTGATTCTTGAGCAAAAGTTGCTCAAGATTGGAGATTATAACTTTCTTACATGGGGTTTTTGACAATGGCACAGTTTTCCTTTTGGTCCAACACCATTTTCAAGGGGTTTCAGGCTATTTATCAAAATTCCCATAAGTTTGTGCTCGCAAGAAACTTTTATCAATATGACTAGCCGATATAACAGTTACCATTATCGTAACAGCTTTAAATGCCGGGTCTTCCTCATTTGACTGTTTTTTGTATTTTTTTTTTTCAACGCGGTTTTAAACTTTTAGTTACTTTGAGCTAGAGTCTGTTTTTTACTGGGTTGCGGCAGGCACCGCAGCCAGGAAAAACAATTCTTGGTGTAGATTTCCTTGTGATGTTTTGAAATATATAATCCCAAACCAGTGCTTCTGTTATTAATGGAGGGGGTAAATATTCAAATTTAAGGGCTTAAATAGTTAATTCAAGGACATTTTAAGAAATCCCCTAGAATATTTTACTAGCCTAATTGAACAAACAACAAAAGTACGAAGAACAAAAGGGAAATGTTTGTCATGGAAAGGCAGTGTGGTCTTCGTCGCTATTTTAGCCTAATTGAAATTTTAGGTAAACTATTCGAGTTCTAAAAATGGAACGACAGTGTTGTCACATGAGCAGAAATAGATGGAAAATCGAGTATTGAGGTTTTTGCTCCTTGCGCAAGTTTTGGTATATAATTTTTCTGCAGTCATAGAGTTTCGACATAAGCCGAGAATTCTGCAATTATTTGATAGCTGAAATTGAGCTTTATCCATCTACGAATTGACATTTATCAAATTCACTTTGAACTTTTTAGATTTAAAACGCGTCGAAAACGTCTCCAAAATCGTAAAAAAAAAAATTGCTTATTTTTCTTTAAGTTTAGATCATTCTCTAGAAAAAACTCAAAGTAATATCACACTTCTGTCTTGGTGAATGGATAGATGTGATACTAATGAAACCACTGATGCAGTTACTTTGTCTTTATGGGGACGTTGACATCTGTAGGCTTGTCAGAAATTTGCATGTTTCAGGAAATTTTACATGTTCAGAAAACTTTCTCTATAGGACAGCTATTTCTCAAGGGTAAGTTCTTTTGTGGTAAAGTTCTGCTTTTCTGGGCTAACGCTTTTCCGCATCTGTCAATAAGTATTAATTTTTAAATTATTAATTATTTTGTATTTATTATGTAATTATTAGTAATATTTTTTGTATTTAAAATCTCAATTTTCCATATCTGGATTCAACGCATATTGTACTTGATTTTATTTTGATTTGTTCAAAGGCTTTAGCCAAAGATAGAAAATATAAGATTTGGCGGTAGTACAGAAGCAAAACTGAAAAAGTTCAACCTTTACAAAAGATGGGAAAGCCAACATTTAAAAAAAATAATCTAAACAACCTCTTCTCTATTGGAAAATATATTTTACAATATGATTTTCGGAAAAAAATTGACATGCCTTTGATTGACAGACATTTCTATTTCTCATTATATCAATATAAGTAGAAAGGCCTCAATTGATCCCAAGATTCACCCCTGCTGCCACCTACAACTTTTTTGCACACTATATATGGGCATAGAGTCCCTAGGGGAAATGGATTTCTGGGAAATTGATTGCGTAATCAAAGTGTGTCAATGACCTAAATTTCCAAAGGTGTTGATGCTGTTGTTGTTGTAAGTGCACGCTCTCAGCGAATGTCAAGGTCAATGTTGTTGTTGTTTTGGCCATGTGCATAGAGTCGTTAGGGAGAACACGTGGTTAATTAAAGTGATTGGGAATTTGGAACACCTATGCTGTCAGTCATTAATCAAATTGTTTCCGGGCAAAGTTTAATAATGTCTGACAGGTACTGTCAATCATTAATCAAATTGTTTCCAGGCGAAGTTTAATAATGTCTGACAGGTGATGTCAAGATTGATTGATATGTCATGAAATGGGAATTAATTTGTTGTTTCTAAGGGGAATTATTGATTCACGAATGAGGAATTAATTTGATGTTTCTAAGGGGAAGGTAGGGAAGAGATATATTGATTGCGTAATCGACTAAGACAATTGGATTTCTGAGAAATTGATTACATAATCGGTAGAACCCTATCAGGAGGTCCTGACGGGAATCCATTTATGGACATAGAATGACGTAATCGACTAGGACAAATGGATTTCTGAGAAATTGATTACATAATCGGTAGAACCCTATCAGGAGGTCCTGACGGGAATCCATTTATGGACATAGAATGACGTAATCAACTAGGACAAATGGATTTCTGAGAAATTGATTACATAATCGGTAGAACCCTATCAGGAGGTCCTGACGGGAATCCATTTATGGACATAGAATGACGTAATCAACTAGGACAAATGGATTTCTGAGAAATTGATTACATAATCGGTAGAACCCTATCAGAAGGTCATGACGGGAATCCATTTATGGGCATAGAATGACGTAATCAACTAGGACAAATGGATTTCTGAGAAATTGATTACATAATCGGTAGAACCCTATCAGGAGGTCCTGACGGGAATCCATTTATGGGCATAGAATGACGTAATCAACTAGGACAAATGGAAGTTCCTTTCTTAATGTTCCACCTAAACCCATTTTACAAGTTGAAGTACCCATCCTTTTTACCCACAACTTTACTATACAGCTTTTTGAATGCCCAACACCAAGCAATACTTTTCAAAAGGCATTTCAGAGCAAGTAATTTTAATATTGTCCGTAGAAAACCCCTTTTAAAAGTTGAACTGCCCATCCTTTCAAACATAATCTTTAATTTACAGCTTTTTAAGTGCTTTAAAACAAAGCGATACTTTTCAAAGGAATTTCAGAACCAGTTAATATTTTAATGTCATTCATAATAAAATTTTACAAGTTGAAGTATCCCATCTTTTACACCCACAATTTTACTTTACACCTTTTTGGATACCTCATCACCAAGAAATACTTTTCAAAAGGCATTTCAGAGCAAGTTACTTTCTTAATATCCCTCCTAAACCCATTTTCCAACTTGAAGTACTTATCTTTTTCACTCACAACTTTACTTTACAGCTTTTTGAATGCTCCAACACCAAGCAATACTTTTCAAAAGGCATTTCAGAACCAGTTCTTTTCTTAATATCATTCCTAAACCCATTTTCCAACTTGAAGTACCCATCCTTTTCACCCGCAATTTTACTTTACAACTTTTGAATGCTCCAACATCAAGGAATACCTTTCAAAAGGCATTTCAGAGCAAGTTCCTTTCTTAATGTCCCTCCTAAACCCATTTTCCAACTTGAAGTACCCATCCTTTTCACTCACAACTTTACTATACTGCTTTTTTGAATGCTCCAACACAAAGCAATACTTTTCAAAGGCATTTCAGAACAAGTTCCTTTCTTAATGTCCCTTCTAAACCCATTTTACAAGTTGAAGTACCCATCCGTTTCATCCACAACTTTACTTTACTGCTTTTTGGATATCTCAACACCAAGCAATACTTTTCAACGGGCATTTTAGAACAAGTTCCTTTCTTAATGTCCCTTCTAAACCCATTTTACAAGTTGAAGTACCCAACCTTCCTTTACACCCACAACTTTACTTTACTGCCTTTTGAATGCTCCAACACCAAGCAATACTTTTCAACGGGCATTTCACGACAAGTTCTTTTCTTAATGTCCTTCCTAAACCCGTTTTCCAACTTGAAGTACCAATCCTTTTCACCCACAACTTTACTTTACAGCTTTTTTGAATGCTCCAACACCAAGCAATACTTTTCAAAAGGCATTTCAGAGCAACTTCTTTTCTTAATGTCCCTTCTAAACCCATTTTCCAACTTGAAGAATCCATTCTTTTCACTCACAACTTTACTTTACAGCTTTTTGAATGCTCCAACACCAAGAAATACTTTTCAAAAGACATTTCAGAGCAAGTTCTTTTCTTAAAGTCCCTTCTAAACCCATTTTACAAGTTGAAGCATCCATCCTTTTCACTCACGACTTTGCTTTACAGCTTTTTGGATACCTCAACGCCAAGAAATACCATTCAAAAGACATTTCAGAGCAAGTTCCTTTCTTAATGTCCCTTCTAAACCCATTTTCCAACTTGAAGTACCAATCATTTTCACCCACAACTTTACTTTACAGCTTTTTGGATACATCAACACCAAGCAATACCTTTCAAAAGTCATTTCAGAGCAAGTTCTTTTCTTAAAGTCCCTCCAAAACCCATTTTCCAACTTGAAGTACCCATCCTTTTCACTCACAACTTTACTTTACAGCTTTTTGGATATCTCAACACCAAGAAATACTTTTCAAAAGGCATTTCAGAGCAAATTCCTTTCTTAATGTCCCTCCTAAACCCCTTTTACAAGTTGAAGTACCCATCCTTTTCACCCGCAACTTTACTTTACAGCTTTTTGGATACCTCAACACCACGAAATACCTTTCAAAAGGCATTTCAGAACAAGTTCTTTTCTTAATGTCCCTTCTAAACCCATTTTCAAACTTGAAGCATCCATCCTTTTCACTCACAACTTTACATTACAGCTTTTTGGATACCTCAACACCAAGAAATACCTTTCAAAAGACATTTCAGAGCAAGTTCCTTTCTTAATGTCCCTTCTAAACCCATTTTCCAAATTGAAATACCAATCATTTTCACACACAACTTTACTTTACAGCTTTTTGGATACATCAACACTAAGCACTACATTTCAAAAGGCATTTCAGAGCAAGTTCTTTTCTTAATGAGCCTCCAAAACCCATTTTCCAACTTGAAGTACCCATCCTTTTCACTCACAACTTTACTTTACAGCTTTTTGGATATCTCAACACCAAGAAATACTTTTCAAAAGGCATTTCAGAGCAAATTCCTTTCTTAATGTCCCTCCTAACCCCATTTTACAAGTTGAAGTACCCATCCTTTTCACCCACAACTTTACTTTACGGTTTTTTGGATACCTCAACACCAAGAAATACCTCTCAAAAGACATTTCAGAGCAAGTTCTTTTCTTATTGTCCATTCTAAACCCATTTTCCAACTTGAAGTACCCATCCTTTTCACCCACAACTTTACTTTACAGCTTTTTGGATATCTCAACACCAAGCATTACTTTTCAAAAGGCATTTCAGAGCAAATTCCTGTCTTAATATCCCTCCTCAACCAATTTTACATGTTGAAGCATCCATCTTTTTCACTCACAACTTTACTTTACAGCTTTTTGGATGCCTTAACACCAAGAAATACCATTCAAAAGGCATTTCAAAGCAACTTCTTTTCTTAATGTCCCTTCTAAACTCATTTTCCAACTTGAAGTACCCATCCTTTTCACCCACAACTTTACTTTACAACTTTTTGGATACCTCAACACCAAGCAATACTTTTCAAAAGACATTTCAGAGCAATTTCCTTTCTTAAAGTCCCTCCTAGACCCATTTTACATGTTGAAGCATCCATCCTTTTCACACACAACTTTATTTTACAGCTTTTTGGATACCTCAACACCATGAAATACCTTTCAAAAGGCATTTCAGAACAAGTTCTTTTCTTAATGTCCCTTCTAAACCCATTTTCCAACTTGAAGTACCCATCCTTTTCACTCACAACTTTACTTTAAAGCTTTTTGAATGCTCCAACACCAAGCAATACTTTTCAAAAGACATTTCAGAGCAAGTTCCTTTCTTAATGTCCCTCCTAAACCAATTTTACAAGTAGAAGCATCCATCTTTTTCACTCACAACTTTACTTTACAGCTTTTTGGACACCTCAACACCAAGAAATACCTTTCAAAAGACATTTCAGAGCAACTTCCTTTTTTAATGTCTCTTCTAAACCCATTTTACAAGTTGAAGTACTAATCCTTTTCACCCACAACTTTACTTTATGGATACCTCAACACCAAGAAATACCTTTCAAAAGGCATTTCAGAGCAACTTCTTTTCTTAATGTTACTTCTAAACCCATTTTCCAACTTGAAGCACTCATCCTTTTCACTCACAACTTTACTTTACAGCTTTTTTGATACCTCGACACCAAGAAATACTTTTCGAAAGGCATTTCAGAGCAAGTTCCTTTCTTAATGTCCCTCCTAAACCAATTTTACAAGTTAAAGCATCTATCCTTTTCACTCACAACTTTACTTTACAGCTTTTTGGATGCCTCAACACCAAGAAATACCATTCAAAAGGCATTTCAGAACAACTTCTTTTCTTAATGTCCCTTCTAAACCCATTTTCCAACTTAAAGTACCCATCCTTTTCACCCACAACTTTACTTTACAACTTTTTGAATGCTCCAACATCAAGGAATACTTTTCAAAGACATTTCATGGCAAGTTCCTTTCTTAAAGTCCCTCCTAGACCCATTTTAAAAGTCGAAGTAGCCATCCTTTTCACCCATAACTTTACTTTACAGCTTTCTGGTTCTTTTGAATGCTCCAACACCAAGCAATACTTTTCAAAGACATTTCAGAACCAGTTCTTTTCATAATTTCCTTCCTAAGCCCATTTTACAAGTTGAAGTACCCATCCTTTTCACCCACAACTTTACTTTACAGCTTTTTGAATGCTCCAACACCAAGCAATACTTTTCAAAGGCATTTCAGAACAAGTTCTTTTCTTAGTGACCGTCCTAAACCCATTTTACAAATTGAAGTACCCATCCTTTTCACCCCAAACTTTACTTTACAGCTTTTTGAATGCTCCAACACCAAGCAATACTTTTCAAAGAGCATTTCAGAACAAGTTCTTTTCTTAATGTCCTTCCTAAACCCATTTACAAGTTGAAGTACCCATCCTTTACAGCCAACACCAATCAATAGTTTTCAAAAGGCATTTCACAACAAGTTCCTTTCTTAATGTCCCTCTTAAACCCATTTTACAAGTTGAAGTACTCATCCTTTTCACCACAACTTTACTTTACAACTTTTTTCTTAATGTCCCTCCTAAACCCATTTTACAAATCCTTTTCACTACAACTTTACTTTACAACTTTTGTGCACGTCACAATATCATACAAGTTTCCACTTCAGTTTAGATTTTTTTTTTACACGCCACAATATCATGCAAGTTTTCACTTCAGTTCAGATTTTTCTCAAAGAGATGAAAAAATTTAAAATACTGTTCCAAATTTTTCATAGAAGATAGAAAGTTCAAGTTATCTTCTGAATTTTATTAAAGAACTTAGTTCAATTCTAATTTCTCCAAAGAAAATAAAAATCTTCCACTTCAGTTCTTTAATTTCACAAAGACACAAGGAAATTTTAAGTTCTATTTGAAATATTTCCGTAGAAGATAGAAAAACCTATACCATAGTTGTGAACATTTTATCGGAAGGCAAATATTTCTTCTTCAATTTCAAATTTTCTCAACAAAGGGAAGAAAAGTTAAAATTCGAGGTGTCACTCAGGATTCCACTTCAGTTCAGATCTTTATCAGAAAGATGAAAAAATTTAAAATTTTTTTCCAAATTTTTCATTGAATATATAAAGTTCAAGTTATCTTATGAATTTCATTGCATAACTCACGGTTAAATTCTAATTTCTCCAGAGAAAATAAAAATCTTTGACTTCAGTTCACAAGGAAGGTTAGGTAGTAAACACATCTCCATGTTTAAGTTAGGTTAGGTTAGGTTAGGCTAGATTAATTTATGTTAGGTTAGGTTAAGTTAAGTTAGGTTAAGTTAGGTTAGCCTACGTACGCGCGCGTACGTAGGCTAACCTAACCTAACTTAACCTAACATAAATTAATCTAGCCTAAACTAACCTAACTTAAACATGGAGAGATGTTTACTAGCTAACCTGACGTAACTTAGCTAACCTAACCTAACTTACCTAACCTGACTTAACCTAACCTAATCTAACCTAACTTAATCTAGTCTAACCTAACCTAACCATACTCGCCGGAAAATCCCCCAAGGTCGACTTTGTATTTTTATGTTGTTACTACATGTTGTTACTTCAATAAAAATATTTTATGCATTACTTTGTTATATTTCTATTATCTTAGGAAACGTTAGCATGTTCAGCGCTTAGGATGTTTTTTAAAAAGATTAATATTTTTTATTTTCATTGAAAAAAATTAGAATTGAACTGTAACTTTTTTCTTTTCTCTACGAAAATTCAGAAGAGAACTTTAAATTTCTTTTTGTCTTTGGGAGATTAAGAATTGAAGAGGAAGATTTTTATTTTTCTTTGGCGAAATTAGAATTGAACTGCAAGTTCTTTAATAAAATTCAGACTTCAGTTAACTTTTCATGATCAATGTCTAACTTTTTCTATCTTCTATGAAAAATTTAGAACAGTAATTTAAAATTTTTCCATCTCTTTGAGAAAAATCTGAATTGAAGTGGAAAATTTTTATTTTTTCTTGAAAAATAGAATTGATCTGTAACTTATTTCTTTTCTATAAAAAATTTAGAACAGTAATTTATTGATTTTTGATTTTTTATTTTCTTTGAAAAAAATTAGAATTGAACTATAACTTTTTTCTTTTCTCTAAGAAAATTCAGAAGAGAACTTTAAATTTCTTTGTGTCTTTGTGAAATTAAGAACTGAAGTGGAAGATTTTTATTTTTCTCCGGAGAAATTAGAATCGAACTGTAAGTTCTTTAATAAAATTCAGACTTGAGTTAACTCTTCATGATCAATGTGTAACTTTTTCTATCTTCTATGAAAAATTTAGAACAGTAATTTAAAATTTTTCCATCTCTTTGAGAAAAATATGAATTGAAGTGGAAAATTTTTATTTTTTCTTGAAAAATAGAATTGATCTGTAACTTATTTCTTTTCTATGAAAAATTTAGAACAGTAATTTAAAATTTTTCCATCTCTTTGAGAAAAATCTGAACTGAAGTGGAAAATTTTTATTTTTTCTTGAAAAATAGAATTGATCTGTAACTTATTTCTTTTCATATGGATAGTTAGGAAAAGAACTTGAACTTTTCTTCACATCAATGAGAAAATTAGCCCCTTATCTTCATAGTGAAATATTCACGATAAATGTGTAACTTTTTCTATCTTCTACAAAAAAATTTGGAGGAGAATTTTAAATTTATGTCTTTGGGGAAACATCTGAATTGAAATGGAAGCTTTTTTATATTATTAGGAAAAATAGAATTGATCAATAACTAATTTCTTTTTCATTGAGAAAATTCAGAAGACAGCTTGAACTTTTCTTCACTTTATTGAGAAATTTCAAATAGAACTTTAAATTTCCTTGTGTCTTTGTGAAATTAAGAACTGAAGTGGAAGATTTTTATTTTCTTTGGAGAAATTAGAATTGAACTGTAAGTTCTTGAATAAAATTCAGAAGATAACTTGAACTTTCTATCTTCTATGAAAAATTTGGAACAGTATTTTAAATTTTTTCATCTCTTTGAGAAAAATCTGAACTGAAGTGGAATCTTGCATGATGACTAGAACTTGATCTTTTCTTCACTTCGTTGAGAAAATTTAAAATTGAAGTAGAAATTTTTATCTTCCGGGAAAATATTCACAACTATGGTATAGATTTTTCTATCTTCTACGGAAATATTTCAAATAGAACTTTAAATTCCCTTGTGTCTTTGTGAAATTAAGAACTGAAGTGGAAGATTTTTATTTTCTTTGGATAAATTAGAATTGAACTAAGCTCTTTAATAAAATTCAGAAGATAACTTGAACTTTCTATCTTCTATGAAAAATTTGGAACAGTATTTTAAATTTTTTCATCTCTTTGAGAAAAATCTGAACTGAAGTGGAAACTTGCATGATATTGTGAAGTGTACAAAAAAAAATCTGAACTGAAGTGGAAACTTGCATGATATTGTGGCGTGCACAAAAGTTGTAAAGTAAAGTTGTAGTGAAAAGGATTTGTAAAATGGGCTTAGGAGGGATATTAAGAAAAAAAGTTGTAAAGTAAAGTTGTGGTGAAAAGGATGAGTACTTCAACTTGTAAAATGGGTTTAGGAGGGACATTAAGAAAGGAACTTGTTGTGAAATGTCTTTTGAAAAGTATTAATTGGTGTTGGCTGTAAAGGATGGGTACTTCAACTTGTAAATGGGTTTAGGAAGGACATTAAGAAAAGAACTTGTTCTGAAATGCCTTTTGAAAAGTATTGCTTGGTGTTGAGGTATCCAAAAAGCTGTAAAGTAAAGTTGCGGGTGAAAAGGATGGGTACTTCAACTTGTAAAATGGGTTTAGGAGGGACATTAAGAAAAGAACTTGCTCTGAAATGCCCTTTGAAAGGTATTGCTTGGTGGTGAGGTATCCAAAAAGTTGTAAAGTATAGTTGTGGGTGAAAAAGATGGGTACTTCAAGTTGGAAAATGGGTTTAGAAGTGACATTAAGAAAGGAACTTTATCTGATATGCCTTTTGAAAGGTATTGCTTGGTGTTGAGGTATCCAAAAAGCTGTAAAGTAAAGTTGTGGGTGAAAATGATTGGTACTTCAAGTTGGAAAATGGGTTTAGAAGGGACATTAAGAAAGGAACTTGCTCTGAAATGTCTTTTGAAAGGTATTTCTTGGTGTTGAGGTATCCAAAAAGCTGTAATGTAAAGTTGTGAGTGAAAAGGATGGATTCTTCAAGTTGGAAAATGGGTTTAGAAGGGACATTAAGAAAAGAACTTGTTCTGAAATGCCTTTTGAAAGGTATTTCGTGGTGTTGAGGTATCCAAAAAGCTGTAAAGTAAAGTTGCGGGTGAAAAGGATGGGTACTTCAACTTGTAAAATGGGTTTAGGAGGGACATTAAGAAATGAATTTGCTCTGAAATGCCTTTTGAAAAGTATTTCTTGGTGTTGAGATATCCAAAAAGCTGTAAAGTAAAGTTGTGAGTGAAAAGGATGGGTACTTCAAGTTGGAAAATGGGTTTTGGAGGGACTTTAAGAAAGGAACTTGCTCTGAAATGACTTTTGAAATGTATTTCTTGGTGTTGATGTATCCAAAAAGATGTAAAGTAAAGTTGTGGGTGAAAATGATTGGTACTTCAAGTTGGAAAATGGGGTTAGAACGGACATTAAGAAAGGAACTTGCTCTGAAATGTCTTTTGAAAGGTATTTCTTGGTGTTGAGGTATCCAAAAAGCTGTAAAGTAAAGTCGTGAGTGAAAAGGATGGATGCTTCAACTTGTAAAATGGGTTTAGAAGGGACATTAAGAAAGGAACTTGCTCTGAAATGTCTTTTGAAAAGTATTGCTTGGTGTTGGAGCATTCAAAAAGCTGTAAAGTAAAGTTGTGGGTGAAAAGTATGGATGCTTCAAGTTGGAAAATGGGTTTAGAAGGGACATTAAGAAAAGAAGTTGCTCTGAAATGCCTTTTGAAAAGTATTACTTGGTGTTGGAGCATTCAAAAAAGCTGTAAAGTAAAGTTGTGGGTGAAAAGGATTGGTACTTCAAGTTGGAAAATGGGTTTAGGAAGGACATTAAGAAAAGAACTTGTCGTGAAATGCCCGTTGAAAAGTATTGCTTGGTGTTGGAGCATTCAAAAGGCAGTAAAGTAAAGTTGTGGCTGGAAAGGAAGGATGGGTACTTCAACTTGTAAAATGGGTTTAGAAGGGACATTAAGAAAGGACCTTGTTCTAAAATGCCCGTTGAAAAGTATTGCTTGGTGTTGAGATATCCAAAAAGCAGTAAAGTAAAGTTGTGGATGAAACGGATGGGTACTTCAACTTGTAAAATGGGTTTAGAAGGGATATTAAGAAAGGAACTTGTTCTGAAATGCCTTTGAAAAGTATTGCTTTGTGTTGGAGCATTCAAAAAGGCAGTATAGTAAAGTTGTGAGTGAAAAGGATGGGTACTTCAAGTTGGAAAATGGGTTTAGGAGGGACATTAAGAAAGGAACTTGCTCTGAAATGCCTTTTGAAAGGTATTCCTTGATGTTGGAGCATTCAAAAAGTTGTAAAGTAAAATTGCGGGTGAAAAGGATGGGTACTTCAAGTTGGAAAATGGGTTTAGGAATGACATTAAGAAAAGAACTGGTTCTGAAATGCCTTTTGAAAAGTATTGCTTGGTGTCGGAGCATTCAAAAAGCTGTAAAGTAAAGTTGTGAGTGAAAAAGATAAGTACTTGAAGTTGGAAAATGGGTTTAGGAGGGATATTAAGAAAGTAACTTGCTCTGAAATGCCTTTTGAAAAGTATTTCTTGGTGATGAGGTATCCAAAAAGGTGTAAAGTAAAGTTGTGGGTGTAAAGGATGGGATACTTCAACTTGTAAAATGGGTTTAGGAATTACATTAAGAAACTAACTGGTTCTGAATTGCCTTTGAAAAGAATTGCTTGGTGTTAAAGCATTTAAAAAGCTTTAAATTAAAGTTGTGGGTGAAAAGATGGGTACTTCAACTTGTAAAATGGGTATAGGAAAGACATTAAGAAAAGAACTTGTTCTGAAATGCCATTTGAAAGGTATTGATTGGTGTTGGGCATTCAAAAAGCTGTAAAGTAAAGTTGTGGGTAAAAAGGATGGGTACTTCAACTTGTAAAATGGGTTGAGGAGGAACATTAAGAAAGGAACTTCCATTTGTCCTAGTTGATTACGTCATTCTATGCCCATAAATGGATTCCCGTCAGGACCTCCTGATAGGGTTCTACCGATTATGTAATCAATTTCTCAGAAATCCATTTGTCCTAGTTGATTACGTCATTCTATGCCCATAAATGGATTCCCGTCATTACCTTCTGATAGGGTTCTACCGATTATGTAATCAATTTCTCAGAAATCCATTTGTCCTAGTTTATTACGTCATTCTATGTCCATAAATGGATTCCCGTCAGGACCTCCTGATAGGGTTCTACCGATTATGTAATCAATTTCTCAGAAATCCATTTGTCCTAGTTGATTACGTCATTCTATGTCCATAAATGGATTCCCGTCAGGACCTCCTGATAGGGTTCTACCGATTATGTAATCAATTTCTCAGAAATCCATTTGTCTTAGTCGATTACGTCATTCTATGTCTATAAATGGATTCCCGTCAGGACCTCCTGATAGGGTTCTACCGATTATGTAATCAATTTCTCAGAAATCCAATTGTCTTAGTCGATTACGCAATCAATATATCTCTTCCCCACCTTCCCCTTAGAAACATCAAATTAATTCCCCTTTCGTGAATCAATAATTCCCCTTAGAAACAACAAATTAATTCCCATTTCATGACAAATCAATCAATCTTGATATCACCTGTCAGACATTATTAAACTTCGCCTGGAAACAATTTGATTAATGATTGACAGTACCTGTCAGACATTATTAAACTTTGCCCGGAAACAATTTGATTAATGACTGACAGCACAGGTGTTCCAAATTCCCAATCGCTTTAATTAACCACGTGTTCTCCCTAATGACTCTATGCACATGGCCAAAACAACAACAACATCGACCTTGACATTCGCTGAGAGCGTGCACTTACAACAACAACATCAACACCTTTGGAAATTTAGGTCATTGGCACACTTTGATTACGCAATCAATTTCCCAGAAATCCATTTCCCCTAGGGACTCTATGCCCATATATGGTGTGCAAAAAAGTTGTAGGTGGCAGCAGGGGTGAATCGTGGGATCAATTGAGGCCTTTCTACTAATATATGGTTTCAATTCCAACTTTCTATCCGTTTAAAAGACGTTTATTCGGTAAACTACAACTACATCAGGTACACATCATTAACAGAAATATATAGCTTGATACTCCTAGTCTAATAAGACCGCGGTTTATGAAGAAGCAGTCTACATCATCTGGATTCTATACCGATCCCTAGAATTATCATGGAAATTAAATTGATATTGGATTAAAGTCAGAAAATAATTTGACACAAAATAATTTGTATGTTCAATTTTTCCTATGAAAATACCCACAAAGACATTTTCAATGACAATACCTCTTAAAGAGGATATTTTTAAATCTAGGGGTGAGGTGCGGAAGTTAATTCTGAGTTCTGCTTCCCCGTAGGTCTTTTACTTATCAGTCTATTAGCACGTGTTTCTTCCAAGAGAAGGGGGGATACTGAAAAAGCTGAGAGCCTTTTTACATGAAGAACCTATGACTCTCCCGGGAAAACTGGAAACGTGTCTAGATTTAGATAAAGCTTAGTTTTTGTGTATCGACACATTTCATGTCTATTGATCCGCGGACGTGATACAACTGAATATCGTCGTTTTTTGTATCGTATTGTGTGCTTTATTGAATTATTTTAAAGTATTGCTAAAATTCAAAGTGTTATCGCTCATTAAAATCTGCAAGATGAAAATTTTGTCAATATAGTGAATATTGGAGGCTATAGGACGGAAGAGTATGCAAATCTTTTACTCATTCCTTGAGCTTTTGACATGTTCGATTAAATCTTTTATAGGGTACAGCTGGAAACGTGCCTAGATTTAGTGAAGCGGTTTAGCTTATTTTTAAGCGGTTTAGTATATTAGATAAGCGGTTAGTTTATTTGTGTATCGATACTTTTCAAGATGATTGATTCGCCGATGCGATACAACTGAGTATCGTTATTTGTTGTATTGTGTTGGTTAACTCAATTTTGTCCGGTGCAGTTGCTAAATTATTTTTAATCATTGTTGAATTTGTTTAATTTATTAAAAGTCCAGAAGTTGAAAATTTTGTCATCATAGTATATATTAGAGGCTATAGTATGGAACGATATGGCAATTTTTCTTATTTCTTTTCTTTGGGTTGTTATGGGATTTTGATTAAATATTTAATAAGGTAGGAACCAAGAATCGACCTAGCCTAGAAAATATCATGATAAATCGGGGTGGGGGTGGGGGGGGGCAAATTTGTTGTTTTTTCAATGAAAATACCCTTAAAAAAATATTTGTCAAGATCTTGTAGAGGGCTAAAAATCTAGGGGTGCATCCCCCCCAATTAAAGCCACTGGGATCAATTGTTCTCAAAATACCGATAATGTAGACATGATAAAAACTATAGGATAAACCGAGGAAAATATATATTTAATCGATATCACATTCATTTTGCCAGCGTCCATTGTATCGTCCTCTGCATCTTGACCGCCATGCTTTCCATGCGTTAAATCCCATCGTGCTATGAATAAGCATTGCACATTTTATGTCATTTGAAATATCTGAATCCGTTAGCACTAAAAATATAATAATAGATATAACAGCTACCACTTAAGTAATAGGGCTACTATATACACTCGTGGTAAATGTAAAAATTCAATAATTATGCCTACCAAATCTTATTTTAGTTTAGTTTTAGTTTATTTACCACAAATTCCAACCATTTCTTAGTACAAATCACTGCCCTAGGAAAAAAAACACTGGAATCGTGCTGGCGCGCAACAATTAATATTCTAACCTTTACTTAACACATAATGAAATATGAGCAAAAATATCCGAGATTAACAGATAAACTAAATAAATGTGCAGAATAACAATAAACAATTTTGGTAATACTAAATTTGATTCTTATGTATATGGGCCAGGCCTCTTTGTATCTATATTCTATAGGGGCGGATCCAGGGGGCGGGGGAATGCCCCAAGATTTCCTAGTGCTCTCATTTATTTTTTTTATTTTTTACTTTTTTTTATATAAACTTGACAATTGGGTTAATTATTGGTGCCCTTGTCACATTCCCCCCCTCCTCCAAGATTTTGATATAGATTTGCCTTTGATATTTTGGACAGCAGCTTTCTGATTTTGGTACCCAATAGTTTTAAAGTTATCTAATACCGTATATGCCAATTACTAATTTCGAGGCTCAGGAAATCAATAAAGTAATGTCTAAGATGACTTCATAATACCTCACATACAAAGAGTACTGACTACTTAATAAAAATTAATTAAATTAACTTTTTCACTCAAAATAAGTTTTTCAAAGTAAAGAACTCCATTTAACAAAAAATGAGCAAAAATAAAATCAAATAATCTACCAAGTGTGAAACTACCACAAATCAGCATCCATAAATAAATGAAACCCAAAACGAACATAAATTACAATAATTAACCGAGTCAAACTCAAATCGAGCAGGAATTAACATAAGTTGTGGGCAATACCCCTATGCCTTCCCAAGGCCAGAACAAAATTTGCACTTCACTGAAAAAATAGAAATGTTTTTATTCTTATAACTTTAATAAATCAAATAATGTTAACATTTTGATTACTAAATTTCAGTATATGTATATTACAATGACACTGACAATGCACATTCATTTGTATTTTTTCAGTAGTGCAAATTTTGTTCTGGCCTTGGGAAGGCATAGGGGTTTTGCGCCCAACTTATGTTAATTTCTGCTAGTTTTGAGTTTGACTCGGTTAATGTAAAATGTCAAGCCTTCCAATCACTTTCGACTATTAAAAAGGGCACTAGGCCTTTCGATTTCCAATCAATTGAGCCCTTTTGGAAACGACAACGCTTTCTATAAACACCTTATATGCCTCCAGGGCATAAATTACAACCTTTACCTTAAGGTCTGTTAAGGTGGTTGTCATCCTCTAAGACCGAATATCCAGAACTTTCAACTACGTTAAACAAAACGGCTATCTCAAAATTTCGATTGGATGTGTTTGGGGAAATGGTGGGCGTAACAGAGGCGGTAGTCGCTCTCCAATCACTTTCAACTATTAAAAATGGCCCTAGCCATTTCAATGTCCAATTAAATGAGCCCTTTTGAAGTTTCTACGACAAAACTTTCAATAAAAAGCGTATATGCCCCCAGGGCATAACTTACAACCCTTTCTCCGAGGGCTGTGGGGGAGTGTCCTCCTCAAAAACATATTTTCTATCTGGAAATCAACTACGCTGAACAGAATGGCTATCTCACAATTTTGATTGTATGTGTTTGGGGGAATGATGGGCGTAGAGGGGGGGGAGGGGGGCTAGTTGCCTTCCAATCACTTGAATATTAAACAGGGCACTAGTCCTTTGAATTTCAAATCGAATGAGCCTTTTTTGAAGTTTCTATGACAACACCTTCAATAAAAACCTTATATGCCCCCAGGGCATAACTTACAACCCTTGCCCTGGAGGCTGTGGGGGAGTTTCCTCCTCAAAAACATAATTTTTATCTGGAAATCAACTACACTGAAACAAATGGCTATCTCAAATTTTGATTGGATGTGTTTCGGGAAATGGAGGGCGTGGAAGGGGTGTTAGTTGCCTTCCGATCACTTTCGACTAATAAAAAGGGCACAAGCCATTCCAATTTCCAATTGAATGTGCCCTTTTGTAAGTTTCTACGACAACTTTTTCGATACGAAGTGCCCTACTCTAAAGGAAAAAATAATAAATAGTACATTGTGCCAACATCGTTCGTATATGCCCTCAGGGCATAACTTAAAACCCTTGCCCCGAGGGTTGTGGGGGAGTATCCTCCTCCAAAACATATTTTATATCCGGAAATCAACTACGCTGAACAGAATGGCTATCTCAAAATTTTGATTGGATGTGTTTGCGGGAATGATGGGCGTGAGGGGGGGGCTAGTTGCCCTCCATTCACTTTCGACTACTAAAAAGAAGGCACTAGCCCTTTGAATTTCCAATCGAATGGGCCTTTTTTGAAGTTTCTATGACAACGCCTTCTATAAAAACCTTATATACCCCCAGGGCATAACTTACAACCCTTGCCCTGATGGGTGTGGGGGGGTGTCCTCCTCAAAAACATAATTTCTCAATGGAAATCAACTACGCTGAACAAAATGGCTATCTAAAAATTTTGATTGGATTTGTTACGGGAAATGATGGGCGGGGGGGGGGGGGGCTAGTTGCCCTCCAATCACTTTTGACTATTAAAAAAGGCACTAGCCACTCCAATTTCCAATTGAATGAGCCCTTTTCGAATTTTCTACGAAAAATTCTTTGATATGAAGTTTCCTGCTCTAAAGAAAAAAAATAAAAAATAAATAAGTTATTTTGCCAGCATTGTTTGCATGCGCCCTCAAATCCTACCTTGACGACCTTGCCCCAAGGGTTGTGGGGGATTGTCCTCCACAAAAACATAATTTACCTCTGGAAATCATTTTCACTGAAGGAAATTGCCATCTCAAAATTTTTATTGGATGTGTTTGGGGGAATGATGGGCGTGGGGGGGTCTAGTTGCCCTCCAATCAGTTTTGACTATTAGAAAGGGCACTAGCTACTCCAATTTCCAATCGAATGAGCCCTTTTTGAAGTTTCTACGACAACTCCTTCGATACGAAGTCCCTGGGTATCGAGAAAAAAAAACACATTTTGCCCACAGCGTTCTTTACTTAGGCAACGCTCGCGCGTTGATATCATGTGAAGAAACTATCAAACAGTTCGCGGTAACAAACTGTAAGTAAGGAGCGACCCTGCTCAATGGTAACCCAAACTCTAAAATATGGAATTTTGATACAAATAGATAGGCTACATCAAAAGAATCAGATTTTAATGGTAATTTCAAATATATATGTTTCATCAAGTTTAGTCCTACCCATCAAAAGTTACGCGAGAAAATTTGGATTTTTATAGATATGAATTTCTACATTCATAGATTTTTAATACGTATATTAGGGGGTTCGCCCCCTAGTCAATACCTTGGTCTGTAAGCTAAAGTTCGAATTTTGTTCCAATTCTTTAAAAATTGCCCCTTAATCACAGAGGCCGTTAATTAGAATAAATAGCTCTTATGAAAGTACTAAAAAATCATTGGGTTGACCAGGGGGTTAACCCAATCATATACGTAATATTTTCTGTTCGTTTTAAGTTTTGATGTTACTCCTTAGTTTCAGTTGAAAAATTTGTCTTTTTTTATTTAATTTCTGATTTTTTTTCTTTAATAATGCTGGGAAATCTGGCGCCCCCTTCATAGCGATGTCCCTTCACCCATAAAAACTTCCTTCATGGAAAGATCCTCCCATATAACCCCATACCCCCCCCCCTCCCGCCTACAACGTAGGTATACTTCCCAATAACCAATACTATATGTTAACATTGGGTAAAGTTCATAACTTTCAGCCCACCCCCTGGGGACTTCGGGGGATTAAGTCATCCTGAAAGATATAGTTATCATATTTTCGACCTTGCTGAACAAAATGGCCATCGCAAAATTTTGATCGGATGACTTCTGGAAAAAATGAGCGTGGAAGGGGGCCTAGTTCCCCTCCATTTTTTTTGGTCACTTAAAAAGAGCACTAGAACTTTTAATTTCAGTTCCAATGAGCCCTCCCACGATATTATAGGACCACTGGGTCGATACGATCACCCCTGGGGAAATAAAAACAAACAAAAAAAAACAAAAAAAAAACAAATAAACACAGATCCGTGATCTTTCTTCTGGCAAAAAAATGGAAAATTCCACATTTTTGTAGATAGGTGCTTGAAACCTCTACAGTAGGGTTCCCTGATACGCTGAATATGATGGTGTGATTTTCATTAAGGTTCTATTGCTTTTAGGGGGTCTTTTCCCCTTTTCTCTAAAATCAGCCAAATTTTCTCGCGTAACTTTTGATGGGTAGGACTAAACTTGATGAAACTTATATATTTGAAATTACCATTAAAATCTGATTCTTTTGATGTAGCCTATCTATTGGTATCAAAATTCCGTCTTTTAGAGTTTCGGTTACCATTGAGCAGGGTCGCTCCTTACTTACAGTTTGTTACCACGAACTGTTTGATAGTTTCTTCACATGATATCAGCGCGCTAGCGTTGCCTAAGTAAAGAACGCTGTGGGCAAAATGGGCAAACTTCGTTGGCAAAATGGGCAAAATGGGCAAAATGGGCAAAGTACTTTCATTTAGTACTTCTGTGGGCAAAATGGGCAAACTTCGACATTGCTATGAAGGGGGCGCCGGATTTCCCAGCATTATTAAAGAAAAAAAAATAAGAAATTAAATAAAAAAAGACTAATTTTTCAACTGAAAGTAAGGAGTAACATCAAAACTTAAAACGAACAGAAAATATTACCTATATGATTGGGTTAACCCCTTGGTCAATAACTCGCTCTTTAAGCCAAAGATTTTTTAGTACTTTCGTAAGAGCTATTTATTCTAATTAACGACCTTTGTGATTAAGGGGTAATTTTTAAAGAATTGGAACAAAATTCGAACTTTAGCTTAAAGAGCAGGGTATTGACTAGGGGGCGAACCCCCTAATATACGCATTAAAAATCTATGAATGTAGAAATTCGTTGCGCTAGCTAATTCGTAAGTTACGTATACTTATAAATAATAAAAACTTTCGTAAATACAATTAAACAAGTTTCGAGAAAGCCATTTAACCAAATAAAAGTAAAATTAATATGCAAATTGTGTTTTAATTATTCATGTACGGTGAGCCAAAATCAAAACCTGCATTAATTCAAAAACCTTCAAAAATTAAATAAAAAAAGTTTTTTTAACTGAAAGTAAGGAACGACGTTAAAACTTAAAACGAACAGAAATTATTCCGTATATGAAAGGGGCTGTCCCGTCCTCAACGCCTCGCTCTTTACGCTAAAGTTTGAATTTCTCACAACTCTATTTTTTTAAATAATAAAAAACTTTAGCGTAAAGAGCGAGGCGTTGAGGAGGGGAAGCTCTTTCATATACGGAAATAATTTCTGTTCGTTTTAAGTTTTAACGTCGTTCCTTACTTTCAGTTAAAAAAAACCTGTTTTTTTGTTTAATATAATAAAGACTGGGAATAACTGCTGGGAAAGGAAAAAAAGGTCGTCCCCAAATGGAATGGGAGGAGATTGCAAGAAAAGATTTAAGGGAAGTTGGCGCTTCCTGGGAGGTGCAAAGAGGGGGGTGTTTGAATATATTAGGGTAGAGGAAGGGTGTGCCTAACTCTGTTGGCGTATGGCGGCTTAGTGCTAAAGTGAATGGTTTTCAATAGCAGTAGTAGTAGTAAATATTTGATAATAATGAAAGAATTAATTTTTAACATAAAATATCAATGACTGCTCTAACTGAGGAAAAAAGACGGGGGAAGGTAAATAATTTTAAAGGTTCTTTCCCTTGAAAACAAATTTGAAAAATTATCAATATTAAAGAATTGTTTAATTGGTACAGGCTTCAAGGAGTACACAGAGCTCCTTATATACAGGAGATACTCTGGAGAGTATCTCCATGTATCTCCTTATATACTTATATGTAATAAGGTATCTCCTGTATCTCCTTATACAGGTATCTCCATGTATCTCCATGTAATAAGGTATCTCCATGTATCTCCTTATATGTATCTCCAGTATCTCCTTATATACAGGAGATACTCTGGAGAGTATCTCCATACAGGAGATATCCCCATGATATGAGATACTCTCATATCATGTATCTTTATTATTGGACTATCTAAAATACCGGACTTTGAAATCTGTTATTCCGTCTTAGATGCCTTTGCCTTTGTGCTCCGGAATGAGCCAGCTGATACCTTATTTTTCGACCCCAGGGAGCACCGGCGCAGGAGCTCCGAAAAAAAAATTCACCCCTCTCAACTTTTTATGAGTTGAGGCCATTGTTATGAAGATACTGAAAAATAGGATTACAAAAATCTAAATTAAACGTTATAACTAAAAAAATGTACGGGGGTGACAAGAAAGGCTATGGATAATGTACGTCAGTACAACAATGGAGAACTATGTACTGTATTAATTAATCATACCTCTATGAAGGGAACAAACTGAGTTCTTGAGTATTATCGTTTACGCTTTTCTTTTGTTGAACACTATTTATCTTGTTTTCTTTAGTTCCTTTTACTTTTATCGCTGTTGCTTCAAGAAAGCGAACCTCATATCGGTTTGGAGCTCACTATATGATTTGTTATAACCTAACAAATGTCAATTTTAAAACAGGTCGCTTGCCTTCTTGAAAATTTTGTATCTCTTTATTTGTCCTGAAGGGGCTAAATGTTCTTTGTTGCATTGATTCTTGAGCTCTAATACATCAAGTTGCTATAATTGATTAGTAATTAATTAGTCAATTGTCAATTAATCAATTAGTTTTGTAGAACTAAGAGACCTACCACATTTTGAACGACACAAACAGATGTAATTATGTTACAATTCCAGCCAGACCAGTGGTGGATCCAGAGGGGATGCGCGCCCCCCTAATGTAGTCTAAAATAGTGTAATTTACTTAATTAACGCAGCTTTGCGTTAATTGAACTTGCTCCTAACGCAAGTTTATCGGATCATCCTATTTTGCGGCCCCCTAAACAAATCCTGGATCCGCCCCTGAGCCAGACGCTCATGAAGTAGGCTTTTTGTGACTTCATTCAAGTTTTATTATTTAGTTATATAGTTTTAACGAGGTGATAATGATAATTTTCTTACGTGGGCAACTGACGGAGCATCTGTTTTCCTTTGAATTTCTTGGGGAAGAGCACCATATCTTGTCGTTTATCTAAAATGAATAGTGAGTTTTAATTGCTTCAATTTTGTTTTTCTTCTAATTAATATAGTTTTGTTCTTAAACTTCCTTTTGCTTACAACTGAAACGGACTTTCTCATCTTTAATTCCGTATTTTTTTCCAAATATGTATTGTTTTTTATTTTTTAAATAAATATTAATAATTGATTTATTCTGAATTCCAGCTATAAATTGACAATACATTGATAATGTCAGCACTTTAACTACTTCTTTTTGACGACAGGTTTTTGTCAACATTGGGTTGATTAATCATTCAAGTGAATTGAATTTTTAATCATTCTTTACTCCAGCGATTGGTGGATAATGTCCACACTTCAACCACTTCTTTGCGACAAAATACCGAATTTGTCAACAATCAGTTGAATTAATCAGTTGATTAATCATTCAAAGGAAATAAGTTTTTGATACCAACTTTATTCCAGCTATTGATTGTCGATACATTGATAATATCAGCACTTCAACCATTTCTTTTTGACAATTTGTCAACAGTCAGTTGATTAATCACTCAAAATAAATGAATTATTTATAAATATTTATTTATTTTTAAATATTTTTAAACATTTTTAAATATTTATTTAAAAATGTATTGTCTTATTGTTTTTTAAAATGGTCTCGTTTCGTTATTTGTTTCTAGAAATTAATGATAGTTGTCACTGATAATCAGAGCTTATTTTCAAAAAGTTTTGTAACTAAAAACCTTTCATTCTTTTTACTGGCTTAATAATCCTCACGAATAGTGTAATCCTCTCATCCTCGACAGAATAAAACTGCAGCAGCTTAGATGGCTAGGCTAGGGCACAAGCAACGTATGGATAGCACTCGTCTCTGGAAGATAGCCTTTGAAGGCCGGGTACACGGATCTTGATCTAGAGGGTGCCCCCGAAAGAGATGGAAGGACAACTTCTCTTCACTTAGCCTGTCACACCTTTCCCGCCTCGCAGAACAGGAAGTGCAAACAGGAATTACATCAAAAGAATGGTGAAAGAGGAGGCCCCAAAACGACCTCCAAGGACGATGGGACTTGAGTCAAGTAAGTCAATAAATCTCTCAAAATAAAGGTAGAATTATTTGTCTATTCAGAAGTTATACTCCTCACATTTTCCCCAAGATTTTCACTCCCAAGCGCATAATAATTTTCAGGACAGAATTTTTTTGTCTTAGATCTCAAAAGCGTTTTCCCCATTTATCCTCTTTGATCTTCACCGAATAGCACCCCTACAAATTTGACAAGCGTCATTTCTCATTTCCGTTGTTTCTATTATCTCAGTGGCCAGGGTTTTATGGTCTGACCGGGTGGTTTTAAGGGGATGCCATACCCCAGAGAGTCACCCTATATCGTCAAATATATATTTTTTTATTTTATTGGGCAAAACAATTTTGAATTGAGTGGGTGGTCTTGCTTTAATTTGTAGAACTTGGATAAGAGGTCCGAATAAACGACAGACAGTTAAATATCGACACCTACCATCCCGGAAATCTTAGAAAAACCAAATAAATTTCCCCGTTTAGTGCCAAAGATGTACATATTTAATTTTGATGAAACTTATATTACCAGAAAGTATAAATTTTACGTTTTTGATTAAATGGAGCAGAACTTTCTTTTTGAAGTTCAGGGAAGGGCAGTTCCTAAAACTCTTCCAGGGTGCTTGCTTAGAAAACGCTAAAATTCTATTCTAACAAATTAACATTTGAGTAGTTAGGCCACTTTGAGAGGCCTGTGGTGTTACCCGCTTTGCTTGACAAACTTATCGACAGAAAGAAAATAAAGTTCCACTGTATTTTCAGCCAGATTTCATACTCAAATCACAAATTCTTGACAGCTTCTGATGATAGATAGTACCCTGGGAGAATTCGCTGATGAACCTTTGTCTCTGCCGACACCGAGGCTCCCAAAATAATCTATAAGATGTCACAACGCGTTAAACATGTGATGGTATTAATCAATAGGAAGCAGTACTTACTCGATTTTAAAAAGTCAAACTTATTTTTTCTTTAGAAATAAGAAATAGTGATTGGCTTGCGAAAATTCGTCAGAAAAATAAGACAATGTAATTAAAACACGCTTTTAACGCGGGAACATAAGATATTAAGATCTCTTTTCCCCTCTGTTGTAGTTTTTTCATTGGAATGTATGCCCCACTATGTTTAACACTTTTTGTTCTTTGTCGTTGTCCTCAACTTGCACATCTAAACAGTTGCAATCTAAACAATCTGAACTTGCTTTGAAAATGGGAAAATTTTACCAACTTTCACATGCTTTCAGCGTGTTTTTCAGACTTAATAAAATTCAAAACTAATTACAGATTTGTCATTCTGCATATATATTAAATTGACTGTCAGCTATCAAAAGATATCAAAACAGTCATCTCAAACCTAAGAAACAAAATAGTCCCCCCCCCCCACATCGTGACAGAAATAAAATTTACTATGTTTCTCTTCGCTTAGTAAGATTCAGACTTAAAATCAGCTTGAAATCCATGTTTTCCCAGATTTTTAGTCCAATCATATTTATGGGCTAGGCACACATAGGCTGATTTCGAGAACCGATTTCAGCATCAGTGGACAAACGATACCGGTAAGAAAAATTTATCGAAAGAAAAATTTATTGCACAAAATTTTCAAAATAAAAAATGATGGATACAAATAGTCAACTCGTGTTTATTAATAGTTGCTTGATTGATCTCAGCTTAGTTATCAGTTTAGTTCTCATCTCAGTAGTGGGGCTTTTCTCCACAGATACCTCTGGCTGACTATTTATTTGTATCCCTGTTTTTTTTTTGTGATGATCATGATTGAAAATCATCGCTGATTTTGTAAATCGGCGCCGAAAACTAGAATATTTTTCAAGCTCAAATCGACGCCGATTTCTTTTAAAATCAGTGCTGATTTGGAAATCAGTTCCATAAATCAGCTACGTGTGCCCAGCCCTTTACTTTTAAAAGTTCTACCATGCTCTTTTTATCAAACAGTTCGTAATAACGAACTGTAAGTAAGAAGTAACTCGGCTCAACAGTAACTGAAACTCTAAAATAGGGAATTGTGATAACAGATAGAACATCAAAGGGATTGGGTTTTTATGCTGGTTCCAAATACTTAAAATTCATTAAGTTTAATGTTACCCAATAAAAGCTAAGAGCTTGATATAATTTGCCTGATTTTTGAAAAAGGGGTGAATCACCCTGCCATGTAATTTAGTGAAAATCACATCAACAGACTCAGTATATCAGTGAACCATTTTGTAGAGGTTACAAGCTCTCGTCTAAAATGTGAAAAATTGGTGTTTTTTTGCCAAAACAAAGATCCTAGTTGCGTCTTTATTCGTTTTTCTTTTCAGGGGCGACTATAACGAATCAATAACCCTAAAGGATCTAGAGAAGGCTCAATGGAGCCAAAATTAAAAAATCTAGTGCTCTTATTAAGTGACCAAAAAGATTAGAGGGCACCTATCTCCCTCCCACGCCTCTTTTTCCCCAAAGACATCTGATTGAAATATTGAGACAGCCATTTGGCTCAGCGTAGTTGAAAGGTTCATTAATTATGTCTCTGAGAATGACCCCCCAAATGTCCTAGTGAAAAGGCTGTAAGACATGCAAGTTGCCCATTGTTTACATATTGAATTTGTACTTGGGAAATATTTGGACACATTTTTTGGGAGGAAATTTTTGTGGATGGGGGATTTTCCAGGGGAGCGTTTTCTTTGGGGAAGAAGTTTCTGGGGAAAATTTTCCAGGGAGATCTACACGGGGGGGGGGGGTCCGTGTATGTTTTGAAATAATGTCAGGAATTAAATACTAAATCACTTTTCCTCAGCTTAAAGTAAGGAGTAGCATTAAAACTTAAAACGAACAGAAATTACGCTAAAGTTTGACTTTTTGTTCCAATACTTTACGCTAAAGTTTGACTTTTTGTTTCAATTCTTTAAGAACGGCTTCGGAAACAAAGGGCCGTTGAATGTGAAATATTTTTAATGAACTTTAGGACTTTTATGTAAAGAGCGAGGGATCAGGAAGTGGCTGCCCTCCTAATATACGGAATAATTTCTGTTCGATGCAAATTTTAATTTTACTCCTTATTTTCAGTTCAAAAATTTGTCTTTATTAAAACTTGATTTATGAAGGCAGAAAAAAGACTAATAAGTTACCCCGAAAATTCCGTAGTTAAAACTGCCATTTGGCATTGCAGCCTTGTTGTGAGTCAAGAAATTGCTTTCCTGTTTGGCCAAACATATCCCTGCAAGGAAAGATGCTTCAATAATTGTGACAGATATTCAAATATTCTTTTCTCGTACCCTTGATATCGGGACAACTCGTCATGGTAGGTTGTTGGAGGTAGAGGATAAAGAAAACTTTTAAAGCTTTGTTGACGCTGCTAAAATGATCAGTTTGCCGTGATCCGAAAAGCTGGTTCTGGTGGTTTTTAGAAGTATTTCAACCTAACGTACCAAACGAAAAAATATAATAAAGAAAAATCTATCGCTTCACAGGGCTCCATAGTTGGTGTTTTGCAGAAGTGAGCCGACAACAATGGTTACAAACGGAATGATCTTGCTGGGATTGATTCCTTAAATTTGCAATTGCTATAACATGAAGCTTTTTTTTTAAGTTTTAATATTACTTCAACATAATACTTTACTTAAAAGTAATCCAAACTAATTTTGTAAATTCTATAATATATCAAGTTCAGTTGTATTTTTTCATTCTTCTTTTTATTTTGGGTTTTTCCACCTTGTTGGCTTCCAGCCTGTAAAACTCCTTCACTTCATTACGCTTAGTGTTATTGGTCTTCTTATACTTACTTCTAGAGTAATTCAGGAATTCCCCCCTGGGTTGTGGGGCAAACACTACCAGGAGTTTTGCTTTTACAAGGATTTAAGCATGACTATACTAATCTTTTCTCTTTGGACGAATACACTTTTGTTTTCTAGGGGGACATCGACAACCTCGCCCCTCCCTGGCACAGGTCATGGTATAGTGTCAAGGAATTAAAAGGGATAAATCCAAAATCTATGACAGCAAATGGGATAACTTTTCACTACCCCATAAATAATCTCTCGATTCTGGAAAATATCACCGTATCAAATTTATTTTAGTATTTTAGTTTATACCCCCAGCCCCTTTGACTGGAATATAAAAACATTGAGACTAATGGGGAAATATGTAAATGCAGTGGCTTCACATACCATAAAACCCATTTCCTCCCTTCTCATGTAGCCGGATTTAAAAACAAGGAATTGTTTTGCACCCCAATAGGGTTTGTCTGAGCTAAAGGTGGAATTTTTTTTACTCCTTTTGGTGCACTCCTGCTTCAGCCTGGTCATGGCACTGTATCGCTGTAAGTGTAGTATTGCACCTTAATTTTTTATAGATGGCGTTGCTGTAACAAATTTCTTAGGTTTTGGCTGCTTATTTCTTGGAGCCTTGGCGAAATTAGCTATCTTAGCCTTGTGCCGGTCTTAACATGTTATATACACCCTTCATGAATTTTTCAGTAAGTTATATATTATAATGTATATCTCGGTACTTGTATGATATACCCCTACCGCTCAAGTTGTTCATGTATTGACGCACTGTAAACAGGTTTCTTTCGCTAGTCTTTTCATTCACAGGTTTCTTTCGATAAATCTTTTCATTAGAAGGTGAGGGGTGACTTGAAAATCTTACGGATTGACGACCGAATCACAAAATCTAATCATTTTTTTCCGAAGTTGAGTTTCAACAGTTATTTTACCGAAAATTCCTTTTTTTCCCGAAGCCGAATTTTAATAATATCTTTTTCTGAATTTTTTGTGGAATCAAAACTGAGAAGGGAAAAGACTTCACTTTTTTCCATATGATGACTGGTACCCCCTCCCCTTAGTTCTGAGATTGTAAACAGATTAAATCAACGTTCCTTCAAATCAATCCTTTAAATCAACGTTCAGCAAGAAAAGAACTGATTAATCTTGATTAAGACTTAAAAGATGTTGGTGGTAGTTCCGACGACAATCAATACTTTACCTCCTTTAATTCCTTAAAAAAAAATTAACTCATAAATCCCGTCATTGAGAATGTTTCGCCCACTTGTACCTCCAATCCTTGAGTATGCTTATTCTGTTTAGAATCTTGCCATCTCCAAGGATTTGTCGGACAGATTACAGGCAGTTTAAAAAAGATGTGCAAGAATTGTCTTCAATGAGGGTAGAGTACCTTATATTTCCTTCTTCAGAGGGCTACCACGGTCAAACACGAGGAACAGAGAGCCAAAAACTTTCCTTATCCTCTACCAGTAGTGCCATCCCTAATCTCCAGACAAATTCACTCTTCCCTAGTCACTTTTTCTCCACAGACCTCGCCCCCCCCCCTCATTCTATTTAAAATCCCATTAAAATCTCTATTAAAATCCCATTTTATATCTCACAGAGAGATATAAAAGATCACTTCCCCCTATATAACTGATGTGTTAAATAAAAGTGAACTTACACCCCCCCCCCCCTTCTTCCTTCCTTTTAAAACAGATTGTGTAAAGTTTATTTCAGTAATTTTGGACATTGTATTAGCATGGTCTATTTTTTTTTTTGCTATATTTCTTAAAACTTATGTCTCCTATATTATGATATATTAACAAACAATGAAATACATAAACCCTCCTAATGTTTTCCATCTTCCTTGTCACTCATGCCATTTCCCTCGTTTGCTCCCTTTTTGCGTTTTTATGAACTAGCTTAATTTCTTTAAAATTTTTCTAGTCTCTAATTGCTTTATACCTGTCCCTTTATACCCGTTTGCTTTATCATAGTCACATCTATCTATAATGAAAGCCAAAGATCATGAATGACATGGCAATATTCTTGATTAAAGAGTTCGCTCCAAGAGTAATTAGCGTCTCTACTAATGCTAAGTCTTCTTAACTTTTGTTAAATTCCTCTCTCAGATAGAAAAACCGCTGTTCTAATTTACCTTCTTTTCTAGTTTCAAAAAGTAGGCTTCAAACGTTGACTCTAACGAGGTCGATGCCGAAGGCCTCGACCGAGTCTGTAGATTTTGAATTGAAGTTATCAAGAATTTTGCAGTAGGTTGCATAGTTTGCATCAAGACATGGCTACTTGTAGACAGAGAAAAGCATAGACAGATAGTCCAAGTAATTGAGAGGTAAATGTTTAAATGGCAGGGGCACTGGTAAATGGCGGGAGTATGCATGGATTGAAGTTATCAAGTATTTTGCAGTAGGTTGCATAGGTTGCATCAAGACATGGCTAATTGTAGATAGAGAAAAGCCTGGACAGATAGTCCAAGTAATTGAGAGTTGAATGTTTAAATGGCAGGGGCACGGGTAAATGGCGGGAGTATGCATGGATTGAAGTTATCAAGTATTTTGCAGTAGGTTGCATAGGCGGCATCAAGACATGGCTAATTGTAGACAGAGAAAAGCCAAGACAGATAGTCCAAGTAATTGAGAGGCAAATGTTTTAAATGGCTGGGGCACGGGTAAATGGCGCGAGTATGCATGGATTAAAGTTATCAAGTATTTTGCAGTAGGTTGCATAGTTTGCATCAAGACATGGCCAATTGTAGACAGAGAAAAGACAAGACAGGTAGTCAAAGTAATTGAGAGGTAAATGTTTAAATGGCAGGGGCACGGGTAAATGGCGGGAGTATGCATGAATTGAAGTTATCAAGTATTTTGCAGTAGGTTGCATAGTTTGCATCAAGACATGGCTAATTGTAGACAGAGAAAAGCCAAGACAGATAGTCCAAGTAATTGAGAGGCCAATGTTTAAATGGCTGGGGCACGGGTAAATGGCGGGAGTATGCATGACTCTTATTGGAAACATATTTGTTTGTTAGTTTTTTGGAAAGGCGTGCCTGGTCAGGCAACAAATTTATGCTTGAAAGTTGAACAATGTTCAACTCGAGAAATTACGAACGGCGAACATAATTGGCGCTGTAGTCGTGCGTAATTTTGATTTTATCGACAAGTGTGACTACAATGTGGCACGGGCATTAACCATTTGGACATGTTGACTTAAATTTTTGTCTTTTGTTTCGTCGTCAACCTATAGCATTTGTTTCTTTTTTTGCCGCGTTTTAGTCGAGTTTTAACTCGACTTTACTATACGCATTCGGCCCGTCTGGGGTTGTGATAGTCAATTTTGGGAGCAAATCTTATCTTTTCTGAAAATTCTATTCATGCAAAAAGTGAAAAATATACTGGTCGTTGAAAGCGATTTTGTTTAGATGATAAAGATCCTCCATAGCTATTAAATGGCGCACATGGCGTCAAATTAATGTCAGTTGCCGGGTCTTTCTTTAGAGGGACAGGCAGCAAACCTGTCGCCAAGCCACGCGCCAGGCGGTAGTGAGAATCGAACCCCATGCCCCGCATTGCAAAGCAGATTATCAATCCACAGTGCTACCGCTAAGGTAAGACCCCTTGTTGACTAAGTTCATATTTCAAGAGGGAGAGTCTGGGAGGCTGTCGCATCTCTAATCTGCCATTATTAATCTTAGATTTTTGTACGCCACCATTTCCCCGTCTCTTCTTGGCATAGAAGGTTGGATGACTTATCTGAAATATTACGGCTGATTTTTGTTTCAGAAACGTATTCTGTTTCTGTTGAAGCGTCTTTTCGTTTTTCATTTTCTTATTTCCTTTTATTTTTGCTCCGTCTGTGTTTCTTGTCTAAACTTGACGGGCTTACAATATATTCATACATTCATTCCTTCATTCATTCATTGCAAACTTAACAGTTCTGACACATATGAAAAATCTTTAAAAAAAACTGTTATCACATTGATCTGAGGTTTTTCATTGATAATTGTCTTTGATTAAGGGTAATATACCATAAAATGGTAACTGTAGGGGGAGGGAGGTGGAGAGACTCTCCCCTCTAATCGTACTTTTCTTCTCTGGACAAAAGTTGTTTTGTATAAGCAGAAGATAATGTTTAAGTTTCATAGCTTAAATTAAATATCCAAGGCCCACCACAAGCCATGGACCTCAAACTTCACTTTAATCAAATTGAATAAACAACTCACAGTCTCCAATTTGCCTTCTTGGCACATTTTCCTTCAGTAATATTTTTGCCAGGTCACATTTGTCAAGTCTTATTGAAATTGCAGAAGTTAATAATGTCACTAAAATTAGTAGTTTCATATTCTAGTTGCTGCAAATAGCTCCGAAGCTGAATCACAAATAATCAAGATTCTTCAGTTTTAGTTATCTTAGAAAATATAAATGCCAACCAAAAATTTCCGAGGAGTTTGTATTTCCCTTGCGGATGTTTAATTTAAGTTGTCGAGCCTTCAGCTTTTTCTGCACTGCGCTACAAACTGCACTCACACACAAAAAAAAAACAACTGCGCTGAGTACACAGCTGCACTTCAAGTTAAGCTGCGTTTAGGACAGTTTATGGACCCTTAGAAATAAATTTTATGGAAAGGAATGACTAAATTTATAAGTTTAAACACAAAATCTTCTTCAACAAGTGTCTGTCTGTGAAGGAAAACCCTAAATGTAGAGGAATTGGGCTGAAAATTTTTAAGTTCGAAGACATGTCACTGAATTTTAGTGGAGGGAGGGGGTTTCTTTAAAGATCCCCTTTCAAAGCATATACACATTTAAACACCGAATCCTTTTCAATAAGTGTTTTACTGTAAAGGTAAACCCTGAATGTAAAGGAATTCTACTGCAAAGTCTTACATCAATACACATTTTCTGAATCTTAGTGCAGGGGAGGGGGGAGGGGGTTTGTTTAATGGTCCCCTTTCAAAACATATAAATTGAAAACGAAGTAAAATTAAAGACAAATACATACAACTGAATGATCCTTTGATCCTCGAAGCATGGTTATAAATAAAAAGCTGAACTTTTATCACACTTTTCTTTTCAAGGAGAGTTTATTCTTCGTAATTTGAAATAAAATTTCAGGTTAAACTTAAAAAGTGGTAAGCTGGGGGAGGTGGTAGCCTCCCTTTTAATAAGATAATTTCTGTTCCTTTTAAGTTTTAACGCCTCTTGTCATTGGGAAAAACTTGCTTTTTATTTTTTTTTTGTCATGTAGGTGTTGTCAAAATTATGGCTTGGGTTCCCACCCCTTTGGGGGCTGGTGCTGTTCACACCAGCCCCCAATTGTTGTTGATGCAGAACATAATGTTGACATAGAAACGAATCTCAAACATTTCTACCTGTATTCCTAAATTCAAGTTGATGAAACACGTCGAAGCCTAGTTTCAACTACTCGACGCATGTATCATACAACCACCTAACAGTGAACAGAGTTTTTTCTGTTATCATGGTAGTGAAAAAGGACGGAAGTCTGAATCTGGGTGGACAGTAGAGAACCCAACTTCATAACCAAGGAGGAAGTTCACCTCATGCCAAAAGCCGATCAAATAACAAAGAAGGTCGTAAGTTATGCTAAGTCGTTATGTTTGACTGCAGGTGCTGATATTGGTAAATCAAATTATCGAAGCAAGCAAGGAAAGCGTTCTTCGACAATATCAGCATTTTCTCAATTTCGCTTGATAATAGTTACTAGGCTTATTTATAAAAAAAAATACGTACATCACAACAATGCCTTGATGCTATAGCCTGTAAAGGACTAAACAGAACGCAACAAGAACAAAAAATCATTCAACTAAAATAAGGACAGAAGAAGGATAACCATTTCCCCACCATTTCCTCGTCTCTTCTTGGCGTAGAAGGGTGGATAACTTATCTGAAATATTACGGCTGATTTTTTGTTTCAGAAACATATTCTGTTTCTGTTGAAGCGTCTTTTCGTTTTTCATTTTCTTATTTTCTTTTATTTTTGCTCCTTCTGTGTTTCTTGTCTAAACTTGACGAGTTTACAATAAATTCATTCATTCATTCATTCATTCATTCATTCATTCATCGCAAACTTAATAGTTTGCGATACTTAATAATGTTTAAGTTTCATAGCTTAAATTAAATATCCAAGGCCCACCACAAGCCATGGACCTCAAACTTCACTTTAATCAAATTGAATAAACAACTCACAGTCTCCAATTTGCCTTCTTGGCACATTTTCCTTCAGTAATATTTTTGTCAGGTCACATTTGTCAAGTCTTATTGAAATTGCAGAAGTTAATAATGTCACTAAAATTAGTAGTTTCATATTCTAGTTGCTGCAAATAGCTCCGAAGCTGAATCACAAATAATCAAGGTTCTTCAGTTTTAGTTATCTTAGAAAATATAAATGCCAACCAAAAATTTCCGAGGAGTTTGTAATTCCCTTGCGGATGTTTAATTTAAGTTGTCGAGCTTTCAGCTTTTTCTGCACTGCGCTACAATCTCCACTCACACACAAAAAAAAACAACTGCACTGAGTACACAGCTGCACTTCATGTTAAGCTGCATTTAGGACAGTTTATGGACCCTTAGAAATGAATTTTATGGAAAGGAATGACTAAATTTATAAGTTTAAACACAAAATCTTCTTCAATAAGTGTCTATCTGTAAAGAAAAACCCTAAATGTAGAGGAATTTGGCTGAAAATTCTTAAGTTCGAAAACATTTCACTGAATATTAGTGGATGGAGGGGATCTTAAAGATCCCCTTTCAAAACGTATGCACATTTAAACACCGAATCCTTTTCAATAAGTGTTTTACTGTAAAGGTAACCCTGAATGTAAAGGAATTCTACTGCAAAGTCTTGCATTCATACACATTTTCTGAGTCTTAGTAGAGGGGAGGGGGGGGGGGTTGTTTAATGGTCCCCTTTCAAAACATATAAATTGAAAACGAAGTAAAATTAAAGACAAATACATACAACTAAATGGTCCTTTTATCCTCGAAGCATGGTTATAAATAAAACACTTTTCTTTTCAAAGTGAGTTTATTCTTCGTAATTTGAAATAAAATTTCAGGTTTAACTTAAAGAGCGGTAAGCTGAGGGAGGTGGTAGCCTCCCTTTTAACAAGATAATTTCTGTTCGTTTTAAGTTTTAACGCCTCTTGTCATTGGGAAAACCTTTCTTTTTATTTATTTTTTATGTCATGTAAGTGTTGTCAAAATTATGGCTTGGGTTCCCACCCTTTTGGGGGCTGGTGCTGTTCACACTAAAATTTAAATTTTTTCAAAAAGATGACTCAAAGTGAAAGGGAAAAAATCAATATTTCCCTGTATAAAAAAATAATTTAGGTGCACTTTATTTATATATTTAAATACAATTGTCCTGATTAGGAGGGGACTGCCCCTCCTAATCAGGAGGGGAAAAAGTCAATAACGTTTCATGTCGATTTGTTTCCTCCCTTTTTCCGTCAGTCACCTGGTGAAGAAGCCTGTCACCTGATGTCACCTAGTGAAGAAGCCGTCAGTCATCCTGGTCGTGATTTTAGCTTCTTCTGGGTCATCAATACCGACAAAACGAATCAGAATAAAATCAAATACTATTTTTCCTATACATGACGAAAATAAAGAATTGACTATGACAAGTTTATTGATGAAAGAAATGAATGTGATAATAGACATTATATATTGAACCACAGGAACAATACGGGGATGTAATTTCCCATTAAATTGGTCATTTGTTGATGTAGAACATAATGTTGACATAGAAACGAATCTCAAACATTTCTACCTTTATTCCTAAATTCAAGTTGATGAAACACGTCGAAGCCTAGTTTCAACTACTCGACGCATGTATTATACAACCACTTAACAGTGAACAAAGTTTTTCTGTTATCATGGTAGTGAAAAAGGACGGAAAAGTCTGAATCTGGGTGGACAGTAGAGAACCCAACTCCATAACCAAGGAGGAAGTTCACCTCATGCCAAAAGCCAATCAAATAACACCGAAGGTGTTATTAGATTGGCTAGTTATATTGGCTAGATTGGCTAGATTGGCCTTAGTTATGCTAAGTCGTTATGTTTGACTGCAGGTGCAGATATTGGTAAATCAAATTATCGAAGCAAGCAAGGAAAGCGTTCTTCGACAATATCAGCATTTTCTCAATTTCGCTTGATAATAGTTACTAGGCTTATTTATAAAACAAAAATGCGTACATCACAACAATGCCTAGATGCTATAGCCTGTTAAGGACTAAACAGAACGCAACAAGAACAAAAAAACATTCAACTTAAATAAGGACAGAAGACAGATAAAAAGACGAAAGGAGGTGGAATTGCTCGGCCTTAAACACCCAAACTGCCCAAACAAATTGAAATCTCCACTCGAAGTAACTACAACCCATACCAAAAAAGTTAACAACTTAGCCGGCTGACAACTATGCACCAAATTCACAAACTTCAAACCATGCAATTTCAACAATTTATGGAACCCAAAGTATTAATATCTCTGATGGACATATTGAGGAGCATCCTTATCATATTTTTGGTAAGAATTATAATATTTATCATAAAAAAGAATTATTATATTTTTTCAGTCAGAATATTTTTTATTTTGTATTACGTTTTTGGAGGTGTTAGAGCGATTTGCGAATAGAGTACCACATTGTAAAAGTTCATAGAGCAGATCTGTAGAAGCCAAATGTGTCTCCGGAAAGAAAAACGTGATTTTATCGACTAATTTTGTCGAACCTTACAAAGGGAAGCAGCTAGAAGCTCGAAAAAATAATTAAATGTATTTGATTTTTAAACTAGACGTATTCGTATTTCATTCTGACTTTAAAGCTGTTTAATTAAGACATTTTTCTTTATCAACCTCTACTTTTTCTCACCCTTTCAGGGTCCACATGAAAGCCCGCTGTGTTCAGTGGCTGTGACAGAAAATCTGGGCAAATTCCGGACATCAGGCCCTTAACCATTGAGTCTGTGTTAGTGGACGAACCATTTTTTTTTTTACCATCCCCAAACAGTTATTCATGAATGATAAAGAGAAAACAAGAAGTCTCAGCTCATTAATATTCATATAAATGCAAAAAAAAAAAAATTAGCACAACTCTCAAATATATATACTGCATTACATTCATTAAAAAAAGAGGAATATCCGCGCTCACTTTGGCCATCCATCTCCCACCTCTGTTTAAAACAGTTGAAAAACTGCGCAAGATCCATTTATGAAAAGCAGAAAGAACACACTTTAAAAGACTGACGGGTGTGCGTGTAACTGAACCACTGTCTAACTGAAACCCTGGAACTGAACCACCGTGTAACTGAACCACCGTGCAACTGAACCACTGTGCAACTGAACCCCTGTATAACCGAACTCCCGTTCTTCTGAACCCTCGTGTAACTGAACCTGGCAACCTAGCCCCATTTAGCTAAACCCTCGTGCAACTCAACCCCCGCGCAACTCAACCCCATCTAACTGAATCCCAGTGTAACTGAACCCCCGTGCAACTGAACCACCGCGTAACTGAACTATCGTGCAACTGAACCACCGTGCAACTGAACCACCGTGTAACAAAACCACCATGCAACTGAAATACCTTGCAACTGAACCCTCATGTAACTGAACTATTGTGCAACTGAACCACTGAACTCTTTTTTAATTTTGATCGGATTGGGGGAAAATGGTGCTAACGAGGGAGAGGCTGATTTTCCTCTGATTACTTTTGATTCTTCAAAATGGAACTTCAAGTTTCAATTTCCAATTGAGTGAGCCTTCTCAAAAGTTTGCACTACCATCTCTTCTATAAAAACCTTAAATTTTAGCAATGTGTAACTTGCAATAACCTACAGCCCTTGCCCCGTGGACTGTGGGGTTTTTTGTTAATCACGTTTATTAACCAGGTTTTATTATTTGATTGGAAATAAAAAGTTTTAATGCCCTTTTTAAAAGTCAAAAGTGATTGTAGGGCGAGCAGCCCCCCCCCTCCCTTGGGAAAAAACCCTCTGGGAAATACCACCTAGGGGAAAATCCCCCCCTGGAAAATACCTTCCACCTTCCTCTCGTCTCTCCAAAAGAGCTAATTCTGTATTTATCCAAAAGCTCAATGACAGCTGATATGTTCTGGCATTAAAATGCACCCTTTGAGGTATCTCCCTCTCTCCCTAGCTACAAAACAATCAGAGAAAACCATAGAAGAAGTTTAAGTACCTTTTTAAGTTTTGTAGTTTGTCCATTGGTTAAAGATAGTGTTTGTTGTTGGGAAACATACGGACATTTTTCGCGAGGGAGTTTTCTGAAGGGGGAGGAATTTCAGGAGGATTTTTCACGAGAATAAAATTTTTGCACGGAGAGGTTTGGGGCCAGGCTTACACATAAATTCCTCTTTTCCACTTTCCTTAGCACTTCTAAACTAGACTAAAAAATAACAGAACTCAAATAAAATATTAAATTTGTAAAACCATATTTTCTGCAAGGGAGTATTTTCCAGGGGAGAGTTCTTCCATGGAAGAGGGTGGAGAAACGCCTAAGCCAGTAGACAGTAACAGGGCGAAGGGAACCCCCATTAACAGACATAAAAATAGGAGAAAAAAAATCTGGCTTTAAGAGTTTGTGAAGTCCGATTTTCTTTGTTTTTGTGACAACAAAACAGAGCTTTTTTATTAATCATCTTGAAAGTCATTTCTATCATGACTTTAAAACTCAAAACTAATATTACAAGTTTAATCATGTAACGATTCTAACTTGTGTTTTACCCAATGTAAGTACGGTGGTTGAGTTGCACGAGAGTTCAATTATACCTTGGTCCAGTTGCACAGTGGTTCAGTTGCATGGTGGTTCAGTTGCACGTTGGTCCCGTTGCACGGTGGTTCAGTTACACGGGGGTTTAGTTAAATAGGGTTGAGTTGCGCGGGGGTTGAGTTGCACGAGGGCTCAGTTACACGAGGATTTAGTTACACGGGGGCTACGTTGCACTGGGGCTCAGTTGCACGGTGGTTTAGTTGCAAGGTGGTTAATTTGCACGGTGGTTCAGTTATAGTGGCTCAGTTACTTTGGCTTCAGTTACACGGTGGTTCAGTTGCAATGGAACCGACTGAGGGTAGGAAAACGGAGTTTCATCATTTATTGTTTGTTCTGCTATTATGTTTTTTGGACTGTGAACAATTAATTAAATTAAAGAACTTAACGAATTTGTCGTTTCACCATTATGGTAAAAATCAAGGTAGGAAAACGACGAAAAATAAGGGCTTGAACAGAAAAGGAAAACGTCACTTTGCTGTGAAAAATGAACAAGAAAGGGGGGGGGGGGTTACGTTGGTGCTCCTGACTGACGGTTGGATGTTATGACACCTTTCCAGAGAAAGGCTATACGCCAGAGATAAAACGTGAGATAAACGTTAGCTTTTGAGTAAATTTAGCTCTTGAGTGAATGTAGCTCTTGAGTTTTTAACTGACAAACAAAGACTGAAAATAAGACCAAACACATAAGACTGGGAAAAGGGACTTTTCAGGCCATATATTGCCTTCAGTTTTACTGAGCAACTGAAGACAAAGTCTAATTTGTGTCATATTTTATTCAATTTTTAGTAACTTTGAGCCATTTAAACCTACTGGATCATCTGGGTCCATATAGTTTTAGTTTCCATCCTATTCCCATCTTCTTGGTGGTAGCCAACACCTGTGTGTAGTTTATGGATTGAAATAATTACAAATCTTGAATGTGTTTAAATGATTAAAAGCAGAAAAACACCCTGAGACTTATGTCATATAATTTATATCTTGTTATATGTGGCACTATGTAGCGCCACAAAAAGAGGTCGAATGCTATCAACTATTTCGGAAGCTGTATGAAAAAAAAATCAATTAACAAGGCGCCATTACTCCTACAACGTCGTTTATTTTTATCGTACTACGCATTGATATTTTCTTGTGGTAATGACCTAAGGGCTTGCCAAAAAAGCACGTGTTTTTTCATTCACCTATCTATCAATGAAAAAATACAACTTTTATATAATGCTTTTTCAGTGAACACTCTTTTTAAGAGGATTAAATAAAAAACTAGTTTTTTCAACTGAAAGTAAGGAGCAACACTAAATTAAAAACTAATAGAAATTATTACGTATATGAAGGGGATTGCCTCCTCCTCAACACCTCACTCTTTACGCTAAAGTTTTTTAGTACTTTTAAAAAAGCTTCTTATTGTTCTAATTAGCCTAAAGAACCCTTGTGTTTGAGGAGTCAATCTTAAGGAATTCGGACAAAATTCAAATTTTAGGGTAAAGAGCGAGATGTTGAGGAGGAGGAGACCCCTTTCATATGTGTAATAATTTCTGTTTGTTTTAAGTTTTAATGCTGCTCCTTACTTTCAGTTGAAAAAGCTTGTTTTTTTATTAGATTTCTGATCATTTTCTAATAGTCCCAGGAAACCTGGTCCCAGGTCCACGGAAAAATACCCTCCCCACGGAAATGTCCTCTAGACAACTCAACCCCGTTGAAAATTTACCCAGGCCAATTAATCTTAACAACTCCACGCGTAAAATTGAGACGGAAAAGAGAAATCAAGACATTTAAAAAGAATTGTGCATAGGAATTCTTGCAAATTCCCCCAGTGTATAATTTCCCCTGACAAGTTCAACCCCTGGAAACATCCCACTTCATGGAAGATTCCCCCGTGGAAAAACCCCCAGCAGAAAATTTGTACCCACTCTAAAATGTATGCATAGTTATTAGGCCTTTCTACTATAATAAACGAAATGCCAAAATGTTCATGAATGGCTGTTTTATCATTATTTGTTTTTAATTTACTAACAATTCACCTGCAGCCTTAAATCTTTAATTGGTTGGGACGTTGCCCAACATTCTCAGAGGCCACAAGCCATAATAATAAGATAGAGATAACAAATCGGAATCAATAATAATCAGAGATAGAGGTAATAAATCGAAGTATTATTTCGCTCAGATCTGATCTAACCGATGTGGGGAACGAAAAGGGAGGGGTTCCTAAATTCACATAATCAGGACAAGTAGCAGGAATGCTACTTGTCAGCTTCCAGCCCAACTTCGTGGGAGGTAAGCGTAACCTTGACCTCTGTCAAGGAGAGGGTGCCTAAAGTCTCACACTGCTAAAACGGTTTTGATACCTCAATCAAGCTTTGTGGAAGATACGAAAAGAGTCTTAATTTGGCCTTTTTGGTGTGTGCAGACGAAACTTATCCTCTTTCTTGCAGTGTGTGTGTATGTGGGGGGGGGGGGGGAGGTAAATCCGTTTAGACAGGATATCTACTAGAAAACATGGTTGGATCTCAACTAAAATCAGTAAATGTTAGTGTTGCACTTTTCTCTTCGACCTTCTTAAGGGAGTTAAGGCAAATGGGTCCCTATATTCTTGCCATCGTGGATTTCTGATCTTAGTAAATCGTTTTCAGAAATAGTAATAAGCTTTTGGTTACGTCTTTGGGGATCCTTACTCAATCTGACTTCTGTGAGTTGCGGATCCCTTATTCCTTGTTATCATGACATATACTAGACAAGGAAATCGGATTTCAATCAAGCATAGTGACAAGGAAGATTTAACTTTCCCAATTGTGTTTCTTATCGGGGTTCCCTTTTAATTTGATATTAATGGAGGAAGGGGGGATTTAAATTCTGCTCATTACAGTGTACACCAGATAGGTTGACGAAGGTCAACCAGACCTATTAAAAAGTAATGTTTAGTATCATTGCATATCAAATCGCATGTCAATAAAAGCGATGATGAGATAGAGCTGATTCTCTATCTTTGCTCGTTTGTGTTTCAACCCCATTACACGCCTGTGGAAAACAGGTATGAGCCTTAAGTTTCTGTGATCAGAACATGTACCAGAGCAAGTATCGCACTTCGCACCTCAGTATAAGCTTGTTAAACGCGAGAGCTAATTTGGCATTCACTCTTTCTGGAGTGACCGAACTATATCCAACATCTCTAAAAAGTTCTGGGGGAGCCTTCTGGGGGTGTGTCAGAAGAAGAGTTAGATCTCAGCCAGAAATTTAAATTTCCTAGTCATAGAGTTTTCGATACCTGGTCTATCATCTCGGTAGATTTATAATTAGCTTCTTTGGTTCTTTTTAGAAACCAAAGAAGCTGAACCCTCCATACTCACAAAAACTTTTTCTTTCCATACGCAAAAAAACTTTTTCTTTCCATACGCACAAAAACTTTTTCTTTCCATACGCACAAAAACTTTTTCTTTCCATACGCACAAAAACTTTTTCTTTCCATACACACAAAAACTTTTTCTTTCCATACGCACAAAAACTTTTTCTTTCCATACGCACAAAAACTTTTTTTCTTCTAGCCATCTCATTTCCTATTTTTCTCACGCTAGCCCTAGAATGTATCTAATAGTACAGTCAATATAAGGTTTGACCGCAAACAAATTGCAACAGAAATGATTTTTACACCATCTTGTAGAGAAATAAAAACTGTACAACATATCTAAAGTTGAGAAACCTAGCGGGGTGAAAAATTAGTGTTTTTTAGCGTTTTGTGTTTTATTTTTCGTTTTTAAGCCTAAATTTTCGATTTTCTCAAGGCTTAGAGTTTACTTCATGGGAAACACATTTCTGATGTAGTTTTATGTTCTGAACTCGAATATTACATCAGATTTAAGATACGGTGAACCAGAAGTGTTTCACATTGATCACCATTCACGAAGTTCGCGATTCTATTATAACATAGTCGTTTGACCACATTTCTTGAGTAGTTTTATGCGATGAACTCGAATATCACATCAGATCAAGGATATTTTCAACCAACAGCGTTTCACATTCATCACCAAAAGGTTTCTTCAAAATAATCAATCATCTCTTAATGTATTAACTGACTAAAATCACAGGTAACAAAAATCACATTGGTAAAAGGCAGGCAACTTTTCAAATGACTTGCGACATTAATCACTGGCAGTGTAGTTTGAAACTTCGTCGTCGAGATCGTCGATGAGATCTTCTGATTTGGGAGAATTATCACATTCTGCTCCCTGACAAATTTTGCACGCGAGAGTGCAAGACATGCCGTTTCTGACACAAGTGCACTGAGCAGAGGTGCAGTTTGAACGGCAGGAACACTTAACAATCTTAAGAAGTTGGGGAGGTGCTGGGGGTAGGTCCGTCATCACAGGGTATAATGTACCATTTCGGTCCTTCCAGCCCCACTCTTGAGGGTCCAATTCTAGATTACGGTCGTCATTCCAGGCGTGTACCTGAAAGTAAACTCTATAGCTGTGAAATGCTGCAGATTTGGATGTGGGAGGTAGCTGCTCTGGGTGAACAAAAGCCGTTGCTGTGACGAACTTTCTTTCGAAGAGCTGCTTTCGAAGCTCGTTCAGATTTCCCCCCTTCTTTCCACCATATATTATAAGAAGTGCGTCTTCTCCGGCTTCCTTGACTTCGATTTTTGTTGCTGCCTTCTTCATAAAGACCTTGGCGGATGCTCGAAAACTTTCGTCTTCTATCACTTTTTTCAGGGTAAGACCTTTTCCGATGTTGTGGACACGTTATGTAGAATCACACCCAAGGAATGCATAGGCAAAGAGGATCAGACCACATACTTCTTGGCCTAATCTTTTTCTCATTTCATGAACATCCCAGCACCTTCGCTCTTTATTTTTCTTTGGCTCTGGGGCGAAGTACACCTTGTTAGTGGAGACATCACAGTGGTAGCAGAGAACGACCAGAATATCCGTATCTTCTCCAATAACGGCAGTTACCTTCTGTTTAGCTGATTCGATAGCAGCTTTTACAATAGGCACGTCTGCATCACTGGGTGCTTGGACTACAAAATAGCCTTTTTGCCGGAGATGAACTGCAAGCGCACTAATGAATCTTGACTTGTTTTTCTTGTTCCCGAGAAATTCTTCTTTCTTAACTTTCAGACGCATGTCATTCGTGAAGAAAACCTTGCGACCAATCGTTCGATTACGATACGAATGGGCCATATCTTTGATGGAAGGTCCACTATCATACCCATCGGAAACAACAGTTGCGCCAGGGTACTTCCGCGAAATATACAGGGAGTAGCTCTGTATGATACCCGCATACGTGTCATTTTTTATCCATGGAACTCGGTGCAATAGAGATCCACCGTCAAGTACGTAGTGTGTCCCGTCGTTCAGCACACACGGAATTTCTTCGAGTTTTCATGCAAGTGCAATGGCCTTGGTGAATTCGGCCTTGTTCGGCACTCTCGGCATAAATGAGCTGTCAAACAGAGCAGCGGGATACGAACAAAGTTCATACCGGAAGCACTCTGATTCAGGAAGTCTTGTCCTTTTGTTTAACAAAATGAAGCGTTGGAATAGCAAAGCTGGATCCAGTCGCTTGCAATCTCCTCCAGCTGTTTGCTTTGTTGTTATCTGGACTGCCTGTTCCTTTCTTGGGAAGACAAAATCCCTCGCCACTTTTCCAGTCATAGCATCAAGGATTTTTAGCTCGACAGCCTTCACACAGTCAACGTTTGCAGATTCATATGCAGTCAAACCGGTAGCAATGCTTCTAAGCTGGGTATCCCCTCCGAACGGGGAGCCATTTTCAAAGTACGTGACCATCGCCTGCGTATCCTTGAAGTCTCGTTCTTGTCTGGGGCCTGCGTTCTCCTTGTGCTGCTCGCTTGTCCCATAGAGAATTTGCGTCAGATCTTCCATTAGGAGGTTAACAGCAGAGCAGGTTGGGCGTCCTAAAATCCACAGCGACCTCTGGGTTTCGGTCATGCCCGTACCCCTAGTCAGTCCGCCTGCTGTTTTCAACGAGCGCATAAGCTCTTGTTCAATAACTAGATCCGTCGACAAGCCAGCCCAATAGCGATCAGATCGTCTGACGTCGGGTGGTCTATGGCCACATTTAAAGCCAAAGTTTACCGATAAGATTTTCTAATTAACCCTTTAGTCTCGGCCTAAGCTGAAAAGTAAAATAGGTACATAGAAAAATTCTTACTATATTCACAGTTACACGTATAAAAAGAACTGAACTGAAAAAGGACAAATTCTCCCAGCCCGCTAACCGCAGCACGCGGTGGGGGTTACTAGGGGTGGTAAATGAATCTTTCCAGCCAATCCCAGGGCTCCTAATATACTGGCCAATCTCCCTAACTGCGCACTTTTTCCCTCGTCGTGAATTAAACACGTACGCAGTTAAGAGGACCCAAAATGGCGTAAAAAAATAAGAGGAAAATTAACATTTATTACTTAAAGAAGGAAAATAATGAAGGGGCCCAAAGAAATGAATCTGGGAGGGACATTTATCTGACAAAACTGGGACCAAGGGTTCCAACACTGACCTTAGCGAAATACGCTACGAAATTTTCCGCTAGATGGCCGTATATGCTGTTAAACCTTAATGACGACAATCTTAGAATGTACGGAACTTTCCATAAATATAGTATTCAGTCGATAGGGCGACGTTATTCCTGACTTCATTCGCCCCAAAGGACGAAAAAAGGGAAATATGGCCACGAAATACGAATTTCTTGTTTGGTGATGAATGTGAAACGCTAACGGTGGGACATAACTTGAATTTGATGTGATATTCAAATTCAGCACACAAAACTAGTTCAGAAACATGTCTCCCATGAAGTAAATGCTAAGCTCTAGGATAACGGAAAATTTCCGCTAAAAACAACAAAAAACAAACGGAAAACGCTAAAAAACACTTATTTTGCACCCCGCTGGGTTTCTCAACTTTTAATATGTTGTACAGTTTTTTTTCTCTACAAGATGGTGTAAAAATCATTTCTGTTGCAATTTGTTTGCGGTCGAGTCCTATTTGATGCTGGATTGACTGTAGCCTACTTTAAGTAAAATAACGAGAGTCACAAATCACAGTTTTGTAATTTATAATAAGGAAATACAGCTTTGCAAGAAAAATAAAGTTTCACTCAACGCCGAGGAAAGGCAGAAATACATAGCCAATTCAAAATAGGAACTCACAGTATGAAACAAAATCTGTCGATCAAAAATTGAAGCTTAGACACTGAACAGAAGTATTTTAACAGAGCATAACAAAAGTAATCTATGAATATAAAATTACACGGATTATTTAAATAACAAATCAATATACAAAAAAAACAACAACGGCTGGTGTTTCTGAAACATTTGATACGTTTGCAACACCACATCCCTTTTTAATTAATAAAAAAAAACATATCTTTGCATTATGCCAGAAAGATGAAACATGGCAATTTACACCCTATCCCGTGTTTTTCCAATACAACCAAACATTAAGACTGTTTAAGTTTACATAAATAACTATTGCATATAACCTTTAAACACCAATATTCTTACTTTTTCAACAGCCAGATTGTTTTCAGAAGCTACATTGCATTTAACATAAGACTGCCCTGGAAAAACACAAACAAATCCTTAATTTCTAAACATTCTTGAACATCTTTGGCTATTCGGTATTTGTGCATTATATGCTATACGATAGAAGTCAAGTTTGGTCAATGCTAATAAAATAAAATAGGATGAATATAAAATAGTTTAGAAACCAATTTGGGCTGTATATTTGCACATTAGGGGGGTGGAGGGTATAGCATAGCATATATTAAATACGTAACCTAACCTAACCTAGGTACCTCTCCCCCCCCCCTAAACCCCAAAAAACAATCGTTTAAATATTGTAAACTCGATAAGAAACCTCGCTTTGGAATCAATTTAGATAGCAAATACCCGTTTGACGGGTCTCGATTTCTGGTTTGCTTGTACAGTCTATAGCAATGTGTAGCATAAAATGCACCAGTTCCGGCCATTCTTGTCGATTTGACGATACTTTCTACTGACCCAGTCTTTGTTTAGCTTTTTTTTTTACTAGAACTTTGAGACTTGAGAGTGGCAAAATGACACCAGTTGGTAAGAAAACCTGTTATTATTGTTATCTGTCCAAAAACCGCTCTTATGAGCTTCAAGATATTCGTTACCACCAAAAATAACTGCGAGGGGAAATCATAGGACGAAAGTTTATGGCCCGTTGCAAATACATTTCTTGATTTTATTTTCTATACAGTTTTGGTGAATCTTTTGTGCCTTTTTAAACATTTTGCAAAAATATGGATCAAGGCTTGCGTTATCCACCGGCAATATCTGTTTTTTTTTTTGTTTTTTTTTTTTATTATTATTATTATTCTTGCAACTTAAATTGTACGGTAATCCTTTATGAAGGCTACTTCTGAGAAGGAAACACTACAGAAACAAAATAGTAGCACCATTACATTTCTCATTCAAAATTCATTCCAAAATAATGGTCGTTACAGTGACAATTGTGCTTCGACCCATTTTCCCTAATGTGGGCAGATATTGCTTTAAGTGATATATTCATCCATCGATTTCATTACTGCAACAACGATTGCATCTCCATTAAACGGTATTTTATTTTAATGAAGGGAACAACGAAAATCTAATATAATATAGTCCTAAATCTGGCTTTATTAGAGGTGATGGGTGGGGCAAAATTATCATGGTAGTGACCATTATATTGGGAGGTACTATTGAACGGGGAACCCCTTTTTGTCACTACAGACTTTCTTTTAAGAAGAAGCCTCCATACAGGCTGGGTAGATTTCCAAATATTTTGTATACCCTATATACTTCGCATGAATCTTTTATGAGATGAAATTTTTAGCCTGTTTATTTTGAACCGTAAATGATACCAAACTGTTTTACCAGGCTTGTCAATTCTAGACTTTTTAATCAAGACTTTTTGATATCCCTTAAATATTAAAGAAAAAAATCTTTTTCGATTTTTCATAAGAAAATGCCCTTTTCTTTCGTATTTTGGAAAAAAAATCGATAGAATAACAAAGTTGGCTTGGTTACATTTTATGGTTACATTTTAACCACCCCCCACACATTTCTGATTTGATGTTCCTGCTTTCCACTCGTTAAACTGGTTATTATTTACAAGTCCAATGTGCACACTATTTTCCCATGCTCCCAAGAGTTTTAGTAATCACTGTTTTTTCATAGTTTTACTTATCACTTTTACTAAAATTTCAAACAAAGGCTAAACTAATATATTTTTTTTTAATCCTAAGAATTGACTATGGACATGCAACAGCAACGGTTGTTTTATATGGGTTAATTTCTAATATTTCACTGGTAACTTGAAAGGCCATAGCATATTTTTTGTCATTTTATCGGGTAAAAATGACAGAATCGTGCTCGAAGCGAGCTCTGCTCTGATCACGCGTTTTGAAGCTGTGGCATTATTTTGAATTTATTTCAGGTTTCCTTAAAAATTGGGGGGGATAAAGTTGAAGATTCCCCTTCAGTGGATAAAAACGAATGAATCATGTTAGTTTATGCTGTATATCACACACACTTAAAATCTCATAAACTTGACACTTGTCAAATATGTGCCATATCCCAAGGTGAAACTTCGACTAGTTACTACAGATCTTTAAGCTCTATCTAAATTGAAACAAAACTTTGATTAATCGCTACTTGAATTATCCAACAAATATAGATGGTTACAATAACTTAAAACAACAGACCCAATGCTTCGCAAAAAATTAATGTTTCCAACTTGGGAAATATTTAAGCTTAAGCGACATATAGCTTAGGCACATTCAAAGGCGGCTCTGTTATGATCAAGTGTTGCTATCAGTGATGTTAAATGAACTTGGGTCAGAATTCCTTTAAAAATTGAGTGGGATAAAGTCGGACGATTCCTCTCCTGTTAATAAAAGTAAAAGAATCGTGTTTCTTTTTGCTGTACACAATAAGAACATCACAAATCTCATAAATTTGGCACTGCTCTCTGTTCCATATTTGATCTAAGGCAAGATTTTGGCTTCTCCCTACTTCGAACATCGAATTAGTCTAGATCGTTGGAATTAATTGAGAAACGCACAACCAAAGCATCATCGAAAATTCTTCTGTCCATCTTCGAAAATATTGAACATAAATCGAAAATTAACAAAGAAACAGGGAAAACGCTAAATTTATATTGAAATCAGCAGAAAAAACTAGTCTGAAAATTCATAAAAATTTTTCTTTAAGAATTTTGCCAATTAGTTTTGGTCAATGCCGTAAATTATTAAGAATGTGAAAAAGAATTATTGCTTTCTTTAAAGCCTCTATTTAGGTTCAAAGTAACACATAAGGATGTCTAAGAGGAAATCAATATTTGTTCGATTCCCTAACCATGCACAATGAGCACTTTGGGCTGACTTTGTGGATACTTTGAGGAATGATTTTTATGAGCAAGTATAACCTTTTTTCTGTAAAAGATTGCAAAGAAACAATTCTCCAAGCTTCCATTCATTGAAAACCCTAAAATTCTCTAAAGAGTATACTCATAGCTTATACGAATATTACGTCTAAATACTGCCCTGTAACATCTATCTACTATCTACTAAATCTTTCGAATCTGTTGAAATACATTGACTCACACTTGTGTTTCAATTCTTCTTATGTTTTACAGCTACGTTGCAGATTTTTCAGCTACGAAAATGAATAGTCCCATTCAAGAACTTCAGTATCACTGACTTCAGGAGTTTGTGTTCCCTTAGATGTGTACATTGTTACAGCTTTCGGTCCTATTTCACGATATTTTCTCGCACAAACCCTTTTATACTGCTCTCTTTTGCTTTTCTCAACGAAATATGGATGCTTGTCAATTCTACGCCTGGATTTTAATTTTCTAGTCTCCCTCCAACCTCTTTCAGCTGGGCGAGCAAAAGTTGCTACTGGCGTTGACTGGCGCGTCTCGTGCTTTTTTCTAGGATGCAGGTTAGACTCGAAAGTATCTGGAGAAGGCCCGGCAGAACTTTCATTTCTTCTACGCTTGGTGATCCCGTCCAGGAGAACGTTTTCCTTAGAACTGTGCGAGGAAGATGATTCTCTTGGGGAGATGATGGTCATTGACTTTATATTGCCACAAAGAGAGAGTAGATTTGTAACGTCTGGAAAGATAGAAACATATCTGAAAAAGATAATTATTTGAGCTGTTCACTTGCTAAATCGGCTCTTTCTCAAATAAAGAACAGAAAAGAATATGAAGTTTTATGTGCTTTTGTTAATGTTTGGTTCGAAAAGCTTAGAAATATATTAGCGTGAACCAGTGGTGAAAAGCGTGAGGACCCTACATATTTGACGATGATAAAAGTTTGGATTTCCGTCAGTACCACTTGGCTAGACGTTAATAATTCATCGTCTAAGCTATTCATTTAAACCCTGTACTTTTTATTTTGACTAAACAAACCAAGGAAGAGTTCAACATACTACGTACAAAGAAATATTTTTTCGGAAAGATATATTTGTTATTTTTAATTTAAATGAACTATTCTAAAAATACACCTTTATCAAAATTTTCCTTTTGATTGTAATTCATATAAACGACAAAAAATTCGTGAATAAATAATGAATAAATAAAGTGAATAAATAATGAAGTGAATATTCGTTAATTTTGAAGCAATTTGTTTAGTTTGTTGAAGCAGTATTTTGGATTGACAGATTAATAAATGATTTAACAACTTATTTTCTATAGATTAAAAAGAATGCAATGAAAAGGACGAAATTGTGAATAAAATTTAAATACGTGTCAGATTACTGATAATGGATTGCTTAAAACCAATTAAACTCAATTCCTTAGAAATGTTGTTTTTAGTTGATATTGTTTTATTATTAAATGTGGGAAAAATTTTGAAGTTTCTTTTTTTTTAGTTTTTTTCTTAAGAACTAAAATTTCGGATAATGATTCAAATTTTGGTCAAAATTTGAATGCTTCCTTGAATTGCTATTTTATTGGAAGGATTTTTATGTCCTATTTTGTTGCTAATTCTTGTTTGTTTAAATAAATACATTTCAACGCCATCTAAAAATAAATTTCAACAATATTGTCTAAAAAAAGGCAGGAGTTACAGATCAATAAAACTATATTTCTTTCCTGAATTTTTTTCCAAATTGAAGTTCTTACCACTCTGTATAAATTCCTTGAAATGTCCAAGCTGATTGGCGAAACAAAATTGTTTCAAACAGTTCGTGGTAACGAACTGTAAGTAAGGAGCGACCCGGCTCAATGGTAACCGAAACCCTAAAAAACGGGATTTTGATACCAATAGATACATCAAAAGAATCAGATTTTAATTCTGATTTCAAATATATAAGTTTCATTAAGTTTAATCTTACCCATCAAAAGTTACGTGCCTGAGAAAATTTGGCTGATTTTCGAAAAAAGGGGAAAGACCCCTAAAAGTTATAGAACCTTAATGAAATCACACCATCATATTCAGCGTATCAGAGAACCCTACTGTAGAGGTTACAAGCTCCTATCTACAAAAATGTGGAATTTTATATTTTTTGCCAGAAGAAAGATCACGGATGCGTGTTTATCTGTTTGTTTGTTTGTTTGTTTTTTTGTTTTTTTTTCCCCAGGGGTGATCGTATCGATCCAGTGGTCCTAGAATATCGTGGTAGGGCTCATTGGAACGGAAATTAAAAGTTCTAGTGCCCTTTTAAGTAACCAAAAAAAATTGAGGGCAACTAGGCCCCCTCCCACGCTCATATTTTTCCCAAAGTCACCCGATCAAAATTTTGAGATAGCCATTTTGTTCAGCATGGTCGAAAATATGATAAAAATGTCTTTTAGGATGACTTGATCCCCCAAAGTCCCCAGGGGAGGGCTGAAAGTTATGAACTTTACTCAATGTTAACATATAGTATTGGTTATTGGGAAGTATACAGACTTTTTCAGAGGAGATTTTTTCTGGTAGGTGGGGGAAGGAGAGGGTCGGGGGCTATATGGAAGGATCTTTCCATGAAGGAAGTTTTCATGGGGGAAGGGACATTGCTATGATGGGGCGCCGGATTTCCCAGCATTATTAAAGAAAAAGATCAGGAATTAAATAAAAAAAACAACAAGTTTTTCAACTGATCAACTGATTGTGATTAAGAGGTCATTTTTAAAGAACTGGAAAAAAAATTCGAACTATAGTTTAAAGAGCAGGGTATTGACTAGGGGGCGAACCCCCTAATATACGTGCTAAAAATTTATGAATATAGAAGTTCGTTACGTAAGTTAATTCTAAGTTACGTATATTTATTACTAATAAAAACGTTCGTAAATAAAATTAAACAAGTTTCGAGAAAGCCATTTAACCAAATATAATATGCAAATTTTTTTTTAATTATTCATTTACGGTGAGCCAAAATCAAAACATTAATTAATTCAAAAACGTTCAAAAATTAAATAAAAAAAACAAGTTTTTTTAACTGAAAGTAAGGAACGACGTTAAAACTTAAAACGAACAGAAATTATTCCGTATATGAAGGGGCTGTCCCCTCCTCAACGCCTCGCTCTTTACGCTAAAGTTTGACTTTCTCACAACTATATTTTTTTAAACAATAAAAAAAAATTAGCGTAAAGAGCGAGGCGCTGAGGAGGGGACAGCCCCCTTCATATACGGAATAATTTCTGTTCGTTTTAAGTTTTAACGTCGTTCCTTACTTTCAGTTAAAAAAACTTGTTTTTTTTATTTAATATGTTCTAAGAGCCGATGTAATCGAATTTCTTTTGCGAAACAGATTCTCTTAATCAAGGATCTTTCGGTTCAGCGTTCTTACTCTGAAACATTTATACCGGTAAAAAAACAACAGTTTTTTAGCCCATCTCGGGGTATCAAATATTGTCATAACTCAAATGTTACAAATTACTTTAAAAAATAATTCCGTCCCTTTTCGGGCAAAAAAACAATTGGGAGAAGAAATGTTTTGGCACACTTATCCTTTTCCCAAAACAATTTATTTGAATTTTTTGGTATTAACTTAATTCTCCCAGTCGCCCCCAAGATATCATAAATCTATAGCATTGGGAAACAAATCATCTTTTGATTTACCTCACTAGTTTGACGGTTTGACTAGTTTGACAGTATGACTAGTTTGACTAGTGGCAAAACAGTTTGACCTGCTCAGTAAGCTGCAAGCTGATCGGAAACAAAACTAACTTGGGCCTATGTTCAGCGTCACATATAATTACAGCAAGTTTTTGTTTTCATGAAGGTCCCTGTCGGATTCTCCTGTAAGTTTCAAAGATATCAGAGACACAGCAAATTCAAGGCCCATTATCGAGCGGTATAAACTGATACGGCTAAAATCGATTTTGAACTTTTGTCCTTATAAATTATTAAATAAAAAAAACAAGTTTTTTTAGCTGATAGTAAGGAGCGACATTAAAACTTAAAGCGAACAGAAATTATTCCGTATATGAAAGGGGCTGTCCCCTCCTCAATACCTCGCTCTTTACGCTAAAGTTTTTTGTTGTTAAAAAAAATAAAGTTGTGTGACAGATTCAAACTTTAGCGTAAAGAGCGAGGTATTGAGGAGGGGACAGCCCCTTTCATATATGGAATAATTTCTGTTCGTTTTAAGTTTTAATGTTGCTCCTTACTTTCAATTAAAAAAACTTGTTTTTTTTTTAAATATAGCTTCTGAACGTTTTTGAATTAATGCAGCTTTGATTTTGGCTCACCGTACATGAATAATCAAAACGAAATTTGCATATTAATTTTACCTTTTTGGCTAAATGGCTTTCTCCAAATTTTATTCTGACGTTTATTTTATTTCGTTCTGACGTTTATTTAATACTAAAGAAGTTTTTCTTAAAACTCAGTTGCTAACAGTGAGACAAATTTGTCAGCTCCAAACTGCTGTTTTCATGTACCCCCAGGACTAACACAACTTGTCCTTTTTCATTTATCGTCATATTATCATGCTTATCCAACGTCATCATCTACAAATTTTCTCTTATCTCGGATATTTGTCACACGCAAAGAGCAGCTTTTTCTATCAAATACATTGGAGTGAAATTATGGAACAGTATTTCGCTGGAAATAAAAGATTCTGTTTTTTAGGAGGATTCTCTCTTTTTTATGTAGTGTACAGTGCCTTTTTTCGTTTTTTTTTTTTTTCAAAGTTTGTTTGTTTGTCAATTTTTTGATTGTCAATAATTATTTATAGTATTTGTATGAATATTTTAGTTCTCCAGGGATTATATTAAGGCCCTAAAGGTCATTTATCAGTCTTTTTTTTTTCAAAGTTTGTTTGTTTGTCAATTTGTTGTTTTTCAATAATTAGTGATAGTATTTGTATGAATGTTCGATTTCTCCAGGGACTACATTTAGGCCCTAGGGATCATTAATCAGTCCCTGGAGCTGTGTTTTATTTTTGTGTTTATATTGAATAAAGTCAAAGTTCAAAGTCAAGGTTCAAACTTCACGTAGCTTACGAATTAACTTATGTAACGAACTTCTATATTCGTATGTTTTATTACATATATTAATTTAAAAACTGTTTCCACAAAATAAGCTTTTCAAAGAAAAGTAAAGAACTCCATTAAACAAAAAATGAGCAAAAATAAAATCAAATAATCTACCAAGCGTGAAACTATTACAAATCAGCATCGATAAATAAATGAAACCCAAAACGAACAGAAATTACAATGATTAACCGAGTCAAACTCAAAATGAGCAGAAATTAACATAAGTTGGGCGGCAAAACCCCTATGCCTTCCCAAGGCCAGAACAAAAATTGCACTTCACTGAAAAAATATAAATGTTTTTACTTTTATAACTTTAATAAATTACATAAAATTATAATTTTTATTAATAAATATCAGTATATGTATATTAAACTGACAATTCACATTCCTTTGTATTTTTTCAGAAAAGTGCAAATTTTGTTCTGGCCTTGGGAAGGCATAGGGATTTTGCGCCCAACTTATGTTAATTTCTGCTCATTTTGAGTTTTACTCGGTTATTTATTGTAATTTCTGTTCGTTTTGGGTTTCATTTATTTATCGATGATGATTTATGGTAGTTTCAGGCTTGGTAGATTATTTGATTTTATTTTTACTCATTTATGGTTTTATGGATTTCTTTACTTTTCTTTGAAAAACTTATTTTGTGGAAAAAGTTTTTTAAATTAATTTCTGTTCGTTTTATATTGACATAGTCTTTTCGGGAAAAAGAAAATAATACATTAAATCTTTTCGTTTTTTCAGACTTTATAGTTAGGCCTGCTGTTTGTATCCTGGAGAAAAATTTTCAGCAATTTTGAACAACATACACCCTTTTAAAAGTCCGGACACAAATAGTACTGTTTAATTTAGTTTCATACCTCCTCTAGTTGACCTGAAATGGAAAACTTGATACCATTCGAAAAAATCTGTTTACTTTCTTTGATAGTTTGGATACACTTACGCTATTTTGATTTGGTTAAATTTTAAGAGCAGAAGGGGGGGGGTTGGCGTGGGAGGGTGGGGGTTTGCGTGGGAGTAGAAGGGGGATCAGTTGCCCTCAGATAACTTTTGACTATTAAAAAGGGCATTAGCCCTTTCTATTTTCAATAGAATGAGCCTTTTTCGAAGTTCCCACGACAACTCCTTCGATACGAAGTGCCCAGGTCTAAAAAAAAAAAAAAAAAAAAAAAAAAAAAAAAAAAAAAAAAATACAATACACCCACATCGATCTTCACTATAAAAATGTCAAGCCTTCCAATCACTTTCGACTATTAAAAAGAGCACTAGGCCTTTCTATTTCCAATCGAATGAGCCCTTTTGGAAATGACAGCGCTTTCTATAAACACCTTATATGCCCGCAGGGCATAAATTACAACCCTTACCCTAAGGTCTGTTAGGGTGGTTGTTATCCTCTAAGACCGAATTTCCAGAACTTTCAACTACGTTAAACAACATGGCTATCTCAAAATTTTGATAGGATGTGTTTGGGGAAATGGTGGGCGTGAAAGGGGTGTTAGTCGCCTTCCAATCACTTTGGACTATTAAAAAGGGCACAAGCCACTCCAATTTCCAATTGAATGACCGCTTTTCGAAGTTTCTACGACAACTTCTTCGATACGAAGTGCCCTGCTCTAAAGGAAAAATATAATAAATAATACACTGTGTCAACATCGTTCTTATATGCCCCCAGGGCATAACTTATGACCCTGCCCTGAGAATTGAGGGGGAGTGTCCTCCTCTTTACTTAGTCCCCATTTCTTGTCTCGTTCTCGAGTATCCCTTTTCTTTACTTAGGCAGCGCGATCATGCTGCCTATGATTTATACTACAGCTTTTTATATAAACCATATATGCCCCCAGGGTATAACTTACAGCCCTTGCACTGAGGGCTCTGAGGGGGTTATCATCCTAAAAGACCTAATTTCCAGAATGTTCAACTACGCTGAGCAAAATCGATATTTCAAAGTGTTGATTGGATGTGTTTTGCAAAATGGTGGGCGTGAGAGGGGCGTTAGTCGCTATCCAATCATTTTCAACTGTTAAAAAAGGCACTAGCGCTTTCAATTTCCAATTTAGTGAGCCCTTTTGAAGTTTCTACGACACAGCTTTTAATAAAAACTTTATATACCCCAGGGCATAACTTACAACCCTTGCCCTGAGGACTGTGGGGGAGAGGTAGTCATCCTTAAAGACCTAATTTCCAAAACTTTCAACTACGTTTCATAAAATGGGTATCTAAAAATTTTGATTGGATGTATTTGGGAAAAGGTGGGCGTGAGAGGGGGGTTAGTTACCCTCAAATCACTTTCGACTATTAAAAAGGGTATTATCCCTCTGAATTTCAAATCGAATGAGCCCTTTTTCAAGTTTCTACGACAAAGATTTCAATAAAAACCTTATATGGACCCAGGGCATAACTTGTAATCCTTGCCTTGAGGGTTGTGGGGGAGTGACCTACTGAAAAATGTATTTTCTATCTGGAAATCAACTAAGCTGAACGAAATGGCTATCTCAAAATTTTTATTGGATGTGTTTGGGCGAATGATGGGAGTGGGGGGGGGGGCTAGTTCCCCCTCCAATAACTTTGGACTATTAAAAAGGCACTAGTCCTTTGAATTTCCAATTGAATGAGTTTTTTTTTTAGTTTCTGCGACAACGCCTTCTTTAAAAACCTTATATGCCCCAGGGCATAACTTAAAACCCTTGCCCTGAGGGCTGTGTGGGAGTTTCCTCCTAAAAAACATATTTTCTATCTGGAAATCAACTACGTTGAACATAATGACTATGTCAAAATGTTTTTACTTTTATAACTTTAATAAATAAAATAATATTAACATGTTGATTACTAAATATCAGTATATGTACATTAAACTGACAATGCACATTCATTTGTATCTTTTCATTAATGTGAACATTTTGTTCTGGCCTTGGGAAGGCATAGGGTTTTGCGCCCAACTCATATTAATTTCTGCTCGGTTTGAGTTTCACTCGGTTAATTATTGTAATTTCTGTTCGTTTTGGGTTTCATTTATTTATCGATGCTGATTTGTGGTAGTTTCACGCTTGGTGGATTATTTGATTCTATTTTTGGGGCTAGTTGAATAAATTATTTTAAGGGACTAGTTGCCCTCCAATCCCTTTTGACTATTAAAAAGGCCACTAGAACTCTCAATCTCCAATCGAATGAGCCCCTTTTGAAGTTTCTACGACGACCACTTCCATATGAAGTGCCCAGCTCTAAAGGAAAAAAAAAAATAAATAAATAGTACATTGTGCCAACATCGTTCTTATATACCCTCAGGACACAACTTAAAACCCTTGCCCCGAGGATTCTGGGGGAGTGTCCTCCTCAAAAACATATTTTCTATCTGGAAATCAACTACGCTGAACAAAATCTCAAAATTTTGATTGGATGTGTTTGGGGAAATGATGGGCGTGGGGGGGGGGGGCTAGTTGCCCTCGGATCCCTTTTGAATATCAATAAGGGCAGTAGCCCTTTGAATTTCCAATCGAATGAGTCTTTTTTGAAGTTTCTACGATAACGCCTTCTATAAAAATCTTATATACCCACAGGGCATAACTTAAAACCCTTGCCCTGAGGGTAGTGGGGGAGTGTCCTGCTCAAAAACATATTTTCCATCTGGAAATCAACTACGCTGTACAAAATGGCTATCTCAAAATTTTGATTAGATGTCTTTGGCGGAATATTGGGCGTGGGGGGGGGGCTAGTTGTCCTCCAATCACTTTCGACTATTAAAAAGGGTGCTACACCTTCGAATTTCCAATCGAATGAGCCTTTTTTGAAGTTTCTATGACAACGCCTTATACAAAACCTTATATGCCCCCAGGGCATAACTTATAACCCTTGATGGGGCAAGGGGCAAAGGTTTTAAGTTATGCCCTGAGGGCATATAAGAACAATGTTGGCACAAGGATGGACAATGAGAACAATGATCGGCGTGGGGGGGGGGCTAGTTGCCCTCCAATGACTTTCGACTATTAAAAAGGGTGCTACACCTTCGAAATTCCAATCGAATGAGTTTGTTTTGAAGTTTCTATGACAACACCTTCTATAAAAACCTTATATGCCCCCAGGGCATAATTTAAAACCCTTGTCCTGAGGGTTTTGGGGGAGTGTCCTTCTCAAAAACACATTTTCTATCTGGAAATCAACTACGCTGAACAAAATGGCTGTCTCGAAATTTTGATTAGATGTGTTTTAGGGAATGAGCGTCAGGAGGGGGGGGGGCTAGTTGCACTCCAATCACTTTCGACTATTAAAAAGGGCCCTAGAGCTCTCGATTTCCAATCCAATGAGCCCCTTTCGAAGTCTCTACGACGACCCCTTCCATATGCAGTGCCCTGCTCTAAAGTAAAAAAATAATATATGGTACATTGTGCCAACATTGTTTTTATGTGCCATCAGAACATAACTTAAAACCCTTGCCCCGAGGGCGGTGGGGGAGTGTCCTCCTCAAAAAGATATTTTCTATCTGAAAATCAACTACGCTGAACAAAATGGCTATCTCAAAATTTTGATTGGATGTGTTTGGGGGAATGATGGGCGTGGGGGGAGGGGCTAGTTGCCCTCCAATCACTTTTGACTATTAAAAAGGGCACTAGCCATCCAAATTTCCAATCGAATGACCCCTTTTCAAAGTTTCTACGACAACTCCTTCGATACGAAGTGCCTGTCGAAGAAAGAAGAAGAAGAAAAACAAACACATTGTGGCCACATCGTTGTTTACTTAGGCAGCGCTAGCGCGCTGCCTATGATTAGGGAGTTTACCCCCTAGTCGATACCTCGCTCTTTACGCTAAAGTTCGAATTTTGTTCCTTTTTACAAACCCCTGAATCGCAATGGCCGGTTAATTAGAATAGATAGCTTTTTTTAAAAACTACTAAAAAAACTTTAGCGAAAAGGGCGAGGTATTGACTCGGGGGGGGGGCGAACCCCCACATATACGTAATAATTTCTGCTTCTTTTAAGTTTTAATGTTGCTCCTTACCTTCAGTTGAAAAAACTGTTTTTTTTATCTAATCTCTATTCTTTTCTTTACAATGTTGGGAAATCTAGCACCCCCTTCATAGAGATCTCTTCCACCGGGAAGGAATCATCCCTGGACAAACATTCTCCAGTCATCCCATCCTTCGACAGCCCCCCATCAGAAAAAAATCCCTCCTGAAACGTCTTTATACTTTCCAATAACCAATATTATGTAAACAATGGGTAAAGTTCATAACTTCCAGCCCTTCCCCCGGGAACTGTGGGGGATTAAATCATCCTCAAAGACATATTTATTCGATTTTCAACTATGCTGAATAAAATGGCTATCTCAAAATTTTGATTGGGTGACTTCGGGAAAAAATGACCTGTGGGAGGGGGCCAAGTTGCCCTCCAATTTTTTTGGTCACTTAAAAGGGACACTAGAACTTCCACTTTCCGTTCGAATGAGCCCTCTTACAAATAAACACGCATCCGGGATATTTCTTCTGACAAAAAAGTACAAAATTCCAAATTTTCCCAGATAGGAGCTTGAAACTTCCTCAGTAGGGTTTTCTGATACGCTGAATCTGATGTCGTAGTTCTCATCGAAGTTTTAAGGGTGTTACGGGGTGTTTCCCTCTTTTTTTGTATACCAAGTAAATTTTTTTAGGCACTTAACTCTTGACGGGTATGAACTTGGAAGAAACTCATATATTTGAGACTAACATAAATTTTTGATTCTTCCTAATCATCCATGGATATCAAAATTCTGAATCTTAGAGATGCGTTCACTATTGTATCGCGTCGCTTCTTGCTTGTATTTGTAACCACGAACTGTTTGATATTTGCTGTCTTTAATTGAATTTCTGTCTCAAATACTTACTGCATGGTTTTAGTGATCAAAACTTGGGACTAAGACTTACTCAAAAATAAGTTCAAATTTGCATCGCTAGAAAGTCAGATTACCACAGCTTCTATTTTTGGCCGATGGAGAATTATAGTGTTCATTTAAACAAAGCCAATCTAAATAATATTTCAAGAGCAATTCACATTTGACCATACAGAAGATATACTATACCAAGTCTGAATCCATTCAGCCTATTTTCTGACGTCACGAATCAATACAGCCTATTTTTTCAAAAATTTTTGTCTGTGTAACGGCTATCCTGGTCCTTTCTACGTGTAACATTAAAGCCAACCGTGAAATTCCTGTCAGTGGCTGTGCAAATCTGAGTCCGGAGAAGGAAAAGTTCTTAATCCTATTTTTGAACCTCAGTTCACCCATCGTGTTTTTTTTTTTTTTTTTTTTTTTTTTTTTTTTTTTTACGTTGGGCTCCTTTTGCTCAAAAAACTTGCGACTTAAGCCTTCAAGTGGTTTAGGGAAAAATAGTTTCTTGGGCCGTTTCTGGGCACACTAACACACGTTCAACAAAAAATTTTCCCCTTAGCAAGGCAACAATACTTGAGAGTTTCAGACCAAATGGGATAATTTTTGGCACTTTATTTGCCTATTAAGGGAGGGGGACAGGTCCTTCGATATAAATTTTTTTTTTATGTTAGGGTACACTCGGTCCAGGGGCTTAAGTTTATAATTTCAATCCGCTCAAAAAATTGTGCTTGGTCCTTTATTTGCTTCTTTTTGTGTTTGGGGTCCTTCTGGCCCAAGGAATTTTAGATACAAGTATAAATTCAATTGAACAAAAAGTTACTTCAAGTGATGCCCATGCCACCAGCCTAATTTTTTTTTATCTTGGGGTCCCCTTAGCCCGGGAATTTAGGGTTGGAGGTATCCATCTATACGGGAAAAATATTGAATTTATTTTGGCCCTTGTTCAGCGAAAAAATCATACTTTTTTATTGTTTTCTTATTCTTGTGCTTAGTTTTTTATTTCTCGGGGTGGCCCTTAAACTCTAGTTATTATATTTTTTTATAATAAATTTCTCTCCCTCACCCTAAAGTAATTGTGACAGAAAAAAATTTGACACAAAGAATTGTGCTGTTAGATGACAGGGCCCGGCTTCGAAGTCGGCTACATAGTTTTTTTTTCTTCATAAAAATAGCAAATTTACATCTATGGCCACAAAAAACATCTAAATAGGTCACGACTTTAATAAATAATTAGTGTTTTTACCAGGGTGGCTTTATCTAACCTGTGGTGACGTTATGACATAAAGAAACGGCTCATTGTCTGCGGTTAGAAGACAAGCGACAATGAGAATCCACATAGAGAAGTCTGCCGCGTGCCATGTGCTATTTATATTATATGTAAACTGTATTATTCAAATTATATACAAATATATACACATAATGAGCCGAAATATGGTTCATTATGCATTACTGTTCGTGTATTTAGCCACCAGTGTTATACCGGTAGGCCACAACGCCAATGGCGTGGTAATATACGGGTGTCACCACTTATTGGAGGGGAAAGCCCCGGACCCAAAATATAATGTGATGCCGCGTCTAACACACCGGTTCTGCATATATCGGGTTTGGTACTACCCTATTTACAGTATACCCTGTCCCAGGGTATGATAATGCCATCGAGTAGTCAAATGGCCACTTTCTAAAACCATGTGTACCCACCATGGGTTGCGGCTCGAAAATATCTAACTCTCTCATTGGAGATAACAAACCTCCCTGTAAATATAATAATGACGGTACCTCGTAGCTTTATTCCTAACCTTCCTGGGTTACGGGAGTAGAGGGGGAGGTGCTACTCCTGACACGCACCCCTGCTGCCATCTACAATTTAGTTTAATGCTGACGGGACATAATTTATTCAAGGATTATCGATCGAGTCTAATGGGTGGGTGTGTCAAGGTCAATCGATCTGTTGTTGTTTGGCCACGTGCGAATGACATGAGGGGTGATTTACATAATCGATGGGGGACATAATTTATTCAAGGATTATCGATCGAGTCTTATGGGGGTCAAGGTCAATCGATCTGTTGTTGTTTGGCCACGTGTAATGTCACGTGGGGTGATTTCCATAATAGATGGGGGACATAATTTATTGAATGATTATCGATCGAGTCTAATGTGTGTGTGTCAAGGTCAATCTATCTGTTGTTGTTTGGCCACGTGCGAATGACATGAGGGGTGATTTACATAATCGATGGTGGGATTATTGATTCACGATCGTTGGTAATTATGAAACAATATGGTAATAGAGTCCATAGGGAGAAAGATTACGTAATCGCTCAATGACCTCTTTTTCCAAGGTCGATTTATTTGATGTTTCTATGTGTAATAACTCGGGGGCGAAGGTTGCACATGCGCATTGAATTCTAACGGGAACAATGTTATTGATCTAGGACTCGAGGGGAAGTGAATTTCCGTGGATTTACATAATCGCTAGGGGAAATTATTGATTCACGAGCATAGCACCTGTGAACTTGATTTACATAATCGCTGGGGGAAATTATTGATTCACGAAGGGGAGAATTAGAAAACATTATATCGATCGAGTCTAATGTGGGTGTGTCAAGGTCAATCGATCTGTTGTTGTTTGGCCACGAGCGAATGACATGAGGGGTGATTTACATAATCGATGGGGGGATTATTGATTCCCGAACGTGGGGAATTATGAAACAAACATGACTTCATTATTGTATGGCTAGCTTAACCTGAGAACTTGATTTACATAATCGCTAGGGGAAATTATTGATTCACGAAGAGGGAATTAAGAAACATTAAGGATTCTTTAATCTGTGATTTACATAATCGCTAGGGAAAATTATTGATTCACGAAGGGGGAATTAAGAAACAAACATGGTTTCATTGTTGTTTGGTTAGCTTAACCTGAGAAATTGATTTACATAATCGGCGGGGAAATTGTTGATTCACGAAGAGGGAATTAAGAAACATTAAGGCTTCTTTAATCTTTAGGCCTGAGGGATTTATTTATTATTGTTGTTTTTGGACAAGTGCATGCCATAAACCACGTGGTGCTGTCACGAGTCAGAACACCTGTGCTGTCGACCTCAATTCACCTATCGTGAATCAATAATTCCCCTTAGAAACAACAAATTAATTTCCCTTTCTTGACAGATCAATCAATCAATGACATCATCTGTCAGACTTTAAAAATTTTCGCCTAGAAACATTTCTCCAGGAATAGATCCAGGTCATTAATGTCTTTGCCTCGGGAACAGTTCTACTGGTCGAACTCCAAAGGATATTAATAACCAAAGGCCATGGAAACAATTAGGCAAGAAACATCTTAGCGATGAATTGTTTTAGCGTGCGAGAAGGTTTCCTATTAATTTGAAATGCGTTAGCACAGAGATGCCAATAACAAAGGAACACGCTGAATTTGCGTTTAGGGATTATTTGGGCGAAACCGTTTTAGACAGGTAATGGAACTATTTCGGCGAAACAGATAGAGACATTTTAAAAGAATATTTTTGAAGAGATTTTAGAAGAGAATTTAATGGTGAAACTCTGTGGTCGTTATAATACACAAGTTTCATTTGAACAGTGTTGTGAGGTCCTCTAACCCAACCCCAAAGGGTTCCAATCCTCATACCCCAACCCCGAAGGAAGCCCCCGGTCCTCAAAGGTCCACCGGGCTCCCAACGGCCCTCCACCGGTCCCCAAATGTCCCCCCCGCCCCCAACTGCCCCCCCGGACACTCAAAGGTCCCCCAAGCTCCCAAAGGGCCACCGGCACCCCCAAAGGCCCACCCCAGACCCTCAACGGCCATCCCCGGGCCCCCCAACGGCCCATCGAGCACACAAAGGCCCAACGGGGTCCCAAAGGCCCTCCACCGGTCCCCAAATGTCACCCAGACACCCAAAGGCCCTCCCTGTGCCCCAAAGGCCCTCCCTGTGCCCCAAAGGCCCTCCCCCGGCCCTCCTCCTCCTCCTCCTCCCACCTCCTCCTCCTCCTCCTCCTCCTCCTCCTCCTTCCTCCTCCTCCTCCTCCTCCTCCTCCTCCTCCCTCCTCCTCCTCCTCCTCCTCCTCCTCCTCCCTCCTCCTCCTCCTCCCACCTCCTCCCTCCTCCTCCTCCTCCCCTCCCCCCCCATTCCCTCCCCATTTTTTATACTTTTTTTGTGCATTGAGACACAGAACGATACCCTGACCCCCCCCCCCCCCCCCTCCAAAGGTCTGATTTTTTCAAAGTTCATTTTGAATTTCTTTCATTGAAATGCAAGAGTTGGAATATTTCAGTAGTGTTTGGTTGTGGTATACCTTGTCACAGTTACATTTTCTTGATTTTTCAAAGTTCATTTTGAATTTCTTTCGTTGAAATGCAAGAGTTGGAATATTTCAGTAGTGTGATGTTGTAGTTTACCATGTCACAGTTACATTCCCTTAATTTTTCAAAGTTCATTTTGAATTTCTTTCGTTGAAATGCAAGAGTTGGAATATTTCACTAGTGTGATGTTGTAGTTTACCCTGTCACAGTTACATTCCCTTAATTTTTGATAGTCCATTTTGAATTTCTTTCTTTGAAATGCAAGAGTTGGAATATTTCAGTAGTGTTTGGTTGGGGTTTACCATGTCACAGTTACATTCCCTTAATTTTTTATAGTACATTTTGAATTTCTTTCGTTGAAATGCAAGAGTTTGAATATTTCAGTAGTGTTTGGTTGCGGTTTACCTTGTCACAGTTACATTTTCTTGATTTTTCAAAGTTCATTTTGAATTTCTTTCATTGAAATGCAAGAGTTGGAATATTTCACTAGTGGTTGGTCGTGGTTTACCTTGTCGCTGTTACATTTTCTTGATCTTTCAAAGTTCAATTTGAATTTCTTTCGTTGAACTGCAAGAGTTGGAATATTTCAGTAGTGTTTTGTTGCGGTTTACCTTGTCACAGCTACATTCCCTTAATGTTTAAAAGTTCATTTTGAATTTCTTTCGTTGAAATTAAAGAGTTGGAATATTTCAGTAGTGTTTGGTTGTGGTTTACCATGTCACAGTTACATTCCATTAATTTTTCAAAGTTAATTTTGAATTTCTTTCGTTGAAATGCAAGAGCTGGAATATTTCAGTAGTGTTTGGTCGAGGTTTACCATGTCACAGATACATTTTCTTGATTCTTCAAAGTTCTTTTTGAATTTCATTCGTTGAAATGCAAGAGTTGGAATATTTCAGTAGTGTTTGGTTGTGGTTTAACTTGTCATAGATACATTTTCATGATTTTTCAAAGTTAATTTTGAATTTCTTTCGTTGAAATGCAAGAGTTGAAATATTTCAGTTGTGGGTGGTTGTGGTTTACCTTGTCACAGTTACATTTTCTTGATTCTTCAAAGTTCATTTTGAATTTCTTTAGTTGAAATGCAAGAGTTGGAATATTTCAATAGTGTTTGTTTGTGGTTTACCTTCTCATACTTACATTTTCTTGATTTTTCAAAGTTCATTTTGAATTTCTTTCGTTGAAATGCAAGAGATGGAATATTTCAGTAGAGGTTGGTTGTGGTTTAACTTGTCACAGTTACATTTTCTTGATTTTTCAAAGTTCATTTTGAATTTCTTTCGTAGAAATGCAAGAGTTGGAATATTTCAGTAGTGTTTGGTTGTGGTTTACCTTGTCAAAGCTACATTTTCTTGATTTTTCAAAGTTCATTTTGAATTTCTTTCATTGAAATGCCAGAGTTGGAATATTTCAGTAGTGTTTGATTGTGGTTTACCATGTCACAGTTACATTTTCTTGATTTTTCAAAGTTCAATTTGAATTTCTTTCGTTGAAAAGCAAGAGCTGGAATATTTCAGTAGTGTTTGCTTGTGGGTTACCTTGTCACAGTTACATTTTCTTGATTTTTCAAAGTTCATTTGAATTTCTTTCGTTGAAATGCAAGAGTTGGAATATTTCAGTAGTGTTTGCTTGTGGGTTACCTTGTCACAGTTACATTTTCTTGATTTTTCAAAGTTCATTTTGAATTTCTTTCATTGAAATGCAAGAGTTGGAATATTTCAGTAGTGTTTGGTTGTGGTTTACCGCGTCACAGTTACATTTTCTTAATTTTTAAAAGTTCATTTTGAATTTCTTTCGTTGAAATACAAGAGTTGGAATATTTCAGTAGTGTTTTATTGTAGTTTACCATGTCACAGTTACATTTTCTTGATTTTTCAAAGTTCATTTTGAATTTCTTTCGTTGAAATGCAAGAGTTGGAATATTTCAGTAGTGTTTGGTCGTGGTTTACCTTGTCACAGTTACATTTTCGTGATTTTTCAAAGTTCATTTATAATTTATGAATTTTTAATTAAATATTTGTACTTTTTATGAATTGTTTGGTCGTGGTTTACATTGTCACAGTTACATTTTCTTGATTTTTCAAAGATCATTTAGAATTTATTTCATTGAAAAGAAAGAGTTGGAATATTTCAGTAGTGTTTGGTCGTGGTTTACCTTGTCACAGTTACATTTTCGTGATTTTTTAAAGTTCATTTTAATTTATTTCGTTGAAATGAAAGAGTTGGAATAATTAAGTTGTGATTGGTTGTGGTTTAACTTGTCACAGTTACATATTCTTGATTTTTCAAAGATCATTTTGAATTTCTTTCTCTGAAATGCAAGAGTTGGAATATTTCAGTAGTGTTTGCTGGTGGTTTAACTTGTCACAGTTACATTTTATTGATTTTTCAATGTTCATTTTGAATTTATTTCATTGAAATGCAAGAGTTGGAATATTTCAGTAGTGTTTGGGTGTTCTTTACCGTGTCACATTTACATTTTCTTGATTTTTCAAAGTTCATTTTGAATTTTTTTCTTTGAAATGCAAGAGTTGGAATATTTCAGTAGTGTATGGTTACGGTATACGTTGTCAAAGTTACATTTTCTTGATTTTTAAATGTTCATTTTGATTTTCTTTAGTTTAAATGAAAGAGTTGGAATATTTCAGTAGTGTTTGGTTGTGGTTTACCTTTTCACAGTTACATTTTCTTGATTTTTCAAAGTTCATTTTGAATTTCTTACATTGAAATGCAAGAGTTGGAATATTTCATTAGTGTTTGGTTTTGGTTTACCATGTCACAGTTACATTTTCTTGATTTTTCAAAGTTAATTTTGAATTTCTTTCGTTGAAATGCAAGAGTTGGAATATTTCAGTAGTGTTTGGTTGTGGTTTACCTTGTCACAGTTACATTTTCATGATTTTTCAAAGATCATTTTGAATTTCTTTCGTTGAAATGCAAGAGTTGGAATATTTCAGTAGTGTATGGTTATGGTATACCTTGTCAAAGTTACATTTTCATGATTTTCCAAAGTTCATTTTGAATTTCTTTCTTTGAAATGCAAGAGTTGGAATATTTCAGTAGTGTTTGGTGGTGTTTTACCTTGTCACAGTTACATTTTCTTGATTTTTCAAAGTTCATTTTGAATTTCTTTCGTTGAAATGCAAGAGTTGGAATATTTCAGTAGTGTTTGGTTGTGGTTTAACTTGTCACAGTTACATTTTCTTGATTTTTCAAAGTTCATTTTGAATTTCTTTCTTTGAAATGCAAGAGTTGGAATATTTCAGTAGTGTTTGGTGGTGTTATTCCTTGTCAAAGTTACATTTTCTTGATTTTTCAAAGTTCATTTTGAATTTCTTTCGTTGAAATGCAAGAGTTGGAATATTTCAGTAGGGTTTGGTTGTGGTTTACCTTGTCACAGTTACATTTTCATGATTTTTCAAAGTTAATTTTGAATTTATTTCTTTGAAAAGCAAGAGTTGGAATATTTCAGTAGTGTTTTCTTGTGGTTTACCTTGTCACAGTTACATTTTCGTGATTTTTTCAAAGTTAATTTGAATTTCTTTCGTTGTAATGCAAGAGTTGGAATATTTAAGTAGTGTATGGTTATGGTTTAACTTGTAACAGTGACATTTTATTGATTTTTTCAAAGTTCATTTTGAATTTATTTCGTTGAAATGCAAGAGTTGGATTATTTCAGAAGTGTCAGGTTTTGGTTTAACTTGTCACAGTTAAATTCTCTTGATTTTTCAAAGTTCATTTTGAATTTCTTTCGTTGAAATGCAAGAGTTGGATTATTTCAGAAGTGTTTGGTCGTGATTTACCATGTCACAGTTACATTTTCTTGATTTTT